>NC_041388.1:155108909-155119778 GCF_002162155.2 Triticum dicoccoides
GCGGACCGGTGGTGGGGAGTGGTTTCGGGGAGGGCGGGTCGGCCGCTGGCGGCGGGAGCTGGCGGTTCGGCCGGTGGTGGCTGGCGGCTCCGGGGGTGGAGTTTGATGATAAACTGGAGGCCCTTGATTTCGTATCCAACGGCTGGAAAATCTAATGACCAGAGATGAAAAAGTCAGTCAACTGACATGTAGCCTCACCCCGCACGTACACATGTACGCACGCAAGACACACACGCATGTAGGCGTGCAACACTGACACGTATACACGCACGCATGCTGGCGTGCAACACTGACACGTACACATGCACTCACGAACACACGCACGTATGCACCCATGCATGCAACACTGAAACGTACCCTTGCACGCACGCAACACTCGCACGCCTGCATGCACACAGCACACGACGCAAGACACAAGTTCAACCTATACGTGCATGCACCCTTAGTTAAGGACATGGATTGTTATGGGTATTAATCAATCTTATCTGTGATAAGCAGAACATTGATGTTTGCACCCTTGCACGCATGCAACGCTGGCCGAGCTCCTCCCGTCCGCCGTCTATTTAATCTCCTATTTAAACGAGGCCAAACGCCGGCCAAGAATCGCACACCTCCGCCGCTCCCCTATCTCCTCCACCATTTTGTCCACTCTTACAATGGCTTACGAAGAGTAGTTATTCCGCATCCAAGCCGGCTGGGTAGCCCGCCGGATACGAGCTATGCAGCTCGCTGATCCACCTCCCTCCCCTCGCCCGACAGAGCCAGTTGCCGCCCAAGCCGGCGCGCGATTCAGCAACTCGCCGCTCCAGGCCAGCTCGCCGAGGAGCGGCGCACGGCCGTCGTTGCTGCCGTCCATGCTGCCGCCTCATACCGCATCTCCCGTTTCTGTGGCCGAGACTCCCATGCCGGCGGCCGCCCCATGCAAGCAGCGACAGAAGCCGGGTGCGCTGAGAGCGGCGAGTCGGTGGCCAGCGCCTCCGCGTCCGCCGCCATCATCGAGGAGAAGTAGAACACGGGAGGCCGCCGCCACTTGGGTCCCATGAAGGCCACCGTGGAGGTGACGCCGGCGTACACAGCAGGTGTCTTGCCGGATCCTTTTGTTGTGAGGACTTTCGTCGAACCCGCATGGGCTCCATAGAAGAGGGCAATGTTAGGATGAACTCGAGCCGGTGCCGGCCATGGCGAAGTAGTCGCCAATATTTTGGCTACCCCGGGCAAGATCCAAACAGCCCCTCCCAACAGATTCAAATCCCTTGTTTGCCGTGGAATTTTGCCATGTGTTGTTTTCATGGACTAGCAAGATGCCCGTGCATTGCACGGAACATCAAGATGCATTTTTTTACAAACTCGCGCATGCATGCAAGGGATAATTAATGTCCTCCTTTGCTAGTACCACGAGGAAAACACCATTAATATTGCATCAATTAGTGTTAGTGGCCTTGTATATCTACAAATTGTAATTTTGATAGTGGCCCCTTGTATATAAAAATGGAGGGAGAAAGATGAGAGATAAGGCGAGGAGGAGTGGGGCGTGGTGTTGACTGGTGGTCGGACTGGGCGGAGGCATGGTGATGGATGGCACATTATGTCTAAGTTTGTATCTCTCTCACACACACCCACATAGGTGGGGGACGTGCACGAAGAGAAGAGGTGCACGCACGGCGCACGTACTCTCGTCTCTTTCCCAACCACACCCGCGCGGGTGCACGGTGGAGCTCATTTCTGTACGAAAAAGGCAGCCCACGTGGTAATTTGGCACGTGTACTGGTTGTCCACTTGTTGGAGGGAGGATCGTCTACCACGGGTGAACAAACAAAATGTGACTTGACGCATTATGTTAAATTAAAAAAAGAGGCAAACCATGTGGGGCCTACCTTAGAGGCAAGGCTCTATACACTGGAGTACTTTTGATGTGTCCCGTCAACTCGCAGAATGAGGAGAAGCTTGCTTAGTACGCCGTCTCCCCCGCCCACGGGCATGGTGGCTCACAGGATGAGGTGAAGCTTGCTTACCACGCCTTACGCCCGCTCCCTCGCCCACGCGCGCGGTGGCTCACAGCCCGAGGAGAAAATTTTGCTACTCCCTCCGTTTACTCCTCGTCCCTACTACATACTTTGGTTAGTACTCCCTCCATTTACTTACACAAGGCCACTATAAAAAAATACATTTTGCATCTATACAAGGCCACAAATAGTAATCGAGACAAAAGTTACTACTCCCTCCTTTCCAGTTTATGGCTCAATTTCAAAATCTCTCCAACCAAGGTAGACGGTGAGTGGTCGAATTAATTTCGTAGTTTGCACAAGTAATTAGTACGCTCATTTTTCTCAAGAAGTTGTGTTTACCGAGGCATTAATTAGAACGAATGCATGAACGACCACTAAATTTCCATGCACTTGTACATGCATTGGTTAGTTTCCTCTTGATACTGCTTGCGTCGGGTGATCTAACGCACCTCGAAATCCAACATGTAATGGTTCTACTACTAGTATAGTACTCCCTCTGTCCCAGAATATAAGAACGTTTTTGATACTATGTTAGTGTTAAAAATGTTTTTATATTTTGGGACGGAGGGAGTAGAATTGAGACTTATCAAACGGAAAAATGAATGTTTTTTAGATGAGCCCTATAAACCCTAGTGGGTACGTACTCCGTAAAAACAGATTTTTCCAAAACTAAGTCGCTCCCTTTCATGAATTATGTAGTAGTATACTCCTCCGTCGACGCTCCCTTTCATGAATTATGTACTTCCTGTCGCTGACATGTGGGACATATAGTGACCGGGTCGACGTGTCAAGCACCAAATAATAGTGCAGAACAGCAGGGGGACGCACCCCACTCGTACCGGCCCAGTAGTAGTAATGAGCAATGACACGTCAAATCACAATGCCGCACTTTCCCAGACGGACAAAGCAACCCTTATTTCACACTTCGGTTCGCCATCATCTCAAACCACGTACTAGTATCGCTTCTGCCTCAAGAGGGACACGCGCATCGCCTTGGTACATCATGACACGTGGGACCGCATGACAGGCCATGCTCCCCCGCCGATCGCTCGGTAAAATCACCTCATTTTTACTATACTTCCTCTGTATCGGTTTACTACATGGCATGCACGTCGTTCTAGGTTGAGAATTTAACTGGCTATATATGTGATGAACAGTACTCTAGCCTTTTAAAAAATGTATACTTTTGTACAGTAGTACTATCGATGGATTGCGCCATGGAGAAAAACTTGAAACTTTAAAAAAAGGTGGTACATATAGAGAGCGCTCGTCGCCAAATTATGCATATAGTACTATTAAAAAAGCTAGTACGTGCTTAATTGGGGTGCTAAATTCAATTAAAGAAATACTAGTAGTATGTACATACTGAAGAGTTAAAGTAACAAGAAGAAACATAACATAGTTCTGCTGGGGGCTCAGCACAACACACCCCTCAAATTAAACTAAGCACACCTGAAATTAAACTATGCAACTAATGCGGTAGACACTGCATTAGAAGTTTAGAACCACCATGAGCAACGACACTGCCACCTTACTCAAAGTCCTCGTCCACGTCCTCGACTTCGCCCTTGTCCCTATTCCTCTTGGCCGATACTTCTTTGCTTGAACCGCACACTTGGCTATTGCTCTTCATCCAAACCTTGTAGATATTGAAGCAAAGGTAGCCATCCATTGCAGCATAGTGGATGTGGTCTATATCTAGTACATTCCGCTGCCATGCATGACAATGAAACGTGTATGGAGGTTTCACCAGTTTACCGTACGAAGGATGAACCATGGCTTCTGCCAGGGTCAGCATTGAAGGCTGACGAGAGGGCACCAGCCGATTCTTCTGGAGGTCGAAGGGGTTGCCTACAACGAGGCCTATCCGACCTAGGATTTCTTTGTCATTACCAAAGTCTACAGTAATGAATTTGACTAGGTTGCTCCCGAGGAAGTCCTTAAAATCCTGGCACTCAATGTCGGCATGGCATATACGGTAGACCAAGCATAAGTCATGCACGCAAACCTAGATCACGGCGGGCTTCTTCCTCTCTTCGTCCTTTAGATCCTTCTCTCGTCCCAGGACTGTGGTGTACTCAACATCTAGCCCAGCGACCCACTCATCATCTGAGTTTTTGAACATGCGTCTGAAGCGAGAAAGGCATCCTTTCACCGTCGCAGAAGAACGGGTGTAGATGACGTCAAACTCATCGCCGGTGATGGTTCTAACCTTGTACTCACCGCCGATCATGGAGATTTGGGACGCCATGGATTTGGGAGGAGGGTTAGGATTAGTGGAACTGCCGTAATGTGAATGGACGGGACGACTAGGAGCGAACCACCGTAGTATTGAAGGACGTGCGGGGACGAGTAGGAGCGAACTGCCAGCGTGCAAACGGCAGGGTAGTGGCTTTCCATTCTCCCATGATACGGGCTTCCGAGAGCCCTTGGATCTAAGATCGAACGGTTGCATGGCATGATTCTAGACCTATGGGTGAATATCCTATCCTGGAGGGTTATTCTGCAAATTTTCAGCAACTTAGCATGCGACCGTTTGATCTCAGATCCAAGGGCTGCCAGCAGCCCGTATCATGGTCGCGCCTACCACGACCACCGCGTCGCTCGCGCGGTCGCGCCCTTGGAGATCTAACACAATGCGTTATGCTATCTGATGTTGGCATGTCATACATAGTCATCACTTAGTCACTCATACTACAACAAGGTTGGCTATAAGTGTATTTTTGTTACTCCTCTCTATCTCTTTCTTCGTACTCACGGAAGAAACGGTGCTAGTAAGCGCGTGTATTTATTGCATTTGCCAAGGAGTGACCTCTTCCAATGAAATGGTGTTGCTAAGTTTGCTTCATTTAATTAGCTATAGACTCAAAATTGTCTTTTCACCTAGGTACACGCGCTTAGCACCATTTCTTCCTTGGGTCACCAAACTAGTCTCTCTCTTCTTGATTAACTTGCCACATCAGACTTTATGCCTATGTGGCAAGCTTAAGCACATGTAGGAGCAAGTAAAAGTAAGTATAATAGTGCGCTTTACATGGCATTTTTGCATATGTGGAGGAAAGAGAGGCAAGGAAAAAGTGGAGAAGTGGGCTCTCATGCAAGAGCCAGCCTCTACTACATGGTGGAGCATTGGGAGAGGCACCTGTATGGAGGTGGTCAGGAATCTGGGAGACTCACGCCGGTCGTAGTGCCGCAGTTAAAATGATAATGGCAAGTCAAATCACGGGGCCCCACCTGCCAGCAGTAACTCGCTGTCAAATCACACAGCCCTACGTTTGCAGCAGCTACTCCCTCGTCTTCTCGCGTCTCTGTTGAACCGACTAGGCGGAACTGCCCCGCCGCCTACCGCGTAGGAAAAGCCCCGCCCTCGACTTTTAAATACAACTACATCCGCTTAAGAATCCAATGATACACTTTTTGTGACATAGTAACTCCTATTTAGTTAGTCAAATGGATGACCTAGAACTACGTGCAGGCCCTATAAACTGAGACACCTAAAAATAAAAAAACCGAGACGGAGAGGGTAGTTCAGCATGTATCTTTTTAGATCAATATAGTCGGGATTCACCAAGGAGCAAAACCAAGTGGTAGGCTGCTCCTGTCGTGTTTGCGTAGCAACTCAAGCAGGGTCAGTCCGCACACGAAATGGCGACACACTTAACAGGACCCCTTTGGCCGACATGTGGCTCGTCCACCGTCTTGTTCCATGTGTGATGCACCAAATTACAGTTTGGAGCAGCAGTTGGAATTGGAGGCACCCCGGTCGTAGCGCCACAGTAGTAGAAAATGAGCGACGAGGGGTCAAATCACAAAGCCCCACCTTTCCCGCATTAAGCTGGACGGATGAAGCAACCATCATTTCACTCTAGGGCGCAAGAGCATAAAGAAAAGAGAAAACAATGATGCGTGCGGCAGCTACCTAGGGCACCCTAGGGTAGGGGTCTCCACTGCAGATACTTTTTTTTTGAAAGCGCCTCCACTACAAATCGGCTTCTCCCTCATCCTCTTGAAGAAAACCGATGATGAGTGCGGCGCTAGGGTTTGTAGGAGTACTACGGCATGCGGGGCCATGTCGTAGTAAACAGGTACGAGCCGATGCCTTAAATATGTGTGGGCCACTTGGTTTTACGGGAACGAGGCAGCATTTTGGGTTCGGGGACCAGTGGAGATATAGTACGTATAAAAAATTGTGGATGTAGGTTCGACCGAAAGGCAATGATGCATGGGCCCTGCATTTTCATATATCCGGGACCGCGTGAAATTTGCTACTCTACTCAAAACTACTAGTAAGGTACTCCCTCCGTCAGTGAATAAGTGTACTTCTAGATTTTGTCTTAAGTCAAAGTTTTAAAACTTTGACCAACTTTATAGGGAAAAGTAGCAGCATTTATGACACTAAGTTAGTATCACTAGATTCGTTTTGAATTGTAATTTCATAATATATCAATTTTATGTCATATATGTTACTACTCTTTTGTATATATTTGGTCAAAATTTTAAAACTTTGACTTAGAACAAAGGCTAGAAGTACACTTACTCGCGGACGGATGGAGTACACATGTATTGAACGCATGAGATTTCGAAAGTAAATTATGAATAAATAAACACTATAGCATGTAAAGCTTTGAGTCATATATGCATGATGTAGATGTTCGTTTTGTTCTTATAGTTCATCTCATTCAAAATCAATAAGTTTTATAAAAATGTTAAGATTCATGGGGTTGTGCATTGTACTCCCTCCATTCCAAAATAGATGACCCAACTTTGCACTAACTTTGAGTTAGTGCAAAGTTGGGTCATCTATTTTGGAACGGAGGGAGTAAATCATAAAGTAAAAAACAAATAGTGGCAATTCATTTAGAAAAAAATAATCAATTATGATACAGAAGATTCTAGAACAAAGGAGAAGTGCTTGTGTTTTGAGGTTTGTGCATTATGCTTAAGTTCAATCATGGAGTCTTCTAAATTGTACATGTGGCACATCTGGTGGAATGTTGATGATATCCAACGGCCAGTAGTGCTCAGATTTGCCTATCTCTGCACTGTCGGGTTAGCTTCATCCAGTGACCATCTTTCAAAGTTATTGGCACACTATATAGTTCTTGTGCCATAGTTGCATGTTTTGGAAAAAAGCTACTAGTGGGTTGTACTATCTATTTAGGAATAGAAGATGTATACATGGAAGTTGTAGGGAAAGAGATGACATGGAGCATCTCAATTCCTATGAGTAGGGATTGGAAAAGAGATGTCATTTGGTTCACATCATAGGAACTTTTCTATTGAATCTAGAGATGACATGTATCTCAATTCCTATGAGGAGGGATTAGAAAAGAGATGTAATTTGGTTCATATCATAGGAACTTTTCTATTGAATATACGCTAATGTTTATTTTCCTTTGAAATTAAGGGAGTATAGAAATCCATTCATATGAACCAAGTGGATCTAAAGCTATAGAAATGATATCATTTTTATTTCCTTTGAAATGTGGAGTATATGAATATATTCCTATGAACCAATTGGCTCTAAAGGAAAAATCCTATAAAAATCATATCATATAGAGTTCCTATGATATTCCTCGACACTAAAGGATGCTTGAAATTGCTGCGGGTGATACGATGGTCTTTCTTTGTAGACTCCTCACCCAACTTTATAGTTACCTCTCGAAGATGAATGAAATGACATATACATGGTAATCTACATGTGCAATTTGGTACACGAAAACTCGGTAAAAGTTTGCGAGGTTCGAATTTTCAATAAAGCTATATGCACTGCATTTCGGAACGGATGGAGCATACGGCAGTTGCTAACACTCACGTGGAAGATTTGTGTGTAGGAGGAGTGGCTGTTCTGTTAAATGACATGGCAAAACTGACACTGTCGGATGCCGATCTAACGGTTCTTACGGTGTTCGTCGGGAAAAGGCTTGTGGCGAACGTTTGTCGGATAATGATTTACGGACACATGCATTGCATTGATACGTGCCCCCCTCTCTCTCACGCACATGCACCCTCACGAGTCACCACTCTCCCGAGTCCTCTCGCAAACTCGCACGTCGCACCCACCGTCTATCTGCAGGTAGATGTCACGCACATATGTGCTCTTCACACCCAACCCTCAGAACTTCTAAAAACAAAAGACGACGCACACATTTTATTTTAGCTCACACGTCACACACTTGTACTATTACTCTTGCGGCGAACGTTCTTTGGGCATAGTATATTGTACTCTCATGAACAGAAGCGGTGCACGCACGCACTAGTTCTCTCACACCCACTCGCGGGTACACGTAGGAGCGCATTTTTTTGAAGCTGGTACAACAAAATCACTCCACTATATATAAAAGCAGGAGCCTTAGCGCTTGCTTTACTAGGGTTCCTCTCGTTCACTCTCTCATGATCTCTAGATCTAAGCAACACATAGGTGGCCACACTCTCTCTCAGCTCACGGCTGGTCACAAATCCGGTCGGACAACCTCGACCGGGGCAGGGGTGTAGGTGCATCGTTCACACTATCGTCGGCGGCGAGGGAGGAGACCAACGGCTGCCCGCGCATCCCGATCTGCGGCCGTGCCGTTCTCTCCGAGAGAGCGCCAGCTCGGGAGGGCCTCCGACCCCTTCTTCCTCCCTGCGGTATTGTGGCCAAGATGCGGCCTCCCGACACCGTCTTTGCGACATGCTGACGACCCTCAGGTATATATTCCTTCGAAACCTGCCTTGCTCTACTGCCCGAGCTCCCTTCGTGTGGATCCTTTTCTACTTCCTTCCGTTGTTCCAAAGCCACCTAGACTTCTACTATTATTAGAAGTAAAGCTATTTCATACAGTCGAGTCAAAGCGTTGGTTCAAACAGGGAAGAAAGTGGGAAAGCTGTAGCATGAATCTAGGACTTGGTTCTAAGAGGAAACGGGGGAAAGTAGTAATATTTGTCACTGTTTAAATAACCGTAGTTCTTATTTGCGCAAACAGGGATGTCTGTCTCCATATCGTTTCGGATGTCTATCTGCGTGTCGTTTCTATCCGCGCAATCAAAAGCACACACCTCAGTTTTAGTACAACTGCGCAAAATGAGATGGCTATCCCTCGTTGCCGTCGTCTAACCTCCTGTCTTCAAGGTCTCCCTATATTGGTAGTAACTAAGGTAGAATGACCAACGCAATCTAAAAGAAGCCGATTCGTATGTTTTACTTCCTGATTGCAGTGCAGGGACGAGCGAAAACAACTGCATCCTAGTCCGGAATGCACTTTCTACCAGTTCATCCATGGACCGAGGACTAGCTGGCACGGCTGCACGACGGTTTTTTGGACAGGTGCGCGGACAAGAGGCATTGTGGTCTGCTTATTTCTGCAAATAGCGATGCTTAAATTTAGTGGGATGCACAAGAATTTCACCTGGTCAGTACACTGCATGGTTCAGTTCAGCATTCCAGCTGAGACCACAATTATAATTGGTTATTCTGGAATGAGAGAACCTAACCTTGAATGGTGGCAACAAGAAAAAACCAGAGTGAACTCCAGGAAATTTAAGCCTGCCGGGAGGCCCTTTGCTTAGAGAGAAGCCTTGCTTGTTTTTTCCTGATTTGTAAACCTTCTCACAACTTTGTCTTTTGTTGTGAACTAGTATATGTTTGATATGTTCTATGAATCATTGAGATGTATAAAATTGCTGAAATTATGCTTTTCAAGTTTTTTATGAAGACGAGTTTAATGTGAGTGTTCCACATGAGCGCTGGACTAGCGTGTGAACATTTGGAATTTATTACATTGTGGCCTCAATTAACTGCATGAACCACTGTAACAAGATACATAGTTGCTTATATGTCAGACAACAGTTTGTTGATTGTTAGCTGGTCGATAGCCTAGTGTTGAAGCGAGCTGAGCCAATGTGCCGTGTTTTGCACAACTGCTTACAAGTGGGGTAGCACCAACAGTGTTTACAAGTACTTATGTATACGTCGGTGCACGGTTCTCGAACGAGTTCTCTATTTCATCAAAACACACACTGCTCATATAATAAGTCGTGACAACTTATGTCTTACCATGCCATATTCATGAAAAAAAACTAGTGAGGACGCATCTGTTTCGGCAACAATTACGATGGTTCTCACATGATTCACGGGCACACAAAAGTAGCAGCAGTTCCCATAGACGGATTCAAACAGAGTACTAGCCCCAGAGGGGTCGATAACAGGCAAGGTTCAGATAATTAGACACAATCCAAACTACTATTAAACACTAGCTGGGGCAACTATTTCATGCCCCGATCTAATTTGGGCTGGACACAAGATGGACCTTGCCATGAACATCATCGAGGACGTCCTGTAGCAGCTCAATCCTGTGAACCTTCATGAAGACAACCTTGTGGCCTTGCCACTGATAAGCTTGTTTGTGGAGGCATGCCACGTCATCCTCCTGCGTAAACTTGACAAGAACAGTATTCCTCACAAACGAAGGAGTAGCTTTGAACTTCTTGTGCTTCAGTGCACCCTGGACAACACGCCTGACAACAGTGAGGCTGGAATACAACTCTTCATTGGTATAACCGCAAATGGCTTCCAGGATCCAACAGCCTAAGAACTCTGTTTTCCCAGTGCGTATATTCAGGTCGTCCGCCTCATAGCGAGTGACATGTACAACCACAAAATCCTTGTCTACATCAGGGCTCTAATTGAAACAGAAACAAATTCTGAATTACTTTTCAGTATAAGAAACACAAGTTATTTAAACCACTACGTATACCATGGCATCGAAGCTAATAAAATTTTGCATTATTAATCACCACATACTTCCTTTTCTAAAAAAATCACCACATACTTAGATGAAAAACCACAATCGAGACTGGCAAAGAAGGAAATCACCTTGGGCAG
>NC_041388.1:155119934-155120985 GCF_002162155.2 Triticum dicoccoides
GGGAAAGCTGCTCATGTAGTGCCACGGGGGCTATAACCTCAAACGGGGCGTTGACCATCTCAGTATCTAGGGTCACCTTGGTGGTTGCCTACATCTTCTTGGAGCTCTCTGTCTCATGGGGATCAGCCTCCCGCGTCTGCTCCAATATCGGCAGATCTTTGCCTGGTTCTCCTTGGTCCATCATGAAACTAACGAATACTAGGAGACCACTGAAAGGAAAACACAATCGCAATGACAATGAAACAAAAAAGAGAGTGAACCAGTGAGCTATTACGCTTTCTTCAAAGGATGGCTGCTTCCAAGACCACCTCCTGGTTGTCATCGCTCGATCACTTCCTTTTCCACTAAGTGATTGCTTAGGGACCGTAGTGCACGATCTGGGCGGTTTCTCATGTGGAACCATAGAAGGAATTCAATCACTACTAATTGGTATACTTATTTATGCATCAATGACGATAGATGCATTCGCCATAGTTCCAGCATTACGGGATCGGTTACTGCTTTGCAAAAGTTCTTTTTTTCCTCTGAACGAAAATATACCAACATCACGGCTCCGCTTACCTTCCCTTCGTTCGGAGAGAAGAACAGTGGCAGATGCAAGTGTTGCCTTTCTTGAAGACGGTGAGGGAGAAGGGGATTCAGCGAAGAGTGAAATGATGGTTGCTTCGTCCACCAAACTTAGACTGCGGGGAGGTGGGGTTTTCTGATACGACGGCTTGTTACTGCCGCGCTACGACCGGGGTGACTCTCCGCCTGCATACTGCCTTCTAATTTGGTGGATGGCATTTGGGCCCGCGCGCTGCATGGCCCGCATGTCGGTGAACAAAAGTATAACGACATTCAGTAGAGGGAGACGTTTCAATGACGTAGGAGGAGCCAGAAGCGGTAGAGTGTCTCCATTGTACTAGTAGTAATTGTTTTTTGGGTAGCTATAGAGTGTCTCCACTGTACTAGTAGTAACTATTTCTCGGGTCCCAAGACAAAACAGCCCATCCACACTAGTAAATAGTAAAATCAATTCAAAAGCCCATATATTTACTGAATGAGATGC
>NC_041388.1:155121166-155125450 GCF_002162155.2 Triticum dicoccoides
ACCTGGGTGCTCTTCTTCCTCCTCGCTCCTACAGAAAACCCCAGCTCCCCTTCTTCCTCACTCCTACAGAAAACCCCCAGCTCCTCTTCTTCTTCGCTCGCACTACAACTAGGCTCGTCATTCGTTAATCTGCTCAAATCCGTGAGCGCGACGCGACGCCCTAGAGGAAAATGGAGTCGGCTGACCCCAGCGCCAAGAAGATGAGGCTCCCGCCAGCGGCGACGCCTGTAGTAGATCCCGCACCCGGCAGCGCGGGGAGAAGAGGCGACCCCACCCCCACCGGATCCCAGGAACCCGTAGAATCTCAGGTGGACCGCATCAGCGATCTCCCGGACGCCATCCTTGGGGAGATCATCTCGCTTCTCCCCACCAAGGATTGTTGCCGCACCCAAATCCTCCCAATTCGGTGGCGCCCTCTATGGCCGTTCAAAGCCTCTGCATCCCGTCATGCTACCTGAGCAAGCATACCATGCCCTGCATGATGGACGCCTGGCTGGAATCCCCTGAATTCACATAACTACAGGTGCTTGAGTTCTACTATTCCCCTGGAAATCACATACCACATACCGAACGCCATGAACTTGTGCCCTCAGCACCGATGCCCATCTCGGGGTTTTCGTCCTCTCTCCACACCGCCACCTTTGCGCAGTGCTACCTACCAGACAATCTGGTACTAAACCTTCGACTCCCATTTCTCAAGAAACTTTCACTTGTGTGGGTTCGTATATCGGAGGCCTCATTGCACAGCATCATCCACTCTAGTTGCCCTGCGCTGGAGTGCTTGGTGCTTGTTTTCACAGTTAGAATCGGTTGTCTCCAAATAAAGTTGCCTAACCTTGTAAGAATTGGAATTTCTTTTGACGGAAGGCAGCTCATCATCCAAGATGCCCCTTCACTTCAAAGGTTGATCCTTGATTATAGTTATTCACCGTTGCATATAACCGTCCTCTCTGCGCCTAAACTGGAGACCTTGGGTGTAATACATGATCTCTGTGCTCATTTCAATATGGTGTTTGGCTCCATAGTTCTTCAGGTAATTTATATTATCATCTACACTTGTAACCATAAGCTGCATTTTAAATTTCTGCGCATAATTTGTATATCATCTTGGAGTACACATTTTGTACTAATATTATGTTCTATGCTCAATGAAGAGTTTCTCCATGGATGGCCTATCAATGGTGCTGGATTCTGTCAAGATCTTATATATCTAAATGAATAGTTTTGATCTGAACAAGATTATTGGCTTGTTGCAATGCTTTCCATGTCTGCAGAAGTTGTATATAAAGGTGATAATTTCACGCACATTGGAAGCCCGCATATAGTGTACTAGAATTAACCGTTTAGTTGTTGCTCTTTTGACACTCTTCTCTTAGACCTTAACTGTTTTCAATCTTCATGTCTATTTAGGCAACAGGACGGGGTAAGAAAGTTATAACCAATCGGTGGATTCGTAAGCATCAGGATTTTCTCACTTCTCATGAGATTCGATTGAAGACAATAACGCTAGAACGATATGTAGCCAAACGTGCAAACACAAGATTTGTCACATTCTTCCTGCTGAATGCGAGGTTACTATTGTCCATCAAGCTTAAGTTTATCAGCAGCATGGTTTTGACGGATGGGTATGTCGAAGAGCAAAAAAAGGAGTTTCAGGTGGGCAAAAGAGCTTCTGAACGTGTCGGGCTTCTATTTACAACATATTGTGGTCATAATCCAGTAAATTTTATGACCCAGGATGTTCATTCTATGGACCTGACCGATGCATTTGACTGTGACTGCCGAAAATAGTGCTGGATTTAGATGTTGTTGCCCTTTTCAATCTGGTTTTTTTGTAAACCTGATGAACAATTAACCCTCGTGCTTTTGTACAGTTTGTAAGCTGGAGTTAGATGTTCCTGCCCTTTTCAACTCGGCTGTGACTGTCATATTTTCTTTGAAACAAGGCAAATGGCTTGCCATTCATTTAATTTAGAGTGAAATATTGTAACAAATCCATACCAAGGGAAATAGCATCACTCTCACCGGCTACTTGAGCTCACTATGCATTGGTGAAGGATACGCATAACGTAATTCTTATTATTGTTTAATCCAAGTGGTCTAGTTTCTTTTTTCTGGAGTTTGTTCATCATATCACATTCTCGGTTCGATATGCCTTATCTTTTCTTTTCCGGAGATCCAAGTTTCCAGTTTATCTCGTCGCAAAGCTTCATCTAAATCATTGCAAGTCTTCACGTTGTGTTTTCAACTTCTCCTTCTTTTCGGTTGATCATTCTTTTTTTACCGGAGGTCTTCATGGAGGTTCTACATAATGGTTCATCAAGTATTTAATTCGTTCTCAAAGTGTTCATCAAGATTCTTTTCAGAGGAGTTCAAGCATTCTTCATCTTGCTATCCGGAGTGCAATTCTTTCTACAGTATCATCGGAGGTGGTATTATGTCATTCTTGATAATTTGAGTTCATCTTGATAATTTGAGTTCATGTTTCATGATCCACATGTTGTTAAGAATGAGGTATTTTAAATCCATCAACCTCTTCGTTGGAGTTATCTTGGGCTATATTTCAACTAAGCCTTCCCTAAGGATTGTTGCTATTTATGGTGCTCATAAATGACCCAAGTTCTTATTTTATCCTCCCGGTGAAATTATGTAAAATGTTTAGAATTTCATCTAGTTTCATAATTTGTCATTTTCATCCATGTTTAAAAATGTTAAAATGTTGTTTGGTTAAATTTTCTCCTATGCCATGCTAAAATGATTTATTTCATAACTAAATAACCGTAGCTCCAAACCTAACAAACTTTATATGTAAATGGGGGGGGGTAGAATTTTGCCTAGTTTAACATGGTGGCATCACTTTGCATGTTTAACAACTATAAAATTTGATTTAGGGCAGAACATCACCAAACCTAATATATGCATATGGGGATTTACCGAAATTGCTGTTCGTTGCATCCGGCCTCATTTAAACTTGACTAGATAGGTAGTTTTACTTTGCTTCACCCTCTTGCCATGCTAACAACATTTAATCTTGTTGGGTACATAAACGAGATCGAACTAAGTAACTCGAATGTGGTGTTTTGTCAATATGCAACGGAGTTGCATATTGAGCTCCACTTAATTTGTAGGATTGCTTGTGCACTTTGCCATGCCATGCTTCATTAAACTGGACATGCATCATACTTGATTGTGCATCATGCCATGTTCATGTGTTGGTTGTTTACTATGTTGTCTGCTCCTTTCTGGTGTTGCTTCTTCGGGTTGGTTCCGGTAATGTCGTGTTGTGAGGATTCGTTCGACTACGTCTGTTTGTCTCCTTCATGGACTCGTTCTTCTTCCTTGTGGGATTTCAGGCTAGATGACCATACCCTCGAAATCACTTCTATCTTTGCTTGCTAGTTGCTCGCTCTTTTGCTATGCCTATGCTGCGATACCTACCACTTGCTTTATAATGCCTCCCATATTGTTAAGCCAAGCCTCTAACCACCTTGTCCTAGCAAACCGTTGTTTGGCTATGTGTAACACCCCGGATGTAACTTTCCCTATTTGTACTCCAACTCTTGCCGTTTCCGGCATTAAGTTATTTTATTTTCTCGGGTTTGGGTTTTTGTCTCCGTGTGTTGTTGTCATTGTCATGCATCTCATATCATGTCATCATGTGCATTGCATTTTCATACGTGTTCGTCTCATGTATTCGAGCATTTTCCCCGTTGTCCGTTTTGCATTCCGGCGCTTCGTTCTCCTCCGGTGGCCATTTCTAGCTTTCTTTCGTGTGTGGGGATTAAACATTTTCGGATTGGACCGAGACTTGCCAAGCGGCCTTGGTTTACTAACGGTAGACCGCCTGTCAAGTTTCGTATCATTTGGACTTCGTTTGATACTCCAACGGTTAACCGAGGGACCGAAAAGGCCTCGTGTGTGTTGCAGCCCAACACCCCTCCAATTTGGCCCAAAACCCACCAAACTCTGCTCCATGTCCTAGAGCGTTCGATCACGATCGCGTGGCCGAAAACCGCACCTCATTTGGACTCTCCTAGCTCCTCCTATGCCTATATATACACCCCATTCCATTTTTTCTGATCCTCTTCCCCCCTAACCCTAGATCCGCGCCGCGCCGGACAAAATTCCGCAGCCGGACATTGTCCGCCCCGCTGTCCACCCGCCACGTGGCGCCTCCCCGTTCGCCGCCGCCTCCCTCCACGCGCCGGCCCGCCGAGCCCAGACCGGGTCCCTGCGGCCCATCGGCGCGCGCCGCCGCACCGCTGCTCCCCGCCGCCCAAGCCC
>NC_041388.1:155126173-155163331 GCF_002162155.2 Triticum dicoccoides
GCCCGAGTCGGCGCCGCCCCCGTCCAAGCTCGGCGCCGCCTTGCTCCGGCCGCCCCGGCCTCTCCCTCCTCGTCCCCGCCTCGGCCTTCTTCCTCTCCGGCAAGACTCCGGCGGTGAACAGTGAAGTCCGGTGAACTCCGATATCCGTGCCGATCCAGATCTGGATCCCGAACGGTTGACTTTTTCTCAGAAACCCTAATTCTTATGCCTACTTTGATCTGCCGTAACTTTGCATCCGTAGCTCCGATTTGGACATATAGTATATCAAAATGTTCATCTCGACGAGTACATCACTTCATTCCATTGCATCATTTTCATTTGAGTTCATCTTGATGCCCAAAATGCTGTTAGAAGGAGGCTTCGTGAGTTAATTGTCAGATCTGCTAGTTCATCTTAGACTTTTGTCATTTTTGCCATGATTATTGTGTGCATGCTATGCCTGTGAGTCCTTCATATGTTTTGTTAAGCATTTTGTCTTCTTTCCAGAGGTGCAACCCATGCATTTTTAGGATGTGTGTGGTGACTTGTGCAAGCTTGCAAAGTGAGGCACCCGGTAAATCTGTTTCAGGGACTTAGTTGTTTTCACTAAGTCTGGGATTATTTTAGTTCATGGTGCAATATGTTCAGCTTGCTTCCTAGTGATCCGTGCCTCTTTTGAGGATGATCAGTAAAGGAGTTTTGTTAATCATGTTATGCTCTATCCATCCATGTCTTTGTTTGAAATTATGGCGCACCCTAGCTTGAGTCAATCGAGCTCTACTTTTGCTTCATGGTGAATCTGGGCAGATCGTCAACTCGTTTGCGATTTTGCCGATGTTATTGTAGTTGACCCGTGCATGCTATGCCATTGTTCTTTCCATGTCTAGCTAGCATTTTGTGCCTTCTTTATGGATGTATGCTTGCCTTTCCATGACTTGCACCGTGGTGAGTGCATCGAGCTCGTTTACATGCCTTCGTGAGTCATATTTCAGCATGTCTCAGTTTTCACTAAGTCTGAAAACTGATTGTGTTTTAGCTATGTTCGTGTGCCCGTTAGTATATTTTGTGAACCCTTTTGGCCCCAGGTCACCTTGGGTCTTTTGTTAAGCTTGTTTAGTAGCTCCATGCCATGTTCTTACTTGTCTTAATCAGGTCATGTATCATGTTGTTTTGCTGCTCCGAAGAGGGCTTCGTGATCTGAAATTTCAGACAAGTGTTAATTTCACTAAGTCTGGAATCTATTTTGCATTTGCATTTTTGCCATGCTTGTTTGAACCTCATAATGGATGATTTGGCCGTAGCTCAGTGCCAGTCTTTTGTTAAGTATCTTGTGTGCATCCCTGCCATGCATTTTGTTGTCATGTTTGGTGGCTGTAGCATGTTCATTGCATTGCATTTAGATGCCTACTTGCTGTAAATCGCAGACCGGTGTCATACCTTAAAACGCTTGCCATTTCCAAACCGTAACTCCGATTCCAATGATCTTTTTTTTAACCATGAAGACTGCAAGGCTTACACCCCACAGCATTTTATTAAAAATAAAGCAAACACATACAGGGTTTCCTCAAGGTGAGGAAAGAAAAAAATAACAAAGAAAAAAGAAAGAAAGAGGAAGAAAAACTATACAGGGTAGGGGGGCACTATACCTATAAATTACAAATAAACAAAGGAGAAAAACAGGAACTCTCCTCAAGGAGGAAGAAAATCAATCCACTTAAGAAGGGCGTCTCTAAATTTCCGTTTTATTCGGTGGGAGAGCAGAGTGATATCATGAATGAAGCTATTCCTCCATGCCCTGAAAGAGGGTTGAATGTTCCTGAAAGTTCTATCATTCCTGATCTTCCAAATATTCCACCAGGCCAAGAAAACCACCTCCCCAAAAAAAGGTTTGTTGAAATCCTTCCTTGCATGATGAGCAATTTCCACCATATCATCACCATTTTTCCATTCAATTTGTAGGTAGTTCCAGACTCGAGCACTAAAATTGCATTGGAAGAACAGGTGATTTCTGTCCTCCAGAGCTCCAGTCAGACAAAGAACACATTCAGGCCCTTCATTAATTCTCCAATGTCTCCTCTGAATCATGTCCTTGGTGTTAATCTTGTCCATGATGACAAGCCAAGCAAACATCTTGATTGACATAGTGCATCAACTTTTCCATATCCATCCCAGGATGGGGTTCGAGACCATTGGCTGATAGACAAAATCATAATACTTTTTTGCTGTATACTCTGATTTCTTGCCATGCCTCCATCCCCAGTGGTCATTAGATTGATTATCCAAATGGAAAGACCCCATTAATGAGGAGAGTTGTTGCATTTCTTGGAAGGCTTGTTCAGTCATAGGCAAGTAGAAAAGCTCCTGAAAAGAACTAGCCTGAAAAACTTCCTTGACTGAGAGGTTTTTGTGGAGACAAAAAGAAAATAGCCTAGGAAATCGCTCTTGCAGAGGAACCGAACTGTTCCCAATTTGCCAGTAGTCTGACCAGAACAGCACTGTATCTCCACTATGAACATCAACCGACGTAACGGCTCTGAAATTATCCATCAACTTGCATACATCTTTCCACCAAAAGGAGCCACAGAGAACAGTATCATGTGGAATCCTTTCAAAGTAGTAAGAATCCCAAACTAATTGCACCCAGGGCACATCCATTTTATTATAAAATTTGCTGAGGTGTTTCAATAAGAGAGCATCATTCTGCAGTCCAAGGTTTAAAATCCCAAGTCCCCCCTTTGACTTAGGTCTACAAACAAGTCGCCAAGCCGCCAGTGAGTGACCCTTTTCCTGACCATATTTCCTCCATAAACACTGCCTTTGGATTCTTTCCAATTGTTTTAAAATACCCTAAGAAATGGACAAGCTACAAAGGAAAAAGATAGGCAAGGAAGAGATCACAGAATTGACTAATTGTAGTTTGCTCCCTTGTGGCAAGAACCATGAACTTGCTGTCAATCTTCTCTCCATACAATCCACAAGAGGAAGGAGGTCAACTATTTTAGGCCTGGTGGTCCCCACTGGCAGCCCCAGATATGTAAAAGGCATAGTGCCTAATTTGCAATCAAAAAGGCAGCCAGGTCAGAAGCATCCTGCTCATCTACATTGATAGGATACATGGAGGATTTATGGAAATTGATCTGCAGTCCAGTTGCCTGTGAGAAGGAATGCAAAACTGATTTCAGAGCCCTCAATTGACTTAGATCAGCATTTACGAATATCAGTGTGTCATCTGCATATTGGACCACTGGGAAATCTGGATCATGGGTAAGCAGGGGCCTGCTTATTAGACCTTGTTGGAGAAGATTGTTCACTAAAGTCTGTAAAAGATCAGCCGCAATAACAAATAGTAAGGGAGAAATTGGGTCCCCTTGCTTGACTCCACATTTGCATTTGAAATGATTACCAGGGACTCCATTCAGTAGTACAGAAGAAGTGCTAGAAGACAGCAACTGCTTAATCCAAACAATCCACCTTTCATTAAAACCTTTTACAATTAAGATCTTTATGATTGCCTCATGCTGGATAGAGTCAAAAGCCTTTTCAAAGTCCAACTTAAGCAAAAGGATGGGCCTTTTAGATTGATTGCACTGATGTATATACTCAAATGTCCAAGCAAGACAATCCTGGATTGTTCTTGATTTGATGAAACCATATTGGTTTTTATGCACACATTTGGCGATCTCCAGTTGGAATCTGTTAGCAGCAAGCTTTGTAAGAAACTTTAGGCCAACAGAGGTTAGAGAGATTGGTCGAAAATCTCCCACACCCTCAGGTGTCTGCTTCTTTGGGACCAGGGTAATGAATGCATCATTCAAATTTTCTAATTGCACTGTTCCAGCATGAAACTCCGTAACCAGCTGTATAAAATCAGCAGAAATTATATGCCAACACTTTTTTAAAAAGAGCCCGTTAAAGCCATCAGGTCCAGGGGCCTTATCAATAGGCAAGTCCTTGATAACCTGCTCAATTTCTTTTAATTCAAAAGGTTTTGTGAGCCCCTCCAAACCCTGGACCCTGGATATTAGAGACAATATGGTTGCATCTAAAGAAATTGACTTAATTGTCCCCATTCTGCTTTTGAAGGTTGTCAGGAATTCTCTGGCCATTTCCTCATGGTTAGATGTTACTGTTCCATCTGACAGCAACAAGCTTGCCACAGAGTTTTTTCTAAATCTTTCAGTTGCCATGGCCTGAAAGAATTTGGAGTTTTCCTCTCCCACTTTGATATACCTAATTGTACATCTTTTCCTCCAGTACAAATATTGCATGTGAAGCAGGTGTTCATGGTGCATTTTAATTATTTTCCTGAAATTAAACTCAGGCCTGGATAAAGATCTCTTATCTTCAAGATTGTCCAACCAAAGAATTACCCAGTTACACTTCTCAATCAACCTTTTGATGTGTGATAAACCTTTCTGCCATTTCTTGAGAGCAAACCTCAAAGCTTTCAGTTTGTCCACAATTATTGCCGAAATATGGGTCTTGCGACTGGGGCGAGCCCATACCTCCTGCACACATTCCATAAAGCCTGCCTGATGAATCCAAAAGTTTTCAAACCTAAAGATATGTGCTTTGGGAATTGTTGTACTGATGGCCACCAGACAAGGAACATGATCAGACGCAGTCTTTGCCAAAGGGGTCAGTTGGGTCATGGGATATATGTTAATCCAACTTGCAGAACTAAAAACCCAGTCCAACTGTTCCAGGAGTGGCCTGTCTTGCATGTTGGACCATGTGAATCTACGTCCTTTTAGAGGAAGTTCTAACAACCCCAAATGGCCAATTATTTCATTGAAAATGAACATATCATTAATATCACCCCCGGGGAGATTTCTATTATCAATGGAACGTATGAAGTTGAAGTCCCCCATTAACATCCACATCTCATTCGGATCAATGTCCAGATTGTAAATCCAGGAGACAAACTCATCTCGCAACTCACCCTGGCATGGACCATACACATTAACCAGAAACCATTGTTCATTATTATGGACCGAGGTAAAATGCATAACAATAGCGTATGGTTTAACTGTGAGAAGGGTGCCACGGAACATATCAGATCGCCAGCTGTTAAGAGGCCCCCAGATGCTCCGCTAGAGGGAGACTCAACAAATTGATCAAACCCTTGAGGACAAATGCTTTTCATGATAGAGCGCGAGCAAGAGGATAACTTAGTTTCCTGCAAACAAAGCACTGAGCACTGACTCTCTATCACTTTCTCCCTGACAGAGCGCTACCTAGCATCTGAATTCAGACCACGAACATTCCAGCATAAAACTTTCCAACTACGCGTTGTGACACGATTCATGGATAACCATTGCGTATAGAAGTAATAAAAGTGTGGCACATAATGCCACACCCTCCAAAATAAAGCTAAATTCAGTACCCCAGAGTGCCACCTCCCAGCCCGGACTTAGTTCAACAGTAATAAAAACAGACACAGCCAGCACCATCAGACTTGGCATATAAAGAAACATAAAAACTAATTGGAAGATGCAGATGAGTTCTCCTGTGGATTAGCCATAAGCTTGTCCACCGTTAGGAGCGCAGGATCAACCTCCAACTGCGCCCCCACAGCTTGGAGAACATGAAGCAGGGTGTGAGGTGGCGCAGTGGGCCGAGCATCTTCAGTATTATCCGCAGAAGTGGGCTGGGCCTTGTCCTCCATGGGCTTTGCACGGGGGCGCTTTTTAGATGGCTGCAGAGAAAGTTGCTCAAAGACCACGTTTTTGTATCCATCTAACTTTGCCGCGCTCCGACTGCAACGCCTTAGTGACGTATCAACAACAGGAGTCTTCTTCTTGTCTCGCCGCTTACGAGCAGAGGATTGCTCCACAGAGAACAAAGGTGTTGATTGAACTGATACTGGAAGAGCAGAACTAGCAAACTCAATTTCTTCAGAAACAGACTCCGAAATAGCAGGCACCGCCTCAAATAAAGCTCTGGCCACAGGGCGCTTCTGCATGACAGGTTTTCTGACAACAGGAACAAGAGGCAGTGAAGCAGTCAAACAACTAATCATCCTTGATTCATCAAAGGCAATGGACCACGACCTCTTGGAGTAGATGATCGTGCCCATCGGCTTGGGGAAGATAGATCTTGGCACTTCCTTGACAGAGAAATCAAACATAAGGTTTTGGAAAGACCTTCGCCAAATCATCTCCGGGGGAAGAGGAGGTCCTGCCACAATACGTGCCATTCCAATAAAAATCTGATGCTGCTGAATCATAGGGGGATGGTAGGGCACAATGGCAAGCTGATTCTCCTCAAGGACAGGGTGAAGGGGCAAATCATGTTGTTGCTGGATTTCACCTTCTTGTTCTTGCTGCTCTACAGAAACAGACCCTTCTGGCTGATCAATTACTATTGAAACTTGATCCTGTTCGGGAGCAGCAGGTGGTGGTGCCTGTCCATTGTTAGCTTCATCTCCCCACAGGGCATTTCCCCAACCAGGTGCAGGCGCTTCATTATTGACCAGTGGAGGTGGGGGAGCGAGAGGTGCATCATTCCAACCCAGCATTGGGTATGGAGGTAAGGCAAACATCAAATTATCAGGCACCAGATTGCCAGGCAAAGGGTGAGGGTTTCCATCGAGAGGCATAGGGTCTTCGTCATTTGGCATCTAGTCTGCAAAATCTGCGCCAAGAACATAGCAAGCGGCCGTCCAAGATACTTGAGAACCTCCATACTCTGCATAATCACCAAAAACCACATCCCTTGGAACCAAAGGCGTATCTGGGAAACTAGCTTCAACCAAAGTCCGGACAAGATAAGGATCTTCACTGTCCCAAGAAATAAACTTTCCAAAAGTGCCTACAGCCTGCGAGATGTATTCAGTGGTGCGGTAATCCAGGGGAATCCCAATGAACATTAACCAACCCTTATGAAAACCGTGTGTTCCTTTGAAATTATCTCCCTCATCATGCTTCATAAATTTGACAAAACGGTCATTGCCCAAAGGAAAAGGTGCATGCTGAACCAGGGTATATCTAACAGTCGGATCCCTGACTTGAAACAGACCTATCCCATGAAACCACGGCTGAGCAGATCGAACCATAATACCTCTATTCTGCAGAAACTGGACGACTTCGTTCTGCACCGGGCCGAACGGCCCCTCCGGCGCCGGCATCACCTCTGCAACCATGTAGTCCTCATGCCGGCGGGGCAGACGCGTTGCGGGCGTGAAGAAGGTGCGTGGAAGCCGACGATCGCCGCCATCGATGATGAGATGTCCAGGGGGCACAAAGTGCTGTGGGTCGAGCTCGTAGTTCGCCGTAGAAGAGCCAGGAGCTTGTCGCGGGTTTTCGATGGTTTGGGGTAAGGGAAGATGCAATGGAGGCGGCGGCGATGGGACTGGACAGTCTATCCCAATAACTCCGGCTCTGTTCCCATGAGTAGCAGCAGATTCCAATAAACTCGTTTTTTGTTGAACCGAAATTGGCCTCCAAACCAATCCATTGGAGCGCGCGAAATCATTATAGGCCTGGCTAGAGTGACCAGGACGGGAGCAAGACGTGCAGACTACTCACCTTCCACAAGTCGTTGACATGTGGCCCTTCTGAGAGAAAATAGTACAGGTGATCACACGGTCCACCATGTCATCGACCATGGCATCAAACTGTCTGGCTGCCTCCTGGGATGAGGGGATATCCGGAGGGTGAGAAGGATATGGGCTCGAAGGCCCAGAGGCAGATGGGCAAAGTATTGAAGGTGAGGTAGAATCCCGACGGGCCTCCAAAGCCTCTGGGCCAGAATCCGGGCAAATGTTTTGAACTGGCGACAATCCCGCCTCTACGCAACTGTCGAGCGAGAATTCTGCATGCACAGAGGAAGGGTCCCCCAAAACCGGATCAATTACCGGTGAAGCAGTTTCCGTCCGGCTCTATGGCGGCAAGGAGTAACTGTTCCAAAAACGATAGGTGGACGTGCCACCGTCCAACACAAGCCCATGGGTGGCGAAGGATGTATGACTACATGTTCATGTGCAGGAAGATTATACCCCGCATCTGTCATGAAATCAATGCACCCTTGCATAGCCGGATATCTATATCCCTTGCAAGCAGAGTATCGCTCAAACGTGGCAAAAGAAAGCTTTTTACGAGCAGATGGAGCAGTCTTAAGAGCTGATCTAACTGGAGGCTTATTCATGGCCAAAAGACCTAAAGATGAATGACGCTTAGTAGGACTAACTAGAATCCATTCGGCGTCACATTCCTTCCTCCAGATCCGGAGCTCTCTAATCCAATTAAGCCCTCCATTTCCCCACAGATGAAAATAGCATTTGAACAGATCGCATGCATAGGAACGGAGATCCATAATAAGAAAACCAACTTGCTTGCAAGAGACATGAAAGGAGTAAACCTTATCCTTGATGTGAAGAACCTGAAGATCAATTGCCGAACCTCCAATTACTGCCTCCAAAACCGCGGCCACAGAATCCTCCGAGAGACGAAAAGCATGGCGGCTGAATGAAACCACTAAGATGAATGACCTCCTGTGCCCGGCAGGGTGGACCGTATGTCCAGTAGATCTGAAGACCTCTTCTACAAAAACCCTACCCTTGGAGAAATCCAAGCCAAGGGTAGATCCACCCGGTGAACCCATACTAGATGGGTATTACCTTGATCCCAAAAGAACGCCGGAACAGATGATCGGAGAGAAACCAGAAGTTAGTGGAGAATGAGGCAGATCGCCGGAGAGGGTGGGGGAGCCGAGGTGGAGGGTGGGAGCGCCATAGGAGTTAGCTTATTGCTAGGATTCCAATGATCTTTATATCGTTTTCAAGCGATTTCATCCCCTCTATCCAGTGGCACACTTGGTTTTCCAAGTTGGGGCCAGGTTCATGCATTTCCAGTCATATCTTGCATTTTGCATCCCGCATCGCATCCCGCATAGCATATCATCATTTCATCTTATTGCTTGGTCTTGCTCGTGGTTGATTGTATCCTTGTTGCTTGTTTGTCTTGTTTGGGTAGAGCCGGGAGACGAGTTCGCTACCGAGGAGCCCGTTGAGTTTGCTTGTGAGGATCCAGTCAACTCTGACAACTGTGCAGGCAAGATGATCATACCCTCGAAATCACTACAATCTTTGCTATGCTAGTTTGCTCGCTCTTGCTATGCCAATGCTATGATGCCTACCTTTTGCTTGTCAGCCTCCCAATTGCCATGTCAAACCTCTAACCCACCATTGTCCTAGCAAACCGTTGATTGGCTATGTTACCGCTTTGCTCAGCCCCTCTTATAGCATTGCTAGTTGCAGGTGAAGATTGGAGGCTGTTCCTTGTTGGAACATCTTTTATTTACTTGTTGGGATATCATTATATTATCTTGCTATCTTAATGCATCTATACACTTGGTAAAGGGTGGAAGGCTCAGCCTCTCGTCTAGTGTTCTGTTCCACTCTTGCCGCCCTAGTTTCTGTCATATCGGTGTTATGTTCCCGGATTTTTGCATTCCTTACGCGGTTGGGTTATAATGGGAACCCCTTGATAGTTCGCCTTGATTAAAGCTTTTCCAGCAATGCCCAACCTTGGTCTTACCATTTTCCACCTAGTCTCTTTTTCCCTCGGGTTTCCATGCCCGCGGGTCATCTTATTTAAACCCCCCGGGGGCCTGTGCTCCTCTGAGTGTTGGTCCAAACTAGAGTCCTGTGCAGCGCCCCCTCGGGGAAACTCGAGGTTTGGTTTTAGTTGTATGGAGCGCTCATCTGAGTGTGCCCTAAGAAAGAGATATGTGCAGCTCCTATCGGGATTTGTCGGCACATTCGGGCGGTGTTGCTGGTCTTGTTTTAACCTGTTGAAGTGTCTTGAGTTACCGAGATACCGAGTCTGATCGGAACGTCTTGGGAGGAGGTCTATTCCTTCGTTGACCGTGAGAGCTTGTCATGGGCTAAGTTGGGACTCCCCTGCAGGGATTGAATTTTCGAAAGCCATGCCCGCGGTTATGGGCAGATGGGAATTTGTTAATGTTCGGTTATAGATAACTTAAACCTTAATTAATTAAAATGAATCAACTGAGTGTGTTACCGTGATGGCCCCTTCTCGGCGGAGTCCGGGAAGTGGACACGGTGTTGGAGTAATGCTTGCGCAGGTTGTTCTTCTAGATTCTTGCTCGCGCTTTGCCCCCTCTTCTCGCTCTCTTTTGCGAATAAGTTAGCCACCATATATGCTAGTCGCTTGTTGCAGCTCCACATAAATATTTGTCTTACCCTTCCTATAAGCTTAAATAGTCTTGATCGCGAGGGTGCGAGATTGCCGAGTCCCTGTGGCTCACAGATTACTATAACTCCAGATGCAGGTCCAGGTGATTCCGCTCCAGGTGACGAGTACGAGCTCAAGTGGGAGTTCGACAAGGACTCTCAGTGTTACTACGTGTCTTTTCCTGATGATCAGTAGTGGTGCCTAGTTGGGGTTCGATTCAGGGCCTTGTCGCATGTTGGGTTTTCTTCTACTTTGGCGCCGTAGTCGGGCCATGAGTGTTTGTATGATGGATGTTATTTATGTACTTTGATGTGACGTGGCGAGTGTAAGCCAACTATGCATCTCCCCCTTTTATTATATATTACATGGGATGTTGTAATGATTGCCTGACTTGCGACATTGCTTTCAATGCGGTTATGTCTCTAAGTCATGCCTCGACACGTGGGAGCTATAGCCGCATCGAGGGCGTTACAAGTTGGTAATCAGAGCCTTCCCCGACCTTAGGAGCCCCATTGCTTGATTGTTTTTAGCGGCCGAGTTGTGTCTAGAAAAAAAATGTTTTGAGTCTTTAGGAATTATATATCGGAGAGCTTAGGAATTCTTTTTACTTCCCAGTCTCCTCATCGCTCTGGTAAGGCATCCTGACGTAGAGTTTTGACTCTTCTCTTCTCAAATTTCACTAAAAAAAATTTAGGATCACGCGAGTATCTTGGAATCGTTCCGATGGCTTATGATGAGAACATTGTCTTGGTGCCTCCTGTCAGGGGTTTAGTGGAAGTGTCCCGGGGAGTTGAGCTCTGAGGTGTTGTCATCATAATTTTATTGTTGCAATTCTAGAATACTTGAGATATGTTCGCCGACATCGAAAATCTCTTTTATGCAGTTCGTTGGTGAGATAACCTCGACGCCACCCAGTACTGGGGTGGGAGTTCGGGAGTATCACCATAACTTGTATAACGGATGCTTTTCGAAGGTTGAGGTAGATGGTTTCCGAAGTTTTCTCGGTTATGTGTTGAAGGATGGATACAGCCGGATGTAGGATTTGTTAGTTTGGGTGAGATATTATGCTTACCCTGTATCCCCAACACCTGATTGCATAACCGGAAAGGTTCGGGAGTTTCATAGGTGGGAATTCTAGTAGCTCTAGTTCTTCTTCCACGGATATTGGTTTGAGATTGGGATTTCTTACCGATTATTCGTTCTTGATCCGTACCTTGTTGATTTATTTCTCTACCTTAATTCTACGTGGCTTCTCAATTTAGGGATATGTGACCATTTGAAGAGGAATGCATTCCTTCGTTCTGTTCGGATGTGAAGACTATATGTTGCAATTTTCATTCCATTGGATTCAGCTTCAATATTTATCTGTCAATGTGCTAATGGTGGTCAACCTCTTCAGGATGGCTCCTCCAACGCGCACGACTCCGAATCCTGATCCGCCACCGCCTCCACCTCCTCCAGAGGCATGGCAAGCTGTGATGGCTGCAACCAATGCAAACACACAGCTGATCATGCAAATTCTTCAAGAGCACAATCAAGGCAGTCAAGGGAATCAAGGCAGCAATCAGAGTCACTTTGCTACACTCAACCAGTTCCTTGCTAACGGGCCAAAGACTTTTGGCAATTGTGTTGAGGCAACCGATGCTGACGATTGGCTTGTGGATCTGTGTAAGCATTTCGAGTGCAGTAACGTCAGGCCTGAGGACTTTGTGAAGTTCGCTTCCTTCCAACTCAAAGATCAAGCTGCAGAATGGTTCCAGCAGTACAAGGATTCCAGAGGTGGACGTGTTATCACTTGGGATGATTTCCGTTGAGATTTCCAAGCTCATCATATTCCGCAGAGCGTGATTGAAAGCAAGCGTGAGGAATTCCGCAATCTGAAGCAAGGCTCTTTGTCTGTCTATGACTACAACAAATTGTTCTAGAAGCTTGCCCGCTTTGCCAAGCAGGACGTTCCTGATGAGAAGAGCATGATATATCAGTTCAGGGGTGGTCTCAGAGAAGATATTCAGCTCGCTCTTGTTCTCTTCGAGCCCTTGAGATACGATGAGTTCTACAACATGGCACTGAAGCAAGAGGCTGCTCAGTTGAGGTGTGATGCTTCCAAGAAGCGAGTCAGAGATGTTACTCCTTCTTCCTCTACTCAAGTGGCCAAGCAGCAGAAGTTTTGGCTTCCTCCTCCTCCGTTCCGTCAGCCATATCAGCAGAAGAGCAAAGGTGGCAGTGGTTCTTCCCACCCACCCAACCCTGGCTTTCAGAACAAGGCTTTGTCTCAAGCTCCAAGATCAAGTGCTCCGTATCACCGTCCGCTCTCAGAGGTCACGTGCAACAAGTGCCAATAGAAGGGTCACTATGCCAACAAGTGTTTCAACCAGAGGCGTCTTCCTCCTCCTCCTCCTGTCAGATCGGCAAGTACAACTGTGGTCAAGCATAACCCCAAGTTCGCCAAGGTCAATATGGTGAATGCAGCTCAGGCAGAGGACTCACCAGATGTGATCATGGGTAACCTTCCTGTTAATGATATTCCTGCAAAAGTTCTTTTTGACACGGGTGCATCGCATTGCTTCATGTCTAAACCTTTTGCATCAAAGTATGAGTGTGATTATCAGTATCTGCAAAGTTCCTTGCAAATCGTGTCACCGGGCAAGCAGATGACAGCTAACACCTGCGTCCCTGAGGTTACTATCACATTGGGTGACTACAAGTTCCTTTCTTCCCCAATTGTTCTTGGTAACTCGGATATTGATCTTATTCTCGGGATGGATGGGCTTTCTAAGCACAAGACACATCTTGATTGTGCTGCCAGGCAGATTCAATTGACTCATTCGTCTGAGGATGTAATTGTCTTTGCCGCTCGGGATAATACCATCCGTCTGTTTTCTCTCAATGAGAAGGGTGAATTGGATGCCATCTCTCAAATTCCAGTCATTTGCGAATATCAAGACGTCTTTCCAGAAGAGCTCCCAGGAATGCCTCCGCACCGGCCAGTTGAATTCGTTATTGAGCTTGAGCCTGGCACGGAACCTGTGTGCAAATGTCCTTACAAGCTCGGACCTGAAGAGTTGAAGGAGCTGAAGAAGCAACTCAATGAGCAAGGAAGAATGGGTCTCATCCGGCCTAGTTCTTCTCCGTGGGGTTGTGGTGTTCTTTTTGTGAAGAAGAAGGATGGAACGGACCGACTTTGTGTTGATTACCATCCAGTGAACAAGAAGACCATCAAGAACAAATACCCTTTTCCCAACATCAATGAGCTGTTCGAACAACTCAAAGGTGCTCAAGTATTCTCCAAGCTTGATCTCCGTATGGGTTATCACCAGATTCGCATTCATGAAGAAGATATTCCCAAGACAGCATTCAGAACAAGCTTTGGTTCATATGAATACACTGTCATGTCTTTTGGCCTCGCCAACGCTCCTCCGACGTTCTCTCGCATGATGAATTTCATCTTCAACGCCTACACCAATGACTTCGTTTTGGTCTATCTCGACGACATTCTGGTTTTCTCGAAGAACAAGGAAGATCATGCCAAGCATTTGCGTTTGGTTCTTCATAAGCGCAGGGAACATCAGTTCTACGCCAAGTTCTCCAAGTGTGAATTTTGGCTTGATGAGGTTCTTTATCTTGGTCATATCATCTCTGCCAAGGGCATTTCCGTGAATCCTGAGAAGGTGTCTGCAATTGTGAATTGGGAACCTCCTCAGAACGTGAAGCAACTCCGCAGTTTTCTCGGTCTCGCAAGCTATTGCCGAAGATTCGTTGAAAACTTTTCTAAGATCGCGAAGCCTCTCTCAAATCTTCTTCAGAAGCACGTCAAGTACGTTTGGTCTCCGGAGTGTGATATTGCTTTCAACACTTTGAAAGAGAAATTGATCACTGCTCCAGTTCTGACTCCGCCTGATGAATCCAAGCCGTACGAGGTCTTTTGTGATGCCTCTCTCCAAGGTCTTGGCGCAGTATTGATGCAAGAGAAGAAAGTTGTTGCTTATACATCTCGCCAGTTGAAGCCTAATGAGAAGAACTACCCCACTCATGATCTCGAGTTGGCGGCAGTTGTGCATGCTCTGTTGACTTGGAGACATCTTCTATTGGGAAGAAAAGTGGACATTTTCACTGATCACAAGAGTCTCAAGTACATCTTCACTCAGCCTAATCTCAACCTCAGACAAACTCGATGGGTCGAGATGATTCAAGAGTATAATCCGAGTATCGAGTATACTCCAGGCAAGGCCAATGTGATTGCTGACGCTTTGAGCAGAAAGGCCTACTGCAATAGTCTGATTCTCAAGCCTTACCAACCCGAGCTTTGTAAAGCTTTCCGCAAACTTAATCTGCAAGTTGTTCCTCAAGGTTTCCTCGCCAACCTTCAAGTCTCTCCTACCTTAGAAGACCAGATTCGCCAAGCCCAGCTTCTTGATGCTATGGTGAAAAAGGTGAAGATTGGGATTGCCAAGAGTCAGTCCAAGTACAAGTGCTACCGCCTTGATGACAAGGACACTCTCTTCTTCGAGGATCGTATTGTTGTGCTCAAAGGTGAACTTCGTAAAGTGATCATGAACGAGGCTCACAATTCTCTCCTCTCCATCCACCCTGGGAGCACGAAGATGTATCAGGACCTTAAGCAAGCTTATTGGTGGACTCGAATGAAGCGCGAGATCGCTCAATTTGTGAATGAATGTGATGTCTGCAGAAGAGTGAAGGAAGAACACCAAAGGCCAGCTGGTCTCCTCCAACCTCTTGCCATTCCAGAATGGAAGTTCGACCACTTTGAGATGGACTTCGTGACTGGGTTTCCAAAGTCCAAGCGTGGCAATGATGCTATATTCGTTGTCATCGACAAACTCACCAAAGTGGCTCACTTTCTGCCTATCAAAGAGTCGATCACTGCACCTCAATTGGCGGAACTCTATACCTCTCGAATTGTCTCTCTGCACGGTATTCCTCAAGTGATATCTTCAGACCGTGGCAGCATCTTTACCTCGAAGTTTTGGGATTCTTTCCAGAAGGCCATGGGCACTAACATCCGCTTCAGCACAGCTTTCCATCCTCAAACAAGCGGTCAAGTCGAGCGTGTCAACCAGATTCTTGAAGATATGCTCAGGGCTTGTGTGATCTCCTTCGGCATGAAGTGGGAGGATTGTCTTCCTTATGCTGAATTCTCATACAACAATAGTTTTCAAGCAAGTTCGGGCAAGGCCCCTTTTGAAATTCTGTATGGCAGGAAGTGTCGTACCCCTCTCAACTGGTCTGAAACCGGTGAACGTCAGCTGCTGGGTAATGACTTAATCACAGAAGCAGAAGAAATGTGCAAAGTCATTCGTGATAACCTCAAAGCAGCCCAATCCCGCCAGAAGAGCTACTATGATAGTAAGCACCGTGATTTGGCTTTCGAGATCGGAGATCATGTTTACCTCCGTGTCTCTCCTATGAAAGGTACTCGCCGCTTCGGTATCAAAGGGAAGCTTGCCCTTAGATACGTGGGACCTTTCGAGATTGTCAGCAAGAGAGGCGACCTCGCCTATCAACTCGAGCTTCCTTCAAACTTTGCAAATGTTCATGACGTGTTCCATGTCTCTCAGCTTCGAAAGTGCTTCAAGACTCCTGACCGCACAGTCTACTTCGAGGACATTGAGCTCCAAGAAGATCTCTCTTATCGTGAGCACCCAGTTGCTATTCTTGAAGAGACTGAACGCAAGACTCGCAACAAGTCAATCAAATTTCTCAAAGTCAAGTGGTCACACCATTCCGACCGTGAAGCTACCTGGGAACGCGAGGATCACCTCCATTCTGAGTACCCGGAGTTCTTTCAGTCCTAGATCTCGGGACGAGATCTTTTCATAGTGGTGGAGTGTTGTAACACCCCGGATGTAACTTTCCCTATTTGTACTTCAACTCTTGCCGTTTCCGGTGTTAAGTTATTTTATTTTCTCGGGTTCGGGTTTTTGTCTCCGTGTGTTGTTGTCATTGTCATGCATCTCATATCATGTCATCATGTGCATTGCATTTGCATACGTGTTCGTCTCATGCATTCGAGCATTTTCCCCGTTGTCCGTTTTGCATTCCGGCGCTTCGTTCTCCTCCGGTGGCCATTTCTAGCTTTCTTTCGTGTGTGGGGATTAAACATTTCCGAATTGGACCGAGACTTGCCAAGCGGCCTTGGTTTACTAACGGTAGACCGCCTGTCAAGTTTCCTATCATTTGGACTTCGTTTGATACTCCAACGGTTAACCGAGGGACCGAAAAGGCCTCGTGTGTGTTGCAGCCCAACACCCCTCCAATTTGGCCCAAAACCCACCAAACTCTGCTCCATGTCCTAGAGCGTTCGATCACGATCGCGTCGCCAAAAACCGCACCTCATTTGGACTCTCCTAGCTCCTCCTATGCCTATATATTCACCCCCCATTCCATTTTCCCGGATCCTCTCCCCCTAACCCTAGATCCGCGCCGCGCCGGACAAAATTCCGCAGCCGGACATTGTCCGCCCCGCCGTCCACCCACCACGTGGCGCCTCCCTGTTCGCCGCCGCCTCCCTCCACACGCCGGCCCACACACAACCCATGCATTTTTAGGATGTGTGTGGTGACTTGTGCAAGCTTGCAAAGTGAGGCACCCGGTAAATCTGTTTCAGGGACTTAGTTGTTTTCACCAAGTCTGGGATTATTTTAGTTCATGGTGCTATATGTTCAGCTTGCTTCCTAGTGATCCGTGCCTCTTTTGAGGATGACCAGTAAAGGAGTTTTGTTAATCATGTTATGATCTATCCATCCATGTATTTGTTTGCAATTATGGCACACCCTAGCTTGAGTCAATCGAGCTCTACTTTTGCTTCGTGGTGAATCTGGGCAGATCGTCAACTCGTTTGCGATTTTGCCGATGTTATTGTAGTTGATTCGTGCATGCTATGCCATTGTTCTTGCCATGTATAGCTAGAATTTTGTGCCTTCTTTATGGATGTATACTTGCCTTTCCATGACTTGCACCGTGGTGAGTGCATCGAGCTCGTTTACATGCCTTCGTGAGTCATATTTCAGCATGTCTCAGTTTTCACTAAGTCTGAAAACTCATTGTGTTTTAGCTATGTCCGTGTGCCCGTTAGTATATTTTGTGAACCCTTTTGGCCCCAGGTAACCTTGGGTCTTTTGTTAAGCTTGTTGAGTAGCTCCATGCCATGTTCTTACTTGTCTTAATCAGGTCATGCATCATGTTGTTTTGCTGCTCCGAAGAGGGCTTCGTGATCTGAAATTTCAGACAAGTGTTAATTTCACCAAGTCTGGAATTTGTTTTGCATTTGCGTTTTTGCCATGCTTGTTTGAACCTCATAATGGATGATTTGGCCGTAGCTCAGTGCTAGTCTTTTGTTAAGAATCTTGTGTGCATCCCTGCCATGCATTTTGTTGTCATGTTTGGTGGCTGTAGCATGTTCATTGCATTGCATTTAGATGCCTACTTGCTGTAAATCGCAGACCGGTGTCATACCTTAAAACGCTTGCCATTTCCAAACCGTAACTCCGATTCCAATGATCTTTATATCGTTTTCAAGCGATTTCATCCCCTCTATCCAGTGGCACACTTGGTTTTCCAAGTTGAGGCCAGGTTTACGCATTTCCTGTCATATCTTGCATTTTGCATCCCGCATCGCATCCCGCATAGCATATCATCATTTCATCTTATTGCTTGGTCTTGCTCGTGGTTGATTGTATCCTTGTTGCTTGTTTGTCTTGTTTGGGTAGAGCCGGGAGACCAGTTCGCTACCGAGGAGCCCGTTGAGTTTGCTTGTGAGGATCCAGTCAACTCTGACAACTGTGCAGGCAAGATGATCATACCCTCGAAATCACTACTATCTTTGCTATGCTAGTTTGCTCGCTCTTGCTATGCCAATGCTACGATGCCTACCTTTTGCTTGTCAGCCTGCCAATTGCCATGTCAAACCTCTAACCCACCATTGTTCTAGCAAACCGTTGATTGGCTATGTTACCGCTTTGCTCAGCCCCTCTTATAGCATTGCTAGTTGCAGGTGAAGATTGGAGGCCGTTCCTTGTTGGAACATCTTTTATTTACTTGTTGGGATATCATTATATTATCTTGCTATCTTAATGCATCTATACACTTGGTAAAGGGTGGAAGCTCGGCCTCTCGCCTAGTGTTTTGTTCCACTCTTGCCGCCCTAGTTTCCGTCATATCGGTGTTATGTTCCTGGATTTTTGCGTTCCTTACGCGGTTGGGTTATAATGGGAACCCCTTGATAGTTCGCCTTGATGAAAGCTTTTCCAGCAATGCCCAACCTTGGTCTTACCATTTGCCACCTAGTCTCTTTTTCCCTCGGGTTTCCGTGCCCGCGGGTCATCTTATTTAAACCCCCCCGGGCCAGTGCTCCTCTGAGTGTTGGTCCAAACTAGAGTCCTGTGCAGCGCCCCCTCGAGGAAACTCGAGGTTTCGTTTTAGTTGTATGGAGCGCTCATCTGAGTGTGCCCTGAGAAAGAGATATGTGCAGCTCCTATCGGGATTTGTCGGCACATTCGGGCGGTGTTGTTGGTCTTGTTTTAACCTGTCGAAGTGTCTTGAGTTACCGAGATACCGAGTCTGATCGGAACGTCTTGGGAGGAGGTCTATTCCTTCATTGACCGTGAGAGCTTGTCATGGGCTAAGTTGGGACTCCCCTGCAAGGATTGAATTTTCGAAAGCCGTGCCCGCGGTTATGGGCAGATGGGAATTTGTTAATGTCCAGTTATAGATAACTTAAACCTCAATTAATTAAAATGAATCAACTGAGTGTGTTACCATGATGGCCCCTTCTCGGCGGAGTCCGGGAAGTGGACACGGTGTTGGAGTAATGCTTGCGCAGGTTGTTCTTCTAGATTCTCGCTCGCGCTTTGCCCCCTCTTCTCGCTCTCTTTTGCGAATAAGTTAGCCACCATATATGCTAGTCGCTTGCTGCAGCTCCACATAAATATTTGTCTTACCCTTCCTATAAGCTTAAATAGTCTTGATCGCGAGGGTGCGAGATTGCTGAGTCCATGTGGCTCACAGATTACTATAACTCCAGATGCAGGTCTAGGTGATTCCGCTCCAGGTGACGAGTACGAGCTCAAGTGGGAGTTCGACGAGGACTCTCAGTGTTACTACGTGTCTTTTCCTGATGATCAGTAGTGGTGCCTAGTTGGGGTTCCATTCAGGGCCTTGTCGCATGTTGGGTTTTCTTCTACTTTGGCGCCGTAGTCGGGCCATGAGTGTTTGTATGATGGATGTTATTTATGTACTTTGATGTGATGTGGCGAGTGTAAGCCAACTATGCTTCTCCCCCTTTTATTATATATTACATGGGATGTTGTAATGATTGCCTGACTTGCGACATTGCTTTCAATGCGGTTATGTCTCTAAGTCGTGCCTCGACACGTGGGAGCTATAGCCGCATCGAGGGCGTTACACTATGTTACCAATTTGCTCAGCCCCTCTTATAGGGTTGTCCGTTGCAGGTGAAGATTGGAGTTTGTTCCTTGTTGGAACATGGATATTTGTTGGGATATCACAATATCTCTTATTTAATTAATGCATCTATCCACTTGGTAAAGGGTGGAAGGCTCGGCCTTATGCCTGGTGTTTTGTTCCACTCTTGCCGCCCTAGTTTCCGTCATATCGGTGTTATGTTCCCGGATTTTGCGTTCCTTATGTGGTTGGGTTATAACGGGAACCCCTTGATAGTTCACCTTGAATAAAACTTCTCCAGCAATGCCCAACATTGGTTTACCATTTGCCACCTAGCCTTTTCTTTCCCTTGGGTAGGCCTGCCCAAAGGTCATCTTTATTTAAACCCCCCCCCCTCCCGGGCCAGTGCTCCTCTGAGCGTTGGTCCAAACTAGAGCCCTGTGCAGTGCCCCCTCGGGGAAACTCGAGGTTTGGTTTTAGTTGTATGGAGCGCTCATCTGAGTGTGCCCTGAGAACGAGATATGTGCAGCTCCTATCGGGATTTGTCGACACATTTGGGCGGTGTTGCTGGACTTGTTTTACCATTGTCGAGGATGTCTTGTAACCTGGATGCCGAGCCTAATCGGATTGTCTTGGGAGAAGGAATATCCTTCGTTGACCGTGAGAGCTTGTGATGGGCTAAGTTGGGACACCCCTGTAGGGATTTGAACTTTCGAAAGCCGTGCCCGCGGCTATGGGCAGATGGGAATTTGTTAATGTCCGGTTGTAGAAAACCTGAAGTTGAACTTAAATAAAATACATCAACCGCGTGTGTAACCGTGATGGTCTCTTCTCGGCGGAGTCCGGGAAGTGAACACGGTGTTGGAGTAATGCTTGACGTAGGTTGTTCTAGGATCACTTCTTGATCATAGTTGTTCGACCATGCTTTTGCCTTCTCTTCTCGCTCTCATTTGCGTATGTTAGCCACCATATATGCTAGTCGCTTGCTGCAGCTCCACCTCATACCTTTTACCCTACCTATAAGCTTAAATAATTTTGATCGCGAGGGTGTGAGATTGCTGAGTCCCCGTGACTCACAGATTACTTCCAAAACCAGTTTGCAGGTGCTGTTGAACCGTGCAGATGACGCAACCAAGCTCAAAGAGGAGCTCGTTGAAGATCTTGTCCTTTATGTTGTTTTGTTCTAGTTGATCAGTAGTGGAGCCCAGTTGGGGTCGATCGGGGATCTCTGTAGCATTTGGGGTAGTCTTCTTTTATTTTGGGTTCCGTAGTCGGACCTTGATTGTATCTGGATGATGTAATGCTTTATTCATGTATTGTGTGAAGTGGCGATTGTAAGCCAACTATGTATCCTTTTCCCTTAATGTATTACATGGGTTGTTGTGAAGATTACCTCACTTGCGACATTGCTTTCAATGCGGTTATTCCTCTAAGTCGTGCTTCGACACGTGGGAGATATAGCCGCATCGGGACCGATGTGCCAGGTGTCCTCCGGGTATTCGTTGTTGTTGTCTTGTCATTGCTTGCGTGTCATTCATCTCATATCATGTCATCATGTGCATTTCATTCACATACATGTTCGTCTCATGCATCCGAGCATTTTCCCCGTTGTCCGTTTTGCAATCCGGCGCTCCTATATCACCCGATGTCCCTTTCTACCTCTTTTCATGTGCGGGTGTTAAACGTTTTCAGATTGGACCGAGACTTGTCATGCGGCCTTGGTTTACTACCGGTAGACCGCCTGTCAAGTTTCGTGCCATTTGGACTTCATTTGATACTCCAACGGTTAACCGAGGGACCGAAAAGGCCTCGTGTGTGTTGCAGCCCAACACCCCTCCAAAGTGGCCCAAAACCCACCTAAACCTCCTCCATCTTCTCGGTCGTTCTATCACGATCGCGTGGCCGTGAACCGCACCTCATTTGGAGCTTCCTAGCTCCCTCTACCTATAAATATGCGATCCCCTCCCAAAAATTCGCGGATGAAACCCTAACTTCGTCCTCCTCGCGACGCCGAACATTTTCCCACCGCGCCCGGACATGTCCAACCGCCGCCGCCGGTGAATCCCATCCTGATACGTCATCCACCGCCGCCCTCTCTCTCCTCCAGCACCGCCGCGGCCCGAGGAGCCCATCCGGGGACCGCGCGGCCCCGAAGCCGCGCCGCCGCCCAAGTGCGCCACCGCCCGCGCCCGTCTCGCCGGAGTGCCCTGCCGCCGTCCACCGGAGCCTCTGCTCCTCCCACCTCATCGCGCCGGCCGGAGACCCAACGTCTCCGCAGAGGACCGCGTCCGGCCAGGCTAGACCCGCGCCTCGCCCCTTCTCCCTCTTGCTATCTTCTGTCCCTCACCGGAGCTCTCTCTCTCGTAATAGGATCCGCCGCTGCCATGGAAGACCTCGCTGCCGGCCTCATCATCCTCAAATCTCGCCGGATCCGAAGTCCTCAGGCTCGGATCTACCCATTCCCACCGATCCCTGCCGTGCCCGCTTCGCCGGAGACCCTCCCCGGCCGCCGTTGACCGCGCCACGGCCTCCTGTCTCGTGCAGTCAGACGAAGGAGACGACGAGGGGAGTGTCGCCCCTGGGCCCGACCTCGTCCAAGGCCCAGCAACCGGCCTGCCCCGAACAGCCCAGCTCCACGCGGGCCTCCACAACACCCAAGGCCTGGATCTGCCTCCACCGATCTCCTCTTCATGGCCCGGTCGCAAGCCGGCTTGCCTGTGTCCCTCACCACCGACCAGGCCGAGGCCCCTGGGTGAGCCGCCCCCTCTCCTTTTTCACTGTGGACCCATGTGCTGTTTCGGCCCATAGCCATTTTTTCCTAGATCTGCGATTTAACGATTTTTCCAGAGACTACCAGTTTTGCAGAAACACCCTTGCACTTCATGCATATAATAACTAATTAACGGTGCATCGGATTAAAACAAAATTTATATGTAAAATGTTTAGAATTTCATCTAGTTTCATAATTTGTCATTTTCATCCATGTTTAAAAATGTTAAAATGTTGTTTGGTTAAATTTGCTCCTATGCCATGCTAAAATGATTTATTTCATAACTAAATAACAGTAGCTCCAAACCTAACAAACTTTATATGTAAATGGGGTAGAATTTTGCCTAGTTTCACATGGTAGCATCACTTTGCATGTTTAACAACTACAGAATTTGATTTATGCCAGAACAGCACCAAACCTAATATATGCATATGGGGATTTACCGGAATTGTTGTTCGTTGCTTCCGGCCTCATTTAAACTTGACTAGATAGGTAGTTTTACTTTGCTTCACCCTCTTGCCATGCTAACAACATTTAATGTTGTTGGGTACATAAACGAGATTGAACTAAATAACTCGAATGTGGTGTTTCGTTAATATGCAACGGAGTTGCATATTGAGCTCCACTTAATTTGTAGGATTGCTTGTGCACTTTGCCATGCCATGCTTCATTGAACCGGACATGCATCATACTTGATTGTGCATCATGCCATGTTCATGTGTTGGTTGTTTACTATGTTGTTTGCTTCTTTCTGGTGTTGCTTCTTCGGGTTGGTTCCGATAACGTTGCGTTTGTGAGGATTCGTTCGACTACGTCTGTTTGTCTTCTTCATGGACTCATTCTTCTTCCTTGCGGGATCTCAGGCAAGATGACCATACCCTCGAAATCACTTCTATCTTTTCTTGCTAGTTGCTCGCTCTTTTGCTATGCCTATGCTGCGATACCTATCACTTGCTTTATCATGCCTCCCATATTGTTGAACCAAGCCTCTAACCCACCTTGTCCTAGCAAACCGTTGTTTGGCTATGTTACCGCTTTGCTCAGCCCCTCTTATAGCGTTGTTAGTTGCAGGTGACGATTGGAGCTTGTTCCATGTTTGGAACATGGTTATTGGTTGGGATATCACAATATCTCATTTAATTAATGCATCTATATACTTGGTAAAGGGTGGAAGGCCCGGCCTTATGCCTCGCATTTTGTTCCACTCTTGCCGCCCTAGTTTCCGTCATATCGGTGTTATGTTCCCAGATTTTGCGTTCCTTACGCGGTTGGGTTATAATGGGAACCCCTTGACATTTCGCCTTGAATAAAACTCCTCCAGCAATGCCCAACATTGGTTTTACCATTCGCCACCTAGCCTCTTTTTCCCTTGGGTTCCGCGGACTCAAGGGTCATCTTTATTTAAACCCCCGGGCCAGTGCTCCTCTGAGTGTTGGTCCAAACTAGAGTCCTGTGCAGCGCCCCCTTGGGAAAACTCGAGGTTTGGTTTTAGTTGTACGGAGCACTCATCTGAGTGTGCCCTGAGAACAAGATATGTGCAGCTCCTATCGCGATTTGACGGCACATTCGGGCGGTGTTGCTGGTCTTGTTTTACCATTGTCGAAATGTCTTGTAACCGGGATTCCGAGCCTGATCGAGTCTTCCTGGGAGAAGGAATATCCTTCGTTGACCGTGAGAGCTTGTGATGGGCTAAGTAGGGACACCCCTGCAAGGATTTGAACTTTCAAAAGCCGTGCCCATGGTTATGGGTAGATGGGAATTTGTTAATGTCCGGTTGTAGAAAACCTGAAGTTGAGCTTAATTAAAATGCACCAACCACGTGTGTTACCGTGATGGTCTCTTCTCGGTGGAGTCCGGGAAGTGAACACGGTGTTGGAGTTATGTTTGATGTAGGTTGTTCTAGGATCACTTCTTGATCATAGTTGTTCGACCGTGCTTTTGCCTTCTCTTCTCGCTCTCATTTGCGTATGTTAGCCACCTTATATGCTAGTCTCTTGCTGCAACTCTACATCATACCTTTACCTTACCATATGCTTAAATAGTCTTGATCGCGAGGGTGCGAGATTGCTGACTCCCCGTGACTCACAGATACTTCCAAAACCAGTTTGCAGGTGCCGATGTTACCGAGCAGGTGACGCAACCAAGCTCAAGGAGGAGCTCAATGAAGATCTTGTCCTTTGTGTTGTTTCATTATAGTTGATCAGTAGTGGAGCCCAGTCGGGATGATCGGGGATCTGTGTAGCTTTTGGGGTAGTCTTCTTTTATTTTGGTTCCGTAGTCGGACCTTGATTGTATCTGGATGATGTAATGCTTTATTCATGTAATTGTGTGAAGTGGCGATTATAAGCCAACTATGTATCTCTTTCCCTTATGTATTACATGGGTTGTGTGAAGATTACCACACTTGCGACATTGCTTTCTATGCGGTTATGCCTCTAAGTCGTGCTTCGACACGTGGGAATATAGCCGCATCGAGACCGATGTGCCAGGTGTCCTCCGGGTATTCGCTGTTGTTGTCTTGTCATTGCTTGCGTGTCATTCATCTCATATCATGTCATCATGTGCATTTCATTCGCATACATGTTCGTCTCATGCATCCGAGCATTTTCCCCGTTGTCCGTTTTGCAATCCGGTGCTCCTATGTCATCCGGTGTCCCTTTCTACCTCTTTTCGTGTGTGGGTATTAAACGTTTTCGGATTGGACCGAGACTTGTCATGCGACCTTGGTTTACTACCGGTAGACCGCCTGTCAAGTTTCGTGCCATTTGGACTTCATTTGATACTCCAACGGTTAACCGAGGGACCGAAAAGGCCTCGTGTGTGTTGCAGCCCAACACCCCTCCAAAGTGGCCCAAAACCCACCTAAACCTCCTCCATCTTCTCGGTCGTTCGATCACGATCGCGTGACCATGAACCGCACCTCATTTGGAGCTTCCTAGCTCCCTCTACCTATAAATATGTGATCCCCTCCCCAAAATTCGCGGATGAAACCCTAACTTCGTCCTCCTCGCGCCACCGGACATTTTCCCACCGTGCCTGGACATGTCCAACCGCCGCCGCTAGTGAATCCCAGCCTGACACGTCATCCACCGCCGCCCTCTCTCTCCTCCGGCACCGCCGCGGCCCGAGGAGCCCATCCGGGGCCCGCGCGGCCCCGAAGCTGCGCCGCCACCCAAGTGCGCCACCGCCCGCGCCCGTCTCGCCGGAGTGCCCCGCCGCCGTCCGCCGGAGCCTCTGCCCCTCCCAGCTCCTCGCGCCGGCCGGCGACCCAATGTCTCCGCAGAGGACCGCGTCCGGCCAGGCCAGACCCGCGCCTCGCCCCTTCTCCCTCCTGCTACCTTCTGTCCCTCACCGGAGCTCTCTCTCTCGTAACAGGATCCGCCGATGCCATGGAAGACCTCGCCGCCGGCCTCATCATCCTCAAATCTCACCGGATCCGGAGTCCTCAGGCTCAGATCTACCCATTCCCGCTGATCCCTGCCGTGCCCGCTTCGCCGGAGACCCTCCCCGGCCGCCGTTGACCGCGCCACGGCCTCCTGCCTCGTGCAGTCAGACGAAGGAGACGATGAGGGGGGCGTCGCCCCTGGGCCCGACCTCGTCCAAGGCCCAGCAACCAGCCTGCCCCGAACAGCCTAGCTCCACGCGGGCCTCCACAACACCCAAGGCCTGGATCTGCCTCCACCGGTCTCCTCTTCACGGCCCAGCCGCAAGCCGGCTGGCCTGTGTCCCTCACCACCGACCGGGCCGACGCCCCTGGGTGAGCCGCCCCCTCTCCTTTTGCACTGTGGACCCATGTGCTGTTTCGGCCCATAGACATTTTTTCCTAGATCTGCGATTTAACGATTTTTCCAGAGACTGCCAGTTTTGCAGAAACACCCTTGCACTTCATGCATATAATAACTAATTAACCTTGCATCGGATTAAAACAAAATTTATATGTAAAATGTTTAGAATTTCATATAGTTTCATAATTTGTCATTTTCATCCATGTTTAAAAATGTTAAAATGCTGTTTGGTTAAATTTGCTCCTATGCCATGCTAAAATGATTTATTTCATAACTAAATAACCGTAGCTCCAAACCTAACAAACTTTATATGTAAATGGGGTAGAATTTTGCCTAGTTTAACATGGTGGCATCACTTTGCATTTTTAACAACTATAAAATTTGATTTAGTCCAGAACAGCACCAAACCTAATATATGCATATTGGGATTTACCGGAATTGTTGTTCGTTGCTTCCGGCCTCATTTAAACTTGACTAGATAGGTAGTTTTACTTTGCTTCACCCTCTTGCCATGCTAACAACATTTAATCTTGTTGGGTACATAAATGATATTGAACTAAATAACTCGAATGTGGTGTTTCGTCAATATGCAACGGAGTTGCATATTGAGCTCCACTTAATTTGTAGGATTGCTTGTGCACTTTGCCATGCCATGCTTCATTAAACCAGACATGCATCATACTTGATTGTGCATCATGCCATGTTCATGTGTTGGTTGTTTACTATGTTGTTTGCTTCTTTCCGGTGTTGCTTCCTCGGGTTGGTTCCGATAACGTTGCGTTTGTGAGGATTCGTTCGACTACGTCCGTTTGTCTTCTTCATGGACTCGTTCTTCTTCCTTGTGGGATCTCAGGCAAGATGACCATACCCTCGAAATCACTTCTATCTTTTCTTGCTAGTTGCTCGCTCTTTTGCTATGCCTATGCTGCAATACCTATCACTTGCTTTATCATGCCTCTCATATTATTGAACCAAGCCTCTAACCCACCTTGTCCTAGCAAACCGTTGTTTGGCTATGTTACCGCTTTGCACAGCCCCTCTTATAGTGTTGTTAGTTGCAGGTGAAGATTGGAGCTTGTTCCGTGTTTGGAACATGGTTATTGGTTGGGATATCACAATATCTCTTATTTAATTAATGCATCTATATACTTGGTAAAGGGTGGAAGGCCCGGCCTTATGCCTGGTGTTTTGTTCCACTCTTGCCGCCCTAGTTTCCGTCATATCGGTGTTATGTTCCCGGATTTTGCGTTCCTTACGCGGTTGGGTTATAATGGGAACCCCTTGACATTTTGCCTTGAATAAAACTCCTCCAGCAATGCCCAACATTGGTTTTACCATTCGCCACCTAGCATCTTTTTCCCTTGGGTTCCACGAACTCAAGGGTCATCTTTATTTAAACCCTCGGGCCAGTGCTCCTCTGAGTGTTGGTCCAAACTAGAGTCCTGTGCAGCGCCCCCTCGGGAAAACTCGAGGTTTGGTTTTAGTTGTACGGAGCGCTCATCTGAGTGTGCCCTGGGAACGAGATATGTGCAGCTCCTATCGGGATTTGTCGGCACATTCAGGCGGTGTTACTGGTCTTGTTTTACCATTGTCGAAATGTCTTGTAACCAGGATTCCGAGCCTGATCGGGTCTTCCTGGGAGAAGGAATATCCTTTGTTGACCGTGAGAGCTTGTGATGGGCTAAGTAGGGACTCCCCTGCAAGGATTTGAACTTTCGAAAGCCGTGCACGCGGTTATGGGCAGATGGGAATTTGTTAATGTCCGGTTGTAGAAAACCTGAAGTTGATCTTAATTAAAATGCACCAACCGCGTGTGTTACCATGATGGTCTCTTCTCGGCGGAGTCCGGGAAGTGAACATGGTGTTGGAGTTATGTTTGACGTAGGTTGTTCTAGGATCACTTCTTGATCATAGTTGTTCGACCGTGCTTTTGCCTTCTCTTCTCGCTCTCATTTGCGTATGTTAGCCACCTTATATGCTAGTCGCTTGATGTAACTCTACATCATACCTTTACCTTACCCATATGCTTAAATAGTCTTGATCGCGAGGGTGCGAGATTGCTGAGTCCCCGTGACTCACAGATACTTCCAAAACCAGTTTGCAGGTGCCGATGTTACCGAGCAGGTGACGCAACCAAGCTCAAGGAGGAGCTCAATGAAGATCTTGTCCTTTGTGTTGTTTCGTTATAGTTGATCAGTAGTGGAGCCCAGTCGGGATGATCGGGGATCTGTGTAGCTTTTGGGGTAGTCTTCTTTTATTTTGGTTCCGTAGTCGGACCTTGATTGTATCTGGATGATGTAATGCTTTATTCATGTAATTGTGTGAAGTGGCGATTATAAGCCAACTATGTATCTCTTTCCCTTGTGTATTACATGGGTTGTGTGAAGATTACCACACTTGCGACTTTGCTTTCTATGCGGTTATGCCTCTAAGTCGTGCTTCGACACATGGGAGATATAGCCGCATCGAGGGCGTTACACCTCGTCACCTTCAGGTGGTTGTGGCTGTTCAATCATTTGTTCCATAGCTTCCTGAAAGTTTGAACTTGTAGATTAGTGTACCAGATAAGTTATTAATGAGACAAAAACAAACAAAGTAGGTTAAACGTTTATACATAACTTATTTTGGTGAACTACTGTAATACATTAGCATGTATTGTAGTGCCAACTACATAATAAAATCACTTTTGGAACACATGTCCATGTAGCATGCCTACTGTATTGTCTATTTCCTCACATTCGTTGACATCTAAGGATAAAGAGACATGGTTTAAAGTAGGATGAACATAGTATGACATCATTCATATCATGGGAAAACAGATATAAAACAAACAAGCTATTTTATCATTGTGTGCACATGTGAACATAACAACTAGATTACAGATCAAGACCAAAAGAATATCCTTCATCTCTTTTAAACCATGTAAGGTGAAATGATATGTTAAGACAACTGTGAATAAAAGTGAACAGAGTAACTGACATTGGCTGCAAACCAAGTAGTTAAATGAACACATCACAGTACCAATCAGTTCAAGGCAGGAGGAGTAAGGACTTACAACAGCGGCTTGAACAGATGTGCTCATGCCCTTCATCTTGTTGGTGTGGAAATCCTTGAAGATTTGCACTGCATTCGGTTCAGGTTCTTTTTGGTCCGCACGGGATTTCCTCTGTATTTGGAACAAGTCAATATAGATACGATAATATGGCACAAAAAAGAAGGAAGTAGAAGCTATTTACAAGAGCCTCGCAGTGTGCAATATAGCTACAAGATCCAGTGGTCTGTTGGAATTTCACTTTAGAACGGTTGGTTTTGTTCTTCAAACAGTTAGCCTAGAAGAAGATACACTTGTAAGGCACATACATAAATACAAGTTCAATATGTGGTCTGATCAAATACATATAGCCTACCTGATACTTTGGATCAGACCGATGTTTAACGAGGGCTGTCCAGTCTTCATCTGTAATATATTCCACTGGAGATGTTTGGGCGATTTCATTGTTAGCCTTGCCTTCAAAGTGAGATTTTCTAAGGTGGTACCAATACTGTTGTAGAGCAGACTGAAAAACATGAGTGCATGCTTGTCTAGTTGCATCATCTTTCGGATCCAACTTGAACCTCATCTGTTGAAAAAAGAATGTGAGTCTTATTAGGAGGAAGCTAGAAAGTATGGGACAGAGCAAGACAATATTACTAATTGCGATGAATAACATTACTTACGGATAAATGGTCAAGGAAGGTGTTAAACTGGGTATTGTATTTCTCATTCCTGTACGGGATCCACGTCGGGAGGATATGTGCATGACACCTAACGGCAACGGCTGCCTCTGATACTAACTTGGCTAACTCTGTAGCATCACGTGGCCTTTTTAAACCTGCCTCAAAGTGGATCTCCATTATTCCTCCTTTTGATTTTGTTAATCTGTTAAGCATTATCCCTGATGTCTGTTTCCGCTTGTGCCGTGGTGCTAGTTCAACACGAATATGGAAAGTGTTAGTGTACATCAAACTATGAGAGTACATATAAAGGAGCATGCAACTGCAACTTGACTCGGTCAGGTACCGTCTTGGTCTTGATGCTCATGAGGTTCATCTGATCTTGCCAAGTCCTGTTGTGTCAGCAGTGCTTCGGAAGTAGTGCTAGGTGTGAAGGCAGCTTGGGAACTGGCCAGTTCCGGAGCAAACGAACGAGTAACTGGTTGAGATGCTGGTACAGTTGAAGCGGATGCTGCAGCTGGTGGAGCAGGTGATACTGTGTTTGTAGATTTACCCGGTGGACTTGGACCTTCTACTGCACTATAAGTACCAGCAGAATCTCGACGGCAAAACCTTTTCCGTTTCACCGGACGAGTAACAACACTCCCTACTATATTATTTTCCTTGCTCTTTTTTGACTTTGCCATGTCAAGTTGTACCCACAACACAAAAGAATAAAATCACTCTTCAGATCTCATTGATGCATCATATAGACAAGCAATACTTTGATGTAAGACAACCGTATGAGGATGGAATATGTAAGAAAAACAGGACGGCATGACATATTCACAACTACGATGTGCAAACTAAGCAGAAGCATTTTCAAGAAAATAGAAGTAATGCAAGCTAGACACCATATGAAAGATGCAACCAATATTACTCTGCCAAGTTAAAAGTGTCTTGTCATAAGTGGCAATTCGAAAAATTAGAAGCAGTACAACGTAGAAATCAATGCAAGATGCAACCACTATCAAACTGCCATGTTAAAAGCGTCCAATCATGAGTGACTGATGCGGGATACACAACAACAGTACTTTGATGTAAGAACATGGTATTATAGATAGATGCAGTGTATTCTAGACATAGAAAGCCATGTCATATGCACATGTATAACGTATAAACTCAGCAGGTGCAATTTAATCAAAATATAAGAAATACAGGCTAGACAACATATGCAACATGAAACCAATTATCACACTGTCAACTTAGAGCAAGCACCTGCGATGGTGGAGTACGGGAGATGAACTCATCATGTAGACTTGGGACTTTAACTTCATTAGCAGTAGCAGTGGAAAATCTAGAGAGTCTCTGTTTGCGTCGGTGCGGAGGACCACCAACATCCCCTAACTTACTCTTTTCCTTCCTATTTTCTGATATTGCCTTATGAAGTCAAAACCACAAGAAGATGAATAAAATTAGCTCAGCATAACTGGTTGATGCATGATACAGACGAACACTACTTTGATGTAAGGCAAGCGCAGGATAGGAGGCTGGAATATATACAAAAAAAGACAGCGTTTCATATTCACACGTACGATAGCGTGTCTTATGGGTAAGTAATCGTTGCAGGTATAAGTTGTAAGCTACGCAGATGCAATTCAACATAATCAGAAGCAATACAAACTAGACATCATACGGAAAACGCAACCACGTATAACAGTTCCAAGTAAGAGCAAGCACCGGTGATGGTGGAGTAGGGGAGATGTGCTCATCATGTACATGTATGTTCTAGAAACAGGAACACATGTCATATTCACAGGCATTATGTGTAAAGTAAGTAGATGCAATTCAAGTTAGAAGCAATACAAGCTAGACATCATACGCAACATGCAACCACATATAATAGTGACAAGTTAGAGCAAGCACCTGTGATGGTGGAGTAGGGGAGTCATCATCTACACAGCTACGTTGACTGTCCAGCCTTGTGTTGTCTTGCGAATCTTGCTAGGAGGATGGCGGAGTAGAATCTATAGAGACCCATGTTTGAGTTGCTCCGAAGGACCACCATCATCCACTGCCGGACTAATTTCCTTCAGCTGTAATGATTTTGCATTGTGAAGTCAAACCGATAAGAAAAAGAGATTATAAACACTGCAAGACAACATATGGAAGGTGCAATCAATATCACTCTGCCAAGTTAAAACTGTCTCATCATAGGTGGCGTTCATCAAACTAGAAGCAATACATGCTAGAAATCATATTCAAGACGCAAACCGATATCACACTGTCAACTTAAAGGTGTCCCATCATAAGTGACTGATGCAGGATACACAAGAAGAGTAGTTTCATGTAAGAACATGGTGTGATAGACAGATATAGTATGTACCAAAAACAGGAAAGCGTGTCATATTCACATGTATCATGTGTAAGCTAAGCAGATGCAGTTTACACTAATTAGGAGCAATACGAGCTAGACACCATATGCAACATGCAACCAGATATCACACTGCCAAGTTAGAGAAAGCACCTTGGATGGTGGAGTAGGGGAGCGGAGACTTGGACCTTGTAATGCACTATCAGTACAAGGAGAATCGGTATAGATGCTCCGTTTACGTTGCTGCAGAGGACCACCGTCATCGCCTTCCTTACTCTTTTCCTTCTTCTTTCTTGATTTTGCCTTGTCAAGTCAAACCCACAAGAAAAAGGAATAAAATTTGCTCTTCAGAACTCATTGATGCATGATACTGACGAACACTACTTTCATGTAAGGCAGCCGCATGATAGGAGGATGGAATATGTATGAAAAACAGGACGGCGTGACATATTGACATGTATGATGTATAAAGTGTAAACTAAGCATAAGGTGCTTGAACTTGTTAGAATCGATGCAAGCTAGAAACCATATGAAAGATGAAACCAATATCACTCTGCCAAATTAAAAGGGTGCCCTAACAAATGTATTTGACCAAATTAGAAGCAATACATGGCAACAGGCTAGAAATAATATGCAATATGCAACGAATAAAGGTGACTCATCGTAAGTGATTGATGCAGGATACAGAAGAGAGGTAGTTTCATGTAAGAACAAGGTTAACACATAGATGTAGTGTGTACCAAAAATAGGAAGGCATGTCATATTCACAGGTATAGTGTGTAAACTAAGCAGATGCAATTTACCCTAATTAGAAGCATTACAAGCTAGACACAGTATGCAACATGCAACCACATATCACACTGCCAAGTAAGAGCAAGCACCTGCGATGGTGGTGTGGGGGAATTGCGGTGATCAACTAGAGAGCTACGTTGACTATCTTCATTTAGCCTTGTTGTTTCTTGAGAATCATGTGGGGAGGATGACACTGCACTCTTTAAACGAGTATGGGGTCTCACAGTAACCCACCCGGGTGACTGTCTCATCATAAGTGATTGACGAGGGATACAAAAGAGCATTAGTTTGATGTACGAACATGGTTAATAGACATATGTAGTATGTATCGAAAACAGGAAGGCGTGTCATTATGAAAGGTATAATGTGTAAGGTAAGCTGATGCAATTTAACCAAATTGGAAGCAATACAAGCTATACACCATATGCAACATGCAACCACATTTGACAGCGAGAAGTTAAAGCAAGCACCTGGGATGGTTGTGTGTGGCAATTGAGATCATCAACTGCAGAGCTATGTTTACTATCTCCAACTGCTGACACTGCACCCGTTAGAGCGCTGGAACGCTTAGTGCTTATCTTCGAATTACACTGGAGCAACTTCTGTGTTTTCTTTTCTGCATTCATCAACACTGCGTCAGAGTCTGAAATACCCATGCATAAAAAACAATAGTGTGAGTATGGGTGAAGTGTGTGCATAGTTAGCACAGTGTAAAGGTAGCAGATAGCAGGTCGGTGAGAAATAAATGACGGGAGACATATGATAGCTCTACAACATGCATGGCACACTAAATTACTACAGGATTCTATGAAAATAACAGTCGACCGAAAGCAAATAGTTCAATCCATTTTTTCTGCACCGTCCGATGTACAAAGAACGGGCAGATCGCCTTCATCTACCTCCAGCCAGTCAGTGTTGACGATCTTCCTCGAAACGCCAGCGACCACCGGCCCAGTATTCCTCCCCTGCCTGCGCCCTCCCCTTGACCTCACCGCACCGCCGTGCTTGGCACCGCCCTCCCGTCCATCCATTCAAGCCCCGCCGACCTCCAGATCGAGCGCAAGCAGCTCCTGCGCCCCACCCCCGCTTCCCCAGGGAGCAGGCGGACTAGGTGCTCTGTGCGCCTAAGCGGGTGCTGCTTCTTTTAATTGCGGTTCGACTGACCCTGAATTGAAATCCAGGTGGGCTACTGACCTCTAGCGATGGTGAAATAGTAAAAGGGAGGAAACCTTGTGCATTTAGTATCACGAAGAAGATGCAGTAAGAAGCGCTCAACTAGTTTCTTTCATGGGATGAATACGGTGTGAGCGGAGACGTAAGATTTGCACGAGTATGGGAAGAGGAGTACCTCTTTCTGCTGGCAGTGCTGTGTCCTCCTTCTATTTTTCCGACGATCTTCTTGTTGTTCGTGGAAACCAGAAGTTGTGGAGGACGGTGCAGCCTTGGACGAACCCATGGCCAAGTTGTTGAGTGTGGTGTAGTGGCTGTCTGTCGGCGGCGGGGAAGCAGCTCCGAGGCGGCGAACGACGGCGTAGCGGGAACAGCTCTGGTGTGGTGGACGGTTGCAACAGTGGAGCCACAGCAGTGAGGCGCAGGACGACGTGGTCGGAGTGGTTCTGGTACGGCGCACGTCGGCATCGGCGTCGTGGAGGCAGCTCTACCTCGGCTTCAGCTGCTAAGTCCTTGAGGTTGTTGCAGTTGCGGTTGCGTTGGACGACAACATCGGGGTACCGGCTCCGGCGTGATGGAGGAGGGCGGCGGTGGATTGGCCTCTATGGGGTGGAGGACAGAGGAGACTGGGGTTTCGTGGCTGGTGGAAAGGGCGTTTTCGCGCCCACGGAGTATGAATGGGGAAACGGAGGGAGGCGGGGAACTAAGGGGGAACAATGTTTCGGTTTGAGACACGCTTGTTTGAAATTTGGGGAAAGTTACAAACTTTCCCCCCATCTAAAATTTCGGACATATTGCGGGTTGGGGGTAGGACAGTCATGTCAGGTGTCCCAAATGTGGGCAGGATAGATTTCGACCGAGCGCATGAGTAGGCGCCCACGGCGTATGAATGCTTCTCTGGCGTCTTGGTGAAGTTATAAACCTACCCCGGTTTAGACCGTTGGACATCGGGCTGATAGGCTACACGGTCCAGAGTCAGGATAGTAATTTCCTACCACCAAAACATTAGTCTCGCGCGGTTTCGGGTGACCAGAGGCCTATTTGGCGCTTCGTTCAATATTTTGGAGCAGACGCATTAATGTTTATGGTTCTCTTGAATTGAACTTTCAGGATTTGTCAAATTTCACAAATCTTTACTCTTGAAAATCCTAAAGCTACGATTATTTTGGAATGGAGGGGGTACATTTGAATATACATTGTACACGAGTATATATTAAAAAATATGCAACTTACCTCAAGTTCATGCATGGTTCCAGATATAATCTCCTTGGTTGCAAAAAAAAGTTAGATATGCGTATGAATATATATATATATATATATATAGCATGTTCAAACTCACAACAAAGATTGATGCCCCCTTTTACATCTGATTTACAAATGCCATTATCTCGGGTTCAAATAGATGAATGCACTTCCTATGAATTCGAATCTTTGAAACCCCCTTTATGTTGAATTTGACATGTATTCTATTTCGTAGCTAGCAATTTGGAATGTATCCATGCAAGTGACAAATGTATAAAGTTCTTCACACTAACAACATGGAGTGCACTAATTAATGTTTATATATGAATTGCAAAAGCATCCATTGCCTGTATTTCAAACCGCTCTCACTCTATGGATCGATAATATGAAATAAACACATGCACATGCTAGAATTCAATTGCAGTTGAAGAAAGAGCTGCTCCTGGTACTATATATTAGTGATAGGGGTGTGTACAAAGTACACGTGAATACCAGGCATTGTGCGTGTGTGGATACTATCGAAGAACTAGCCCCCAAGCTTGTATAACATACTAAGGGCCTAGGGTTACAAATCATATATAGTCGGCTTATCACCAGTGGGGATAGAGTCCTCTGCGACTCTGGTAGCTTCGTGTTGTACGCCGAGTCCTCCACATGGGTCTTCATATAACACGTCTCGGTCCAACCTATATGTAGCACAGGATGGAACCGACCCATGAGTCTTCATGTTGACCCACCACAACTAGAAATGATGTGCCCACCACACCACACACGCAATCGGCCACTAAGAGAATAAGCATATACAATAGTACAACGGTATCTAGCTCACGATACGTCTCCATATTTTGTTGATGACACTGACGGACTTTGCATTTGATGAGTGCTCCGTATTTTGTTGACGACACTTACGGTCATTGTATTTGAAGCGAAAGCACGATATGGTCACTGGACTTCAGAATAAGCTCATCACGGTCACCGCATACATTTTGTCGTGCTAACCAACATGTGGTTGGATGATTAGAGGACAGTGGTTTCTCGAGCCCACCAAGGTTAAAGTCCCGGTGCTCGCATTTATCTTGTGTTAATTTCAGTATTTTCCGGTGACGTACGTTCAGTGGGAGGAGACGTTCCACTCGACTACGAGGCACCTATGGTGACTTCGTAAAATCTCAAGATCATATATGCTGGCCCACTCTCTCGAAGGTGCTCATAGGGGTCGGGTTCACGTGTGTGCACTTATAGCGGTGAGTGCTTGCGCGTATATATGAGCCCTTGCATCTGTACCGTGTTAAACAAATACATATCATGATTTTACGGTCACTGGCTCACCCGTACAACTCCGTATTTTGTTGATGACACAATCAATTGACCAGTCAAACGTTCCACGCGGCGCAACTAGTGTTGCACCATCGGGGCGCGTAACCATGGGGCCCACCTGCCAGCCCGTATATGAAAGAAAGAAATGGTAGTTCGAATCTGTACTGTGTTAATAAAATAGGAGTACATTTTAGGTTGATCGTACGGTCACTGGCTCACCATACAGCTTCGTAATTTGTTGATAACACGATCAATTGACCAGTCAAACGGTCCACACTCAGCAGCGCACATTACCATAGGGCCCACCCGTCAGCGCGTATATGAAAGACAGAAATGGTAATAAATTAGTGGTCGGTGGGTATTCGAAGTTGTGAGACCTCTGGTTGGCAGTCACCGGCGGTTGGGGGCGTTCATTGG
>NC_041388.1:155163673-155174906 GCF_002162155.2 Triticum dicoccoides
TGGGGAGTGGTTTCGGGGAGGGCGGGCCGGCCACGGGCGGCGGGGGCTGGCGGTTCGGCCGGTGGTGGCTGGCGGCTCCGGGGGGTGGAGTTTGATGATAAACTGGAGGCCCTTGATTTCGTATCCGACGGCTGGAAAATCTAATGACCAAAGATGAAAAAGTCAGTCGACTGATGTGTAGCCTCACCCCGCACGTACACATGCACGCACGCAAGACACGCACGCATGTAGGCGTGCAACACTGACACGTACACACGCACGCATGCTGGCGTGCAACACTGACACATACACATGCACTCACGAACACACGCACGTACGCACCCATGCATGCAACACTGAAACGTACCCTTGCACGCACACAACACTCTCACGCCTGCATGCACACAGCACACGACGCAAGACACACGTTCAACCTATACGTGCATGCACCCTTTGTTAAGGACATGGATTGTTACGGGTATTAATCAATCTTATCTGTGATAAGCAGAACATTGATGTTTGCAGCAGTCTTTATGAATCACAACGTATCGAACGGGCTATCAACATAGTAGGCTTATCTACATGAAAAAGATGACGTCACACTCAATGAACAATCGTCGGTTTATGAAATGCCCGCTTCTGACCGCCCTGGCTCACCAAAGGTTCCTCTGCTGTGCGCTGCCTGCGTTGGGTCACTGACATGCAGGCCATGCACCCAAAGAGCCCACACGTCAGTGGAAGAACGACGCGGTGTCCTAGGTCAGAGTCGAGGGCGCCACTCGCGGCATGCCTGGCTGAACACGCCTCCGTACCGCATTCAAATGCCTCCATGAAACCCGCCCGTGTGGAAGCCGAGAAACCCACTCTGGACACACGTCCGTTCATGACCGGGCCGGCGTTAAACGCAACGCTAGCCGAGCTCCTCCCGTTCGCCGTCTATTTAATCTCCTATTTAAACGAGGCCAAACGCCGGCCAAGAATCGCACACCTCCGCCGCTCCCCTATCTCCTCCACCATTTTGTCCACTCTTACAATGGCTTACGAAGAGTAGTTATTCCGCATCCAAGCCGGCTGGGTAGCCCGCCGGATACGAGCTATGCAGCTCGCTGATCCACCTCCCTTCCCTCGCCCGATGGAGCCAATTGCCACCCAAGCCGGCGCGCGATTCAGCAACTCGCCGCTCCAGGCCAGCTCGCCGAGGAGCGGCGCACGTGCGTCGTTGCTGCCGTCCACGCCGCCGCCTCGTACCGCGTCTCCCGTTTCTGTGGCCAAGACTCCCATGCCGGCGGCCGCGCCATGCAAGCAGCGACAGAAGCCGGGTGCGCTGAGAGCGGCGAGTCGGTGGCCAGCGCCTCCGCGTCCGCCGCCATCATCGAGGAGAAGTAGAACACGGGAGGCCGCCGCCACTTGGGTCCCATGAAGGCCACCGCGGAGGTGATGCCGGTGTACACAGCAGGTGTCTTGCCGGATCCTTTTGTTGCGAGGACCTTCGTCGAACCCGCATGGGCTCCACAGAAGAGGGCAATGTTAGGATGAACTCGAGCCGTTGCCGGCCATGGCGAAGTAGTCGCCAATATTTTGGCTACCCCGGGCAAGATCCAAACAGCCCCTCCCAACAGAGTCAAATCCCTTGTTCGCCGTGGAATTTTGCCATGTGTTGTTTTCATGGACTAGCAAGATGCCCGTGCATTGCACGGAACATCAAGATGCATTTTTTTACAAACTCGCGCATGCATGCAAGGGATAATTAATGTCCTCCTTTGCTAGTACCACGAGGAAAACACCATTAATATTGCATCAATTAGTGTTAGTGGCCTTGTATATCTACAAATTTTAATTTTGATAGTGGCCCCTTGTATATAAAAATGGAGGGAGAAAGATGAGAGATAAGGCGAGGAGGAGTGGGGCGTGGTGCTGACTGGTGGTCGGACTGGGCGGAGGCATGGTGATGGATGGCGCATTATGTCTAAGTTTGTATCTCTCACACACACACCCACATAGGTGGGGGACGTGCACGAAGAGAAGAGGTGCACGCACGGCGCACGTACTCTCGTCTCTTTCCCAACCACACCCGCGCGGGTGCACGGTGGAGCTCATTTCTCTACGAAAAAGGCAGCCCACGTGGTAATTTGGCACGTGTACTGGTTGTCCACTTGGTGGAGGGAGGATCGTCTACCATGGGTGAACAAACAAATTGTGACTTGACGCGTTATGTTAAATTAAAAAAAGAGGCAAACCATGTGGGGCCTACCTTAGAGGCAAGGCTCTATACACTGGAGTACTTTTGATGTGTCCCGTCAACTCGCAGAATGAGGAGAAGCTTGCTTAGTACGCCGTCTCCCCCGCCCACGGGCATGGTGGCTCATAGGATGAGGTGAAGCTTGCTTACCACGCCTTACGCCCGCTCCCTCGCCCACGCGCGCGGTGGCTCGCAGCCCGAGGAGTAAATTTTACTACTCCCTCCGTTTACTCCTCGTCCCTACTACGTACTTTGGTTAGTACTCCCTACATTTACTTATACAAGGCCACTATAAAAAAATACATTTTGCATCTATACAAGGCCACAAATAGTAATCGAGACAAAAGTTACTACTCCCTCCTTTCCAGTTTATGGCTCCATTTCAAAATCTCTCCAACCAAGGTAGACGGTGAGTGGTCGAATTAATCTCGTAGTTTGCACAAGTAATTAGTACGCTCGTTTTTCTCAAGAAGTTGTGTTTATTGAGGCATTAATTAGAACGAATGCATGAATGACCACTAAATTTCCATGAACTTGTACATGCATTGGTTAGTTTCCTCTTGACACTGCTTGCGTCGGGTGATCTAACGCACCTCGAAATCCAACATGTAATGGTTCTACTACTAGTATAGTACTCCCTCTGTCCCAGAATATAAGAACATTTTTGATACTATGTTAGTGTTAAAAACGTTTTTATATTTTGGGACGGAGGGAGTAGAATTGAGACTTATCAAACAGAAAAACGAATGTTTTTTAGATGAGCCCTATAAACCCTAGTGGGTACGTACTCCGTAAAAACAGATTTTTCCAAAACTAAGTCGCTCCCTTTCATGAATTCTGTAGTAGTATACTCCTCCGTCGACGCTCCCTTTCATGAATTATGTACTTCCTGTCGCCGACATGTGGGACATATAGCGACCGGGTCGACGTGTCAAGCACCAAATAACAGTGCAGAACAGCAGGGGGACACACCCCACTCGTACCGGCCCAGTAGTAGTAATGAGCAATGAGACGTCAAATCACAATGCCGCACTTTCCCAAACGGCTGAAGCAACCCTTATTTCACACTTCGGTTCGCCATCATCTCAAACCACATACTAGTATCGCTTCTGCCTCAAGAGGGACACGCGCATCGCCTTGGTACATCATGACACGTGGGACCGCATGACAGGCCATGCTCCCCCGCTGATCGCTCAGTTAAATCACCTCATTTTTACTATACTTCCTCTGTATCAGTTTACTACATGGCATGCACGTCGTTCTAGGTTGAGAATTTAACTGGCTATATATGCGATGAACAGTACTCTAGCCTTTTAAAAATGTATACTTTTGTACAGTAGTACTATCAATGGATTGCGCCATGGAGAAAAACTTGAAATTTTAAAAAAAAGGTGGTACATATAGAGAGCGCTCGTCGCCAAATTATGCATATAGTACTATTAAAAAAGCTAGTACGTGCTTAATTGGGGTGCTAAATTCAATTAAAGAAATACTAGTAGTATGTACATACTGAAGAGTTAAAGTAACGAGAAGAAACATAACATAGTTCTGCTGGGGACTCGGCACAACACACCCCTCAAATTAAACTAAGCACACCTGAAATTAAACTATGCAACTAATCCGGTAGACACTGCATTAGAAGTTTAGAACCACCATGAGCAACGACACTGCCACCTTACTTGGAGTCCTCGTTCACGTCCTTGACTTCGTCCTTGTCCCTATTCCTCTTGGCCGATACTTCTTTGCTTGAACGGCACACTTGGCTATTGCTCTTCATCCTAACCTTGTAGATATTGAAGCAAAGGTAGCCATCCATTGCAGCGTAGTGGATGTGGTCTATATCTAGTACATTCCGCTGCCATGCATGACGATGAAACGTGTATGGAGGTTTCACCAGTTTACCGTATGAAGGATGAACCATGGCTCCTGCCAGGGTCAGCATTGAAGGCTGACGAGAGGGCACCAGCCGATTCTTCTGGAGGTCGAAGGGGTTGCCTACAACGAGGCCTATCCGACCCAGGATTTCTTTGTCGTTACCAAAGTCTACAGTAATGAATTTGACTAGGTTGCTCCCGAGGAAGTCCTTAAAATCCTGGCACTCAATGTCGGCATGGCATATGTGGTAGACCAAGCATAAGTCATGCACGCAAACCTGGATCACGGCGGGCTTCTTCCTCTCTTCGTCCTTTAGATCCTTCTCTCGTCCCAGGACTGTGGTGTACTCAACATCTAGCCTAGCGACCCACTCATCATCTGAGTTTTTGAACAAGCGTCTGAAGCAAGAAAGGCATCCTTTCACCGTCGCAGAAGAACGGGTGTAGATGACGTCAAACTCATCGCCGGTGATGGTTCTAACCTTGTACTCACCGCCGATCATGGAGATTTGGGACGCCATGGATTTGGGAGGAGGGTTAGGATTAGTGGAAATGTCGTAATGTGAATGGACGGGACGACTAGGAGCGAACCACCGTAGTATTGAAGGACGTGCGGGGACGAGTAGGAGCGAACTGCTAGCGTGCAAACGGCAGGGTAGTGGCTTTCCATTCTCCCATGATACGGGCTTCCGAGAGCCCTTGGATCTGAGATCGAACGGTTGCATGGCGTGATTCTAGACCTATGGGTGAATATCCTATCCTGGAGAGTTATTCTACAAATTTTTAGCAACTTAGCATGCGACCGTTTGATCTCAGATCCAAGGGCTGCCAGCAGCCCGTATCATGGTCGCGCCTACCACGACCGCCGCGTCGCTCGCGCGGTTGCGCCCTTGGGGATCTAACACAGTGCGTTAGGCTATCTGATGTTGGCATGTCATACATAGTCATCACTTAGTCACTCATACTACAACAAGGTTGGCTATAAGTGTATTTTTTGTTACTCCTCTCTATCTCTTTCTTCGTACTCAAGGAAGAAACGGTGCTAGTAAGCGCGTGTATTTACTGCATTTGCCAAGGAGTGACCTCTTCCAATGAAATGGTGTTGCTAAGTTTGCTTCATTTAATTAGCTATAGACTCAAAATTGTCTTTTCACCTAGGTACACGCGCTTAGCACCGTTTCTTCCTTGGGTCACCAAACTAGTCTCTCTCTTCTTGATTGACTTGCCACATCAGACTTTATGCCTATGTGGCAAGCTTAAGCACATGTAGGAGCAAGTAGAAGTAAGTACAATAGTGCGCTTTACATGGCATTTTTTGCATACGTGGAGGAAAGAGAGGCAAGGAAAAAGTGGAGAAGTGGGCTCTCATGCAAGAGCCAGCCTCTACTACATGGTGGAGCATTGGGAGAGGCACCTGTATGGAGGTGGTCAGGAATCTGGGAGACACACACCGGTCGTAGTGCCGCAGTTAAAATGATAATGGCAAGTCAAATCACGGGGCCCCACCTGCCAGCAGTAACTCCCTGTCAAATCACGCAGCCCTATGTTTGCAGCAGCTACTCCCTCGTCTTCTCGCGTCTCTGTCGAACCGACTAGGCGGAACTGCCCCGCCACCTACCGCGCAGGAAAAGCCCCGCCCTCGACTTTTAAATACAACTACATCCGCTTAAGAATCCAATGATACACTTTTTGTGACATAGTAACTCCTATTTAGTTAGTCAAATGGATGACCTAGAACTACGTGCAGGCCCTATAAACCGAGACACCTAAAAATAAAAAAACCGAGACGAAGAGGGTAGTTTAGCACGTATCTTTTTAGATCAATATAGTCGGATTCACCAAGGAGCAAAACCAAGTGGTAGGCTGCTCCTGTCGTGTTTGCGTAGCAACTCAAGCAGGGTCAGTCCGCACACAAAATGGCGACACACTTAACAGGACCCCTTTGGCCGACATGTGGCTCGTCCACCGTCTTGTTCCATGTGTGATGCACCAAATTACAGTTCGGAGCAGCGGTTGGAATTGGAGGCACCCCGGTCGTAGCGCCACAGTAGTAGAAAATGAGCGACGAGGGGTCAAATCACAAAGCCCCACCTTTCCCGCATTAAGCTGGACGGATGAAGCAACCATCATTTCACTCTAGCACGCAAGAGCATAAAGAAAAGAGAAAACAATGATGCGTGCGGCAGCTACCTAGGGCACCCTAGGGTAGGGGTCTCCACTGCAGATCCTTTTTTTTTAAAAGCGCCTCCACTACAAATCGGCTTCTCCCTCATCCTCTTGAAGAAAACCGATGATGAGTGCGGCGGTAGGGTTTGTAGGAGTACTACGGCGTGCGGGGCCATGTCGTAGTAAACGGGTTCGAGCCGACGCCTTAAATATGTGTAGGCCGCTTGGTTTTACGGGAACGAGGCAGCATTTTGGGTTCGGGGACCAGTGGAGATATAGTACGTACAAAAAATTGTGGATGTAGGTTCGACCGAAAGGCAATGATGCATGGGCCCTGCATTTTGATATACCCAGGACCGCGTGAAATTTGCTACTCTACTCAAAACTACTAGTAAGGTACTCCCTCCGTCCATGAATAAGTGTACTTCTAGCTTTTGTCTTAAGTCAAAGTTTTAAAACTTTGACCAACTTTATAGGGAAAAGTAGCAGCATTTATGACCCTAAATTAGTATCACTAGATTCGTTTTGAATTGTAATTTCATAATATATCAATTTTATGTCATATATGTTACTACTCTTTTGTATATATTTGGTCAAAATTTTAAAACTTTGACTTAGAACAAAGGCTAGAAGTACACTTATTCGCGGACGGAGGGAGTACACATGTATTGAACGCATGAGATTTCGAAAGTAAATTATGAATAAATACACACTATAGCATGTAAAGCTTTGAGTCATATATGCATGATGTAGATGTTCGTTTTGTTCTTATAGTTCATCTCATTCAAAATCAATAAGTTTTATAAAAATGTTAAGATTCATGGGGTTGTGCATTGTACTCCCTCCGTTCCAAAATAGATGACCCAACTTTGCACTAACTTTGAGTTAGTGCAAAGTTGGGTCATCTATTTTGGAACGGAGGGAGTAAATCATAAAGTAAAAGACAAATAATGGCAATTCATTTAGAAAAAAATAATCAATTATGATACAGAAGATTCTAGAACAAAGGAGAAGTGCTTGTGTTTTGAGGTTTGTGCATTATGCTTAAGTTCAACCCATGGAGTCTTCTAAATTGTACATGTGGCAGATCTGGTGGAATGTTGATGATATCCAACGGCCAGTAGTGCTTGGATTTGCCTATCTCTGCACTGTCGGGTTAGCTTCATCCAGTGACCATATTTCAAAGTTATTGGCACACTATATAGTTCTTGTGCCATAGTTGCATGTTTTGGAAAAAAGCTACTAGTGGGTTGTACTATCTATTTAGGAATAGAAGATGTATACATGGAAGTTGTAGGGAAAGAGATGACATGGAGCATCTCAATTCCTATGAGTAGGGATTGGAAAAGAGATGTCATTTGGTTCACATCATAGGAACTTTTCTATTGAATCTAGAGATGACATGTATCTCAATTCCTATGAGGAGGGATTAGAAAAGAGATGTAATTTGGTTCATATCATAGGAACTTTTCTATTGAATATATGCTAATGTTTATTTTCCTTTGAAATTAAGGGAGTATAGAAATCCATTCATATGAACCAAGTGGCTCTAAAGCTATAGAAATGATATCATGTTTATTTCCTTTGAAATGTGGAGTATATGAATATATTCCTATGAACCAATTGGCTCTAAATGAAAAATCCTATAAAAATCATATCATATAGAGTTCCTATGATATTCCTCGACACTAAAGGATGCTTGAAATTGCTGCGGGTGATACGATGGTCTTTCTTTGTAGACTCCTCACCCAACTTTATAGTTACCTCTCGAAGATGAATGAAATGACATATACATGGTATTCTACATGTGCAATTTGGTACACGAAAACTCGGTAAAAGTTTGCGAGGTTCGAATTTTCAATAAAGCTATATGCACTGCATTTCGGAATGGATGGAGCATACGGCAGTTGCTAACACTCACGTGGAAGATTTGTGTGTAGGAGGAGTGGCTGTTCTGTTAAATGACAGGGCAAAACTGACACTGTCGGATGCCGATCTAACGGTTCTTACGGCGTTCGTCAGGAAAAGGCTTGTGGCGAATGTTTGTCGGATAATGATTTATGGACACATGCATTGCATTGATACGTGCCCCCCTCTCTCTCACGCACATGCACCCTCACGAGTCACCACTCTCCCGAGTCCTCTCGCAGACTCGCACGTCGCACCCACCGCCTATCTGCAGGTAGACGTCACGCACATATGTGCTCTTCACACCCAACCCTCAGAACTTCTAAAAAACAAAAGACGGCGCGCACATTTTATTTTATCTCACACGTCACACACTTGTACTATTACTCTTGCGGCGAACGTTCTTTGGGCATAGTATATTGTACTCTCACGAACAGAAGCGGTGCACACACGCACAAGTTCTCTCACACCCACTCGCGGGTACACGTACGAGCGCATTTTTTTGAAGCTGGTACAACAAAATCACTCCACTATATATAAAAGCATGAGCCTTAGCGCTTGCTTTACTAGGGTTCCTCTCGTTCACTCTCTCATGATCTCCAGATCTAAGCAACACATAGGTGGCCACACTCTCTCTCAGCTCACGGCTGGTCACAAATCTGGTCGGACAACCTCGACCGGGGCAGGGGTGTAGGTGCATCGTTCACACTGTCGTCAGCGGCGAGGGAGGAGACCAACGGCTGCCCGCGCGTCCCGATCTACGGACGTGCCGTTCTCTCCGAGAGAGCGCCGGCTTGGGAGGGCCTCCGACCCCTTCTTCCTCCCTGCGGTATTGTGGCCAAGATGCGGCCTCCCGACGCCGTCTTTGCGACATGCTGACGACCCTCAAGTATATATTCCTTCGAAACCTTCCTTGCTCTACTGCCCCAGCTCCCTTCGTGTGGATCCTTTTCTACTTCCGTCCGTTGTTCCAAAGCCACCTAGACTTCTACTATTATTAGAAGTAAAGCTATTTCATATAGTCGACTCAAAGCGTTGGTTCAAACAGGGAAGAAAGTGGGAAAGCTGTAGCAGGAATCTAGGACTTGGTTCTAAGAGGAAACGGGGGAAAGTAGTAATATTTGTCACTGTTTAAATAACCGTAGTTCTTATTTGCGCAAACAGGGATGTCTGTCTCCATATCGTTTCGGGATGTCTGTCTCCGTATCGTTTCTATCCGCGCAATCAAAAGCACACACCTCAGTTTTAGTACAACTGCGCAAAATGAGATGGCTATCCCTCGTTGCCGTCGTCTAACCTCCTGTCTTCAAGGTCTCCCTACATTGGTAGTAACTAAGGTAGAATGACCAACACAATCTAAAAGAAGCTGATTCGTATGTTTTACTTCCTGATTGCAGTGCAGGGACGAGCGAAAACAACTGCATCCTAGTCTGGAATGCACTTTCTACCAGTTCATCCATGGACCAAGGACTAGCTGGCACGGCTGCATGGCGGTTTTTTGGACAGGTGCGCAGACAAGAGGCATTGTGGTCTGCTTATTTCTGCAAATAGCGGTGCTTAAATTTAGTGGGATGCACAAGAATTTCACCTGGTCAGTACACTGCATGGTTCAGTTCAGCATTCCAGATGAGACCACAATTATAATTGGTTATTCTGGAATGAGAGAACCTAACCCTGAATGGTGGCAACAAGAAAAAACCAGAGTGAACTCCAGGAAATTTAAGCCTGCCGGGAGGCCCTTTGCTCAGAGAGAAGCCTTGCTTGTTTTTTCCTGATTTGTAAACCTTCTCACAACTTTGTCTTTTGTTGTGAACTAGTATATGTTTGATATGTTCTATGAATCATTGAGATGTATAAAATTGCTGAACTTATGCTTTTCAAGTTTTTTATGAAGGCGAGTTTAATGTGAGTGTTCCACATGAGCGCTGGACTAGCGTGTGAACGTTTGGAATTTATTACATTGTGGCCTCAATTAACTGCATGAACCACTGTAACAAGATACATAGTTGGTTATATGTCGGACAACAGTTTGTTGATTGTTAGCTGGTCGATGGCCTAGTGTTGAAGCGAGCTGAGCCAATGTGCCGTGTTTTGCACAACTGCTTACAAGTGGCGTAGCACCAACAGTGTTTACAAGTACTTATGTATACGTTGGCGCACGGTTCTCGAACGAGTGCTCTATTTCATCAAAACACGCACTGCTCATATGATAAACCGTGACAACTTATGTCTTACCATGCCATATTCATGAAAAAAACTAGTGAGGACGCATCTATTTCGGCAACAATTACGATGGTTCTCGCATGATTCACGGGCACACAAAAGTAGCAGCAGTTCCCATAGACGGATTCAAACAGAGTACTAGCCCCAGAGGGGTCGATAACAGGCAAGGTTCAGATAATTAGACACAATCCAAACTACTATTAAACACTAGCTGGGGCAACTATTTCATGCCTCGATCTAATTTGGGCTAGACACAAGATGGACCTTGCCATGAACATCATCGAGGACGTCCCGCAGCAGCTCAATCCTGTGAACCTTCATGAAGACAACCTTGTTGCCTTGCCACTGATAAACTTGTTTGTGGAGGCATGCCACGTCATCTTCCTGAGTAAGCTTGACAAGAACAATATTCCTCACAAACGAAGGAGTAGCTTTGAACTTCTTGTGCTTCAGTGCACCCTGGACAACACGCCTGACAACCGTGAGGCTGGAATACAACTCTTCATTGGTATAACCGCAAATGGCTTCCAGGATCCAAGAGCCTAAGAACTCTGTTTTCCCAGTGCGTATATTCAGGTCGTCCGCCTCATAGCGAGTGACATGTACAACCACACAATCCTTGTCTGCATCAGGGCTCTAATTGAAACAGAAACAAATTCTGAATTACTTTTCAGTATAAGAAACACAAGTTATTTAAACCACTACGTATACCATGGCATCGAAGCTAATAAAATTTTGCATTATTAATCACCACATACTTCCTTTTCTAAAAAAATCACCACATACTTAGATGAAAAACCACAATCGAGACCGGCAAAGAAGGAAATCACCTTGGGCAGCTCAG
>NC_041388.1:155175121-155175971 GCF_002162155.2 Triticum dicoccoides
AGGGGGAAAACTGCTCATGCAGTGCCACGGGGGCTGTAACCTAAAACGGGGCGTTGACCATCTCAGTATCTAGGGTCACCTCGGTGGTTGCCTCCATCTTCTTGGAGCTCTCTGTCTCGTGGGGATCAGCCTCCTGCGTCTGCTCCAATATCGACAGATCTTTGCCTGGTTCTCCTTGGTCCATCATGAAACTGACGAATACTAGGAGACCACTGAAAGGAAAACACAATCGCAATGACAATGAAACAAAAAAGAGAGTGAGGATCGGTTACTGCTTTGCAAAAGTTCTTTTTTTCCTCTGAACGAAAATATACCAACATCACGGATCCGCTTACCTTCCCTTCGTTCGGAGAGAAGAACAGTGGCCGATGCAAGTGTTGCCTTTCTTGAAGATGGTGAGGGAGAAGGGAATTCAGCGAAGAGTGAAATGATGGTTGCTTCGTCCGTCAAACTTAGACTGCGGGGAGGTGGGGTTTTGTGATACGACGGCTTGTTACTGCCGCGCTACGACCGGGGTGACTCTCCGCCTGCATACTGCCTTCTAATTTGGTGGATGGCATTTGGGCCCGCGCGCTGCATGGCCCGCATGTCGGTGAACAAAAGTATAGCGACATTCAGTAGAGGGAGACGTTTCAATGACCTAGGAGGAGCCAGAAGCGGTAGAGTGTCTCCACTGTACTAGTAGTAATTGTTTTTTTGGGTAGCTGTAAAGTGTCTCCACTGTACTAGTAGTAACTATTTCTTGGGTCCCAAGACAAAACAGCCCATCCACACTAGTAAATAGTAAAATCAATTCAAAAGCCCATATATTTACTGAATGAGATGCGCTACCCACACCCAGCACACCCCC
>NC_041388.1:155176244-155250025 GCF_002162155.2 Triticum dicoccoides
CCTTCTTCCTCACTCCTACAGAAAAACCCCAGCTCCCCTTCTTCTTCGCTCGCACTACAACTAGGCTCGTCATTCGTTACTCTGCTCAAATCCGTGAGCGCGACGCGACGCCCTAGAGGAAAATGGAGTCGGCTGACCCCAGCGCCAAGAAGATGAGGCTCCCGCCAGCAGCGATGCCTGTTGTAGATCCCGCACCCGGCAGCGCGGGGAGAAGAGGCGATCCCGCCCCCATCGGATCCCAGGAACCCATAGAATCTCGGGTGGACCGCATCAGCGATCTCCCGGACGCCATCCTTGGGGAGACCATCTCGCTTCTCCCCACCAAGGATTGCTGCCGCAGCCAAATCCTCTCAATTCGGTGGCGCCCTCTATGGCGCGCCGTTCCCCTTAATCTCGACTGTCGTCAGCTATCTCTCTTCAATGATTTTTGAAATCCCCAGAGCCATCATCTCCTCCCACCAGGGCTCCGTTCAAAGCCTCTGCATCCCGTCATGCTACCTGAGCAAGCATACCATGCCCTGCACGGTGGACGCCTGGCTGGAATCCCCTGAATTCACAGAACTACAACTGCTTGAGTTCTACTATTCCCCTGGAAATCACATACCACATACCGAACGCCATGAACTTGTGCCCTCAGCACCGATGCCCATCTCGGGGTTTTCGTCCTCTCTCCACACCGCCACCTTTGCGCAGTGCTACCTACCAGACAATCTGGTACTAAACCTTCGACTCCCATTTGTCAAGAAACTTTCACTTGTGCGGGTTCGTATATCGGAGGCCTCATTGCACAGCATCATCCACTCCAGTTGCCCTGCGCTGGAGTTCTTGGTGCTTGTTTTCACAGTTAGAATCGGTTGTCTCCAAATAAAGTTGCCTAACCTTGTAAGAATTGGAATTTCTTTTGACGGAAGGCAGCTCATCATCCAAGATGCCCCTTCACTTCAAAGGTTGATCCTTGATTATAGTTATTCACCTTTGCATATAACCGTCCTCTTTGCGCCTAAACTGGAGACGTTGGGTGTAATACATGATCTCTGTGCTCATTTCAATATGGTGTTTGGCTCCACAGTTCTTCAGGTACTTTATATTATCATCTACACTTGTAACCATAAGCTGCATTTTAAATTTCCGCGCATAATTTATATATCATCTTGGAGTACACATTTTGTACTAATATTATGTTCTATGCTCAATGAAGAGTTTCTCCATGGATGGCCTATCAATGGTGTTGGATTCTGTCAAGATCTTATATATCTAAATGAATAGTTTTGATCTGAACAAGATTATTGGCTTGTTGCAATGCTTTCCTTGTCTGGAGAAGTTGTATATAAAGGTGATAATTTCACGCACATTGGAAGCCCGCATATAGTGTACTAGAATTAACCGTTCAGTTGTTGCTCTTTCGACACTCTTCTTTTAGACCTTAACTATTTTCAATCTTCACGTCTATTTAGGCAACAGGACGGGGTAAGAAAGTTATAACCAATCGGTGGATTCGTAAGCATCGGGATTTTCTCACTTCTCATGAGATTCGATTGAAGACAATAACGCTAGAACGATATGTAGCCAACCGTGCAAACACAAGATTTGTCACATTCTTCCTGCTGAATGCGAGGTTACTATTGTCCATCAGGCTCAAGTTTATCAGCAGCATGGTTTTGACCGATGGGTATGTCGAAGAGCAAAAAAAGGAGTTTCAGGTGGGCAAAAGAGCTTCTGAACGTGTCGGGCTTCTATTTACAACATATTGTGGTCATAATCCAGTAAATTTTATGACCCAGGATGTTCATTCTATGGACCTGACCGATGCATTTGACTGTGACTGCCGAAAATAGTGTTGGATTTAGATGTTGTTGCCCTTTTCAATCTGGTTTTTTTGTAAACCTGATGAACAATTAACCCTCGTGCTTTTGTACAGTTTGTAAGCTGGAGTTAGATGTTCCTGCCCTTTTCAACTCGGCTGTGACTGTCATATTTTCTTTGAAACAAGGCAAATGGCTTGCCATTCATTTAATTTAGAGTGAAATATTGCAACAAATCCAAACCAAGGGAAATAGCATCACTCTCGCCGGCTACTTGAGCTCACTGTGCATTACAGAAGCCAAGTGATTAGCCCCCACCAGCACCCACAAACTTATTTCGAACTAGCACATCAAATGGGCTCTAAATTTTAATAGGAAAGGCTGGACATCTGGGGCTCACGCCATTGTCAACATAGTCAATAAACGAGAGAATTACACTACGAGCGGCTGACACCAGGGACCCAGCAAGTCGCGCAGTTTTTTTTTTTTGAGGAACAAGCAGTTGTTATTTATACTAGTTTTAGCGACGGATCAGGGTAACAACGGGGCTGTGCGGGGGCTGTGGCCCTTCTAGCTTGGATTTTATTCATGTTTACCACATCATGAGCCCAGTTGTGTTTTTTTCTTGCTGAAAATGGCTAGCCCAGTTCTATTTTTTAAAGAAATACCCAAACAAGGCCTACTTGCTTTATCGGCCCTGTTGTGCTGCAAATCTTTCAACACGAGGAGGTTTCATTCGGTTTGCCTAGAAATGGGCTGTACATTTTTAAAACACATCAAACCGGCAATTAGTTTCATTTTTTCATTACAAGATCTTAAATTCCATTGATTTTTATGCGTGGACATTTATTTGGATTTTATATTTATATAAATTATTTTTCAAAATAGTTTGAATGTGAATCGATATTTCTGGATTAAAAATAGTTATCCGCACCGAAATATGCAAAATTTAGTATACTTTTAACCGTGGCCACAATATGGGGTGTGATGCTAACAAAAAGAAGATGGGCTCCAAAAAAATTCTTAAGAATTAGCAAATGGGATGTACATTATTAGAAATAATGGCAGATGGGCTGTATGTTGTTTTCCACAAATTTGAGGCTGACTTGTGCGCCTACTACAGGTTGACGCGTATGCTTTCATAAAAAAAGGTTGACGCACATGCAACGCCCTGTCAACTTAGTCAACACACGAGAGCAGTGACTGTTGGATGTCCATCCAACGGCTGTCGTGCTTCTTCAATCTCTGCTCTTCATGCTCAAGCCGCTCAAACAAGCGCCGGCGGGACTGCCTGCTACCTCCTCCACGCGGCCGGCTGTGCTGCCACGCAGGCCTCACCGCCCGACCGTACTCCCATCGCTGGCCTAGCCATCCCTCTACTCACGCACACCTACTCTTATTCTCCGGCGATGGCAGACGAACCAGTAAACCCTCGTACAATCGTACTCCCCTCCGCGTGGGAAACAATTTCCGAGTATTCCTTGGCTCCGTGTCGTTCCCTTCCTAGGCCTCGCCGTTGTCCACTGCCCTGGTGCTCTCGGCGCGGCCTGGTCAACGTGGTCAATGAACGACATCCATCGGAAGTGGACTGTACGTGGAGAGGCTGATAGCTGGGTCCACGGCCGCACGCAAGGAAATGCCTCCTTATTACGCGCAAAATAATGATTCCTCCACCTGACAGCTAGGACCCATAGGAAGGGCCTCTGTATTTCGCGAAAAAACATTCCCCCCGCTGACAGGTCAGACCCACCAGCTATATCTTCGCACGCAAGGAAGTGCCTCCTTATTACGCCCAAAAAAATGAATACCCCCCTGCTAGCTGGGACCCACCATATTGTTGGGCTGACTTGTGGGCCTACTAAGTTGACAGGGACGGAGAGCTTTGTCAACTTAGTCAATACTCCAGTGACTGTATGATGTCCATCCAACGGCCATAGTGCTTCTTCAACCTCTGGTCTTCTTGCTCCAGCCGCCCAAAGCAGCGCCGGTCGTGCCGCCTGCTCCTGCCTCCCATGGCCGGCTGTGCTACCGCGTAGGCCTTACCGCCCCCATACTACTCCCACCACTGGCTAGGCCATCCCTCCACTCACCCACATGCCCTGTTATTCTGCGGTGACGGCAGCCTCACACCGCAGCCGAACCAGTGAACGCTCGTACTCCTCTCCGCGTGGGCATCCACTGCCGCGTCTTGCACGGCTCCGTGTCGTCCCCTTCCTAGGCCTCGCCGTCGTCCACCGCCGTGGTGCTCTCGGCGCAGCGTGGTCAATGTGGTCAACGACCGACTTCCATCAAAAGAGTACTATACGTGGAGAGGCTGACAGCCGGGTCCACGGCAGCCGCAAGGAAGTGCCTCCTTATTACGCGAAAAATAATTATTCCTCCACCTGACAGCGGGGACCCACCGGAAGGGCCACCATTATTTTGCGAAAAAAATCGTTTCCCCTGACTACTAGGACCCACTAGACGGGCCACCGTATTTCACGAAAAAAATGTACCCCCCGCTGTCAGCTCGGACCCACTGGAAGTGCCTCCTTATTACGCACAAAAAAATGAATACTCCCCCGGCTAGCTGGGACCCACCTTGCGGGGAGGCTGACTTGTGGGCCTACTAAGTTGACGGGGATGAAGGGTTTGTCAACTTAGTCAATATGAACGATTCTAGTTCCAGTGACCGTACGATGTCCATCCAACGGCCGTAGTGCTTCTTCAACCTCTGGTCTTCTTGTTCCAGCCACCCAAAGCAGCGCCGGTCGTGCCGCATGCTCCTGCCTCCCGTGGCCGGCTGTGCTGCCGCAGAGGCCTCACCGCCCCCTACTATTCCCACCGCCGGCCAGGCCCTGCGGCGACGGCAGCCTCACACCGCAGCCGAACCAGTGAACCCTCGTAGTCCTCTCCGCGCGGGCTTCCACTGCCGCGTCGTCCCCTTCCTAGGCCTCGCCGTCGTCCACCGCCGTGGTGCTCTCCGCGCGGCATGGTCAAGGAACGACTTCCATCGGAAGAGTACTGTACGTGGAGAGGCTGACAGCTGGGTCCACGGCCACATCCCAGTTTTTTTGTGATTTGCCAAGTAAGTCGCTTTGTCAGGCCTGTTGGGCTGCAAATCTTTCAAGACGAGGAGAGCTTTCTTTCGGCTGGCCGAGAAAATGGCCCATCAGTAATGAGAAATGGGTTGTACATTTTTAAAACACATCAAACCGGCAATTTGTTTCAAATATCTTTTTTTTTCATTTCAAGATTTTAAATGACATTAATTTTTATGCGTGGAGGATTTGTTGGATTTTATATTGATATACATTTATTTTTAAAATCAGTTCGAATGTGAGTCGAAATTTTGGGATTAAAAACAGTTCGGACCGCACCGAAATATGCAAAATTTCGTATAATTTTTTAACCATTGCCACAATATGGGCTGTAATGCTAACAAAAAGAATATGGGCTCCAAAGAAAACCTTAAGAATTAGCAAATGGGCTGTAAATTATTAGAAATAATGGCAGATGGGTTGTATGCTGTTTTCCACAGATTTGAGGCTATAGTTGGATCTTATGATGTTTAACCCCTCTACTCTCTTGTAATGGATTGAGTTTTTCTTTTGAAGTTATCTTATCGGATTGAGTCTTTAAGGATTTGAGAACACTTGATGTATGTCTTGCGTGGGATACCCGTGGTGATAATGGGGTATTCTATTGATCCACTTGATGTATGTTTTGGTGATCAACTTGCGGGTTCCGCCCATGAACCTATGCATAGGGGTTGGCACACGTTTTCATCTTGACTCTCCGGTAGAAACTTTGGGGCACTCTTTGAAGTACTTTGTGTTGGTTTCAATAGATGAATGTGAGATTGTGTGATGCATATCGTATAATCATACCCGCGGATACTTGAGGTGACATTGGAGTATCTAGGTGACATTAGGGTTTTGATTGATTTGTGTCTTAAGGTGTTATTCTAGTACGAACTCTAGGATAGATTGAACGGAAAGAATAGCTTCATGTTATTTTACTATGGACTCTTGAATAGATCGATCAGAAAGAATAACTTTGAGGTGGTTTCATACCCTACCATAATCTCTTTGTTTGTTCTCTGCTATTAGTGACTTTGGAGTGACTCTTTGTTGCATGTTGAGGGATAGTCATGTGATCCAATTATGTTATTATTGTCGAGAGAACTTGCACTAGTGAAAGTATGAACCCTAGGCCTTGTTTCAACGCATTGCAATAACGTTTGTGCTCACTTTTATCATTGGTTACCTTGCTGTTTTTATATTTTCAGATTACAAAAACCATTATCTACTATCTATATACCACTTGTATCACCATCTCTTCGCCGAACTAGTGCACCTATAAAATTTACCATTGTATTGGGTGTGTTGGGGACACAAGAGACTCTTTGTTATTTGGTTGCAGGGTTGCTTGAGAGATACCATCTTCATCCTACGCCTCCTACGGATTGATAAACCTTAGGTCATCCACTTGAGGGAAATTTTCTACTGTCCTACAAACCTCTGCACTTGGAGGCCCAACAACGTCTATAAGAAGAAGGTTGTGTAGTAGACATCAAGCTCTTTTTTGGCGCCGTTGCCGGGGAGGTTAGCGCTTGAAGGTATATCTTTAGATCTTGCAATCGGATCTTTTAGTTTCTTGTTTTATCACTAGTTTAGTTTATAAAAGAAAATTACAAAAAAAATATGGAATTAAGGGTACCTCACATGCTTCATCTTTTTAATGTCTTTCATGAGAATAAGGATTCGGATAATTGTGCTCAAGTGCTAGAAGAAGAATGCATTAGAATGTTTGGCACTAAATATTTGAATGATGAGCATGATTGCAATGTTGTTAGTATGAATTCCTTGAATATCCATGATGCTAATGATATGCAAAGCCACAAGCTTGGGGATGCTATGTTTGATGAAGATGATATTTTTAGTCCCCCAATTTTTGATGGGAATATTTATTATGATGAAAGCATGCCTCCTATTTATGATGATTATATTGATGAAAGTGGATTTGGAGAGGTCATAACTTTATTTTGTGATGAATCCACTATTCCGGAAGAGGTTCCAATTGATTATGAGAACAAAGTTGCTATCTATGATGATTATTGTGATGACTTGTATGCTATAAAGAATAATGATATCCATGAAACTTGTCATCACAATTTTAGTTTTCAATTGGATTATTCCTCACATGATAGTTATTTTGTTGAGTTTGCTCCCACTATTATGAATGAGAAGAATTTTGCCTATGTGGAGAGTAGTAAATTTCCTATGCTTGTAGATCATGAAATCAATGCTTTAGGTGCTGGTTATATTGTTGAATTCATTCATGATGCTACTGAAAATTATTATGAGGGAGGAACATATGCTTGTAGGTATTACAATAATATCAAGTTTCCTCCCTATGTGCTTAAAATTTCAAAGTTATGCTTGTTTTGTCTTCCTATGCTAGTTGATTATCGTCCCCATAAATTGTTTGCTCACAAAATCCCTATGCATAGGAGGAGGGTTATACTTAAATGTGCTAGTCATATTCTTCATGATGCTCCCTTTATGTTTCAATTCTTATCTTTTATGTGAGCATCATTGAAATCATCATGCCTAGCTAGGGGCGTTAAACGATAGCGCTTGTTGGGAGGCAACCCAACTTTATTTTTATTCCTTGCTTTTTGCTCCTGTTTAGTAATAAATAATTTATATAGCCTATGTTATGATTGAGTTTTTATGTTTTAATTAGTGTTTGTGCCAAGTAGAACCGTTGGGAAGACTTGGGGAAAGTCTTTTTAATCTTGCTGAAAAAAACAGAAACTTTAGCGCTAACGAGAATTGCTGCCATTTTTTATTGGAGAGTGCTAATTAGTTAATTCTTTTTGAAGATGATTAATAGATAAATTCCTCACTTCCAGCAATTTATTTTAGAATTTTTGGGGTTCCAGAAATTTGCGTTAGTTACATATTACTACAGACTGTTCTGTTTTTGACAGATTCTGTTTTCTATGTGTTGTTTGCTTATTTTAATGAATCTATGGCTAGTAAAAGAGTTTATAAACCATAGAGAAGTTAGAATACAGTAGGTTTAACACCAATATAAATAAAGAATGATTTCATTACAGTACCTTGAAGTGGTGTGTTGTTTTCTTTCGCTAACGGAGCTTACGAGTTTTCTGTTAAGTTTTGTGTTGTGAAGTTTTCAAGTTTTGGGTAAAGATTCGATGGACTATGGAATAAGGCATGGCAAGAGCCTAAGATTGGGGATGCCCAAGGCACCCGGAGGTAATATTCAAGGACAACCAAAATCCTAAGGTTGGGGATGCCCCGGAAGGCATCCCCTCTTTCGTCTTCATTCATCGGTAACTTTACTTGGAGCTATATTTTTATGGGACATTTACATCTATGCCCCTAATTTGCGCCCACTCTCAGATTTACCCCTAATTTCAAAGCCTGCTCAAATTTGCCCCTCCGCCATTAGGTGCACTTACAGAAATACCCTTCTGTGTCGTTACCGTCCGGTCAAAGCAGGTCATAGCCGGTCAAAGGGCTTTGACCGTCCTGAAAAAATAGCAAAAAAATTCTAAAAAATCTAAAAAATTTGTGGGATCAAAGACACTCAGGTTTGCAAGGTGCGTGAAAATTTTAGTGTTGTTTGTACATTCCAGGAGCTCGTGTCAGAGGAAAGACAATAAATATGTAAGCCTGTGAATAGTAAATTCAAAAAATAGCAAGAAAATTCAAAAAAATATGAAATATTTTGGCATCAAAGAGGCGCGAGTCTGCAAGCTGCGTGCAGATTTTTGTTGTGTTTGGACATTGGAGGGGCTTGTGGAGAAAAAAAATAAAATTTGGCTTGGGAAAAAACTTGGGAAAAAATGACTATTTTGTTTTTTCTTGCTAGAGCTCCTCGCATGTCATTTGATCACAAAAACTTGCAAGCACCTTGTGCACCCAAGCTACTTTGATGCCAAAAAATTTCATATTTTTTTAAATTTTCTTGCTATTTTATTTCAAATTTATTGTTCACAAGTGTGCAGATTAACTGTTTTTCCTCGCCACGAGCTCCTGGAATTTCCAAATAGCACGAAAATTTTCACACACCTTGGGCACATGAGTATCTTCGATCTCACAAAATTTTAGATTTTTTAGATTTTTTTTGCTATTTTTTTCAGAACGGTCAAAGCTGTTTGAATGGACGGTAACGGCGCAGAAGGGCATTTCTATAAGGGCACCTAACAGCGGAGGGGCAAATTTGAGAAGGCTTTCGAATTAGGGGTATATCTGATTAGGTGGTTCGAGTTAGGGACATAAATGCAAATGACCCTATTTTTATTCACCACATGATATGTGTTTTGCTTGGAGCGTCAATTTATTTTATTTTGTTTTGCTTGCTGTTTGAATAAAGTATCAAGATCTGAAATTCTTAAATGTTAGAGAGTCTTCACATAGTTGCATAATTATTCGACTACTCATTGATCTTCACTTACATCTTTCGGAGTAGTTTATCATTTGCCCTAGTGTTCCACTTATATCTTTTAGAGCACAGTGGTGGTTTTATTTTATAGAAATTAGTGAACTCTCGTGCTTCACTTATATTATTTTGATATTCTTTAGAATAGCATGGTAGTTTTCTTTGGTTATGAAACTAATCCTAATATGATAGGCATCCAAGTGGGATATAATTAAAACTTTCATAAAAAAGTGCATTGAATACTATGAGAAGTTTGATACTTGATAATTGTTTTGAGATATGGAGATGGTGATATTAGAGTCATGCTAGTTGAGTAGTTGTGGATTTGAGAGATACTTGTGTTAAAGTTTGTGATTCCCGTAGCATGCACGTATGGTGAACCGTTATGTGATGAAGTCAGAGCATGATTTATTTATTGATTGTCTTCCTTATGAGTGGCGGTCGGGGACGAGCGATGGTCTTTTGCAACCAATCTACCCCCCTAGGAGCATGCGCGTAGTACTTTGTTTCGATAACTAATAGATTTTTGCAATAAGTATGTAAGTTCTTTATGACTAATGTTGAGTCCATGGATTATACGCACTCTCACCCTTCCACCATTGCTAGCCTCTCTAGTACCGTGCAACTTTCGCCGGTACCATAAACCCACCATATATCTTCCTCAAAACAGGCACTATACCTACCTATTATGGCATTTCCATAACCATTCCGAGATATATTGCCATGCAACTTTCCACCGTTCTGTTGTTATGACACGCTTCATCATTGTCATATTGCTTTGCATGATCATGTAATTGACATCGTATTTGTGGCAAAGCCACCGTTCATAATTCTTCCATACATGTCACTCTTGAGTCATTGCAATCCCGGTACACCGCCAGAGGCATTCATATAGTCATATTTTGTTTTAGGTATCGAGTTGTAATTCTTGAGTTGTAAGTAAATAAAAGTGTGATGATCATCATTATTAGAGCATTGTCCGAGTGAGGAAAGGATGATGGAGACTATGATTCCCCCACAAGTCGGGATGAGACTCCGGACAAAAAAAAGAGGCCAAAGAAGCCCAAATAAAAAAAGGAGGCCATAAAAAAAGAGAAGGCCCAAATAAAAAATGAAAATAAAAAATAAAATGAGAGAAAAAGACAGAAGGGGGCAATGCTACTATCCTTTTGCCACACTTGTCCTTCAAAGTAGCACCATGATCTTCATGATAGAGAGTCTCCTATGTTGTCACTTTCATATACTAGTGGAAATCTTTCATTATAGAACTTGGCTTGTATATTCCAATGATGGGCTTCCTCAAAACGCCCTAGGTCTTCGTGAGCAAGCGAGTTGGATGCACACCCACTAGTTTCTTTTGTTGAGCTTTCATACATTTATAGCTCTAGTGCATCCGTTGCATGGCAATCCCTACTCACTCGCATTGATATCTATTAATGGGCATCTCCATAGCCCGTTGATACGCCTAGTTGATGTGAGACTATCTTCTCTTTTTTGTCTTCTCCACAACCACCATTCTATTCCACCTATACTGTTATGTCCATGGCTCAGCTCATGTATTGCGTGAAGATTGAAAAAGTTTGAGAACATCAAAAGTATGAAACAATTGCTTGGCTAGTCATAGGGGTTGTGCATGATTTAAATATTTTGTGTGGTGAAGATAGAGCATAGCCAGACTATATGATTTTGTAGGGATAGCTTTCTTTGGCCATGTTATTTTGAGAAGACATGATTACTTGGTTAGTATGCTTGAAGTATTATTATTTTTATGTCAATATTAAACTTTTGTCTTGAATCTTATGGATCTAAATATTCTTGCCACAATAAATAGAACTACATGGATAAATATGTTAGGTAGCCTTCCACATCAAAAATTCTATTTTTATCATTTACCTACTCGAGGACGAGCAGGAATTAAGCTTGGGGATGCTGATAAGTCTCCAACGTATTTATAATTTTTGATTGTTCCATGCTATTATATTATCAACCTTGGATGTTTTATATGCATTTATTACTGGCGTGGGTTTGTCACGGCAGATGTCCTTGTGAAAGGACTTAGTTGTGGAGCCATCGCAACGGGTTAGCTTAAACGGGTTAAACCGGACAAGGGGACGTGAAGAGGTTTATACTAGTTTGGCCCCTTCAAGGAAGGTAAAAGCCTACGTCTAGTTGTGATTGGTATTGCTGGGGTTTCGAAGGCCATGGAGCGAATCCGCTTTGTCTGGCTCTCAAGTTGTTGTCTGTCCCTTGAACCGCTACCGGGTCGTCCCCTTATATACACGGGTGGCGCCCGTCGGTTTACAGAGTCCCGCAACGGGCTCATAAACATGTCCGGTTCGGTCTCTACTCTTTCTATCTTACAATGCAAGTTACATACTAATGCCGGTTCACGGCTACAGGCTTTAAACCGGTTCTGGGCCATGGGCCTTTCTTCTTCTGTCTTCATGGGCTTCAGGCATAATCCACTACGGATGAAGTTAACCCGGCCTTTCCTGGCCGGTTTACACCCAATAATAATATCCCCAACATTAGGCCCAGATTGATTTGAACAGGTTTGATGTCAATCCTTAATAAAAGAACTTCGTCTTCAACATCTTCTCATATTTTGTAAACCGTCGGGACATCATCTTCTCGGATCGTGGTAAACTGTCATGACATTATCTATAATACTGCATATGACACATCTTCATTAATGGGCCCCCGACAATTGAGGCGACAGCTTCGCCTCACTTCTAAATTTTTGGCTCCTCGATTATCGCACCTGACACTTATCATTTGCCTTTATAAATAAGACCGAGGGGTCATTTTCACCTTTTCCAATTCGTGCCTCTTCGCGTTGTCTTCCTTGCGCTGCTCAGCTTCAGAGCTCCGCCGCCACCGTCGACCGTCGTCTCTGCTCTGACTCTGGTCGCTGCATCACCCTGAACGCACCAGAATATTGTGGCATCTCTCCGCCGTTCCCGTGATACTGGTAACTCTTTTCTCTTCTACCCTAGATCTTGTTTTTAGGGTTTCACTGCTCGTCGGAGTTCATCGAAAAACTCAATCCTTGTTCTTCTCCTTTCTTCTCTGTAGCATCCCATGCTAGGTTGGATCTTGTTTATCCTTGTGCGACCATAGCCGTAATCATATTCTCCTCATTAGACTCCTTCTTTATATCAAGAACATCTTATCTGAATCTACTAATTTGTTTGAATACCTGAAGCTTGAACCTGAATATATTTCCTTTTCTGTCATACCTTAGATCCAAAATTTTCATATATTCTGTGAAATCTATTTCTCCTCACACCAATATAGGAGGTTCAACTTTGTATAAGCAATCTATACCATTAGCCCTCTAATAAACCGGAGGAACCTTTTATCTTCATAGTTATAATTCGGTTTAACAATGTCTGGGTACCCCTGTTCTAGTATTGCCTTTTATCCATTATTGCATTGGTCTCCGGTTTATGCAATTTCACATATCAGTATATCTCTTACTCCATTGCATCTTGTATACCATCATGAGTAATTTATAAACCGGCCTTTCGTTTCCAGCTTGTTTGTTTCGCGATGGCCAAACAATTTATCGCTTGCAACTAGGCTCTTTCCCGGGTCACCGAGGATCAACTAAACGATATGGTCAGCATCGGCTCTTTGCCTAAGAAAATTGAAATTAAATGGTGAGTTCTAGGAGCAGAAAATCCTCCGACCCCAAGGCAGGGTGAGGTAATGGTCTTTGTTGACCACATAAGTTGTGGCTTCAAACCGCCAGGGTCAAAGTTTTACCGAGATGTGCTTGCCAATTTTCAACTCCATCCTCAAGACATCGGGCCCAACTCAGTATCCAATCTATGTAACTTCCAGGTCTTCTGTGAAGTATACTTACAGGAAGAACCAACTGTGGAGCTATTATGGGACTTCTTTCACTTAAACCGGCGCACAGAATTTGTAAATGGCCCCAACACTGAACTTGGTGGTGTCTCAATTCAAAAGGGAAAAGAAGATGAATTTCCTCATGCCAAACTGCACAGCCACCCAAAGGAATGGAACCAGACTTGGTTTTACTGCAGAGACACTTCTCCTGAAGATGAGAATCCCCTCCCAGGCTTTTGTGATCACCGGCTTTCCAACACCCATCCGATGCCGCAACGCTTAAGTTCCGCAGAAAGGGCGAAATATGCCCCTCAACTCGCCAAACTCCGGGCTTTTATGGCCAACGGTTTAACATGTGTTGATTTTTTTTGACCAAAGAACAGTAGGGCAACAACCCTACTGTATGTCATTTTTCATTAAATCAAAGAAGAAAATAAGATGGTCTTACAATGGTTGTTGGGGAGACAACCAGAAAAGGGAGAAATACAATAAAAGATGAAAATGGAAGAAGAGGTAATCTAAATTATTGAAGTTAAATGTTGTCAATCCAAGATGACATGCCATCTTTCAGAGATGGTTTAGCTCTCATCATGGTAATCTTGAATGATCTGATGAAATCATACTTGCATTCATTAATTGAGCAAGGTATCCCCTCAAATATCTTCCCATTTCTTTGATTCCAAATGCTCCAACAGCCCACTACCATAATTTCCATAAAATGTTTGATTTTGTATCTGTGATTGGCATCCATGATCATACTGTGAATATCTAAATCTGAACTCCATTCAAATCCAATATCCCACCAGAAACCTTGACTAAATGGGCAAGTGAAGAGGAGGTGCATTCTATCTTCCATGTCTTCTGCATTACCTAGTACACATGTAGTGGAGTCAAGATGCATGCTCTTTCTAGTTAAAAGGTCACATGTGTTTATCCTGTCATTAAGCATAAGCCAGCAGAAAAATTTATGTTTAGGAAGGCAACATGATTTCCATATCCACTTAAAAGTATCAGCAGCATCTTCACCCTTCATAAGAAGTTGATAAATCATCCTGGTCATGTTTTTGTTGTTGCTCCAATTGAAATTCCAAATGTCATGCTCTTGGTTGTGTCTGATGGTATTTAATTCATCAGAAAGTTGATGAAATTGCTGATGTGCTTGAATGGATAGGGGTAGTTGAAATAAACTATACAAATTATCCATATCCTTGGCCTCCTTGATAGATATATTTTCATTATAAGTAAATGAGTGTAGCTCATGATACTTTAGCTTCCTAATATCACCATTCCATTTATCCTCCCATAGCATATTGGTATCCCCAGTTTTAATATCACAAGTTGTCATATCTCTGAAGTAATCATACATTTTCATGCAATCTCTCCACCAGAAAGAGCCTTTGTTCCTGTTAGCATGAGGAGCTTCATTATTCTGATAATGGGCCTCCCAAATTAGTTTAACCCAAGGTACATCCATCTTGTTATAAAATCTGTAAAGATGCTTAATAAGTAGGGCTTTGTTTTGTTATCTCAAATTCAAGACACCAAGACCCCCTTGATTTTTTGGTTTGCATATATTTTGCCAGCTTGCCAAACATTTGCCACCTTTATTAATATCATTTCCATACCATAAGAAGTTTCTGCTTGATTTATCAACATGATCTAGGACGTTGATATGCACTTTGAGAGAGCACATGGCAAATACTGGCATTGAAGCAACAACTGAATTGATGTATGTAAGTCTGCCGGAATAATTCATGAATCTAGCAACCCCAGCTAATCTTTTGTCAATTCTAGATATGACAGGAATGAGATCATGTACTGATGGTTTTGTGGTGCCCATGGGTAGACCTAGATAAGTGAAGGGAAGGCTCTCCACTTTGCATCCAAATACTATGGCAAGTCTGGTGACCTCTTGATGATTTACATTGATGGGAATCATTGAGGATTTGCTGAAATTAACAAAGAGACCAGTGGACAGACTGAACAGATTTAGAAGGTATTTGAGGTGGTTTAGCTGGTCTTCATTGGCAGGCATAATCAACAAAGTATCATCAGCATACTGAATGATTGGATAGTCTTGACTATATGCATGATTTATAGGAAGAGATAATTCTCCATTTGTCCAGGCAGCATTAATAATTGTTTGAAGAAGATCTGCAGTAATAACATATAATAAGGGGGAATGAGGATCCCCTTGTCTGACCCCTCTCTTGCAGATGATTTTTTTCCCAGCCACTCCATTTAGTAGGACAGAAGTAGATGCAGTTTGGAGAATATTTTCTACCCACTTGATCCATCTAGGTCCAAAACCTTTGGCTCTGGGCATAGAAGTAATGGTTTTGTATTCCACCTTATCAAATGCCTTTTCAAAATCTAATTTTAGAATGATGATGGGTTCTTTTGACTGATGGCATAAATGGAGATATTCAAAAGCATAACCCAAACAATCTTGAATATTTCTACCTTTGATAAACCCATATTGATTCTGATGTATAACAGAGGTAATAATTTTCTGGGCTCTGTTGGCCATAAGCTTAGTAATAATTTTTAGAGGAAGATTGACCAGGGATATAGGTCTATAATCATTCATATTGACAGGATTTGAAATCTTTGGAATAAGAGTAATGAAGGCAGTGTTGATACTCTAAATGTCACTGTTTCCTTCAAAAAAATCCCAAATCATAGTGTAAATATCTTGTTTAATTATATCCCAGCATTTTTTTAGGAATGCACCATTGAAGCCATCTGGTCCTGGTGCTCTATCAGATGGAATATCCTTAATCACTTGATCAATCTCCTCCATAGTGAAAGGGGCTTCAAGTTCAGAGAGGTCAAATGGTTGAATAAGTTCCTCCAGGTTAAATAACATATGTGGGTCAATTGACTTGCCCAGTCTGTCTTTGAAAGATTTCCATATGACAGCAGTCTTATGATCATGGTTTTGGACAGGATTTCCATCTTTATCATTGATAGAAGTAATGTAGTTTTTTCTGTATCTCTGGGTAGCCATGGCATGGAAAAAATCGGTATTCTCATCATCCAATTTCACACACCTCATTTTAAATCTTGTTTTCCAATATATTCTTTTCACTTCCATTAATTTGGAAATGTGCCTCCTCAATATAGTCCTGAAATTGGCTTCCATAGTGCTGAGAATTCTTTGGTCTTCAATGCCATCCAACATAGTTAAAACATAATTACAAGCAGAAATGTTAGTGTTGAGTTTGGACAAGTTCTTACTCCATTTCTTGAGTCCCATTCTAAGACATTTGAATCTGGCAGCAACATCTTGAGCATAGTTAATCAACTGTTGGTTCTTATTCCAGCATTGTATGACAGTTTCATAAAAACCATCAAATTCAAACCAGTAATTTTCAAACCTGAATATGGAGGATTTAGGAATATCACTGCCAATCTGAATATGGATAGGGACATGGTCTGATGTAACTCTGGTGAGTGGATGAGCCAGTGTGTTTGGGAAAGATAGTGTCCAGTTTGCAGAAGTAAATATCCAATCCAATTTTTCCAATAAAGGGTAATCTTGCATATTGCTCCATGTGAAGTTTCTGCCTTTGAGAGGGATTTCCACAAAATCCAATTGTTGGAGTAGGCTGTTAAACATGAGCATATTATTTGTATCCCCTCCAGGCCTATTTCTGTCATGAGGGCTTCTTATTAACTTAAAATCCCCAACCAACATCCAGTGGTCCATCTGTGATGCATCAATATTGTTTAACCAACATGTGTTGATTTCGTACGTTGTTGGATATCTTGGAGCATCTTGCCGCTAAGTCGGCGTCCCGGTTTAATGTGTGAGTACACCGGTGAGGTTGAAGACCCTCAATGCCATTGCAACATTAAAATAACTGATGAAGAAGTCACTGAAGGTGTAAATAAGATTTTGAATGAATCGGAACTAGTCTGTAGTCAAACCGGTTTGAATCCCTTCTATACCAAGAACAAACCACCTGCTGTAAGCATTATACTTCCTTCTCATCTTTGATATTTTTACCTTGTGCAACTTGTAATCCTTCTTCTGTGTATGTATGTATAGTGTGATGACCCCTTCTGGAAATGGAAAACCGTAGAAAAAGCAGTAAAGCCGACTAGGGATAAAGCGGTCAAACCATCTCGCCCCAAAACCAAAGCCGTCAAACGGATGTCAAAACGAAAAACAAATGACCGGATCAACATGGAGCTCGATGATGATGCTGATGATCCGGAAGTTTAGGTAGAACATGACTCACTTGGCTCTCTTTTCATGCATCTCATTAACAATGATCTTGCTCAGGAGGACGCAGAAGGCAGTCAAGCTGATGATGTAGAGGTAATTACCCTTTCCTCCGGTTCAGACTCTATGCCAACACAAAAAACCCGCCAAGCAGTCCAGAAAGTAAGCTTTTCTCATCCTCTTGCTCACTTGGATCCAACATTTATTTCGAAGACTCGGCAGCATGAAGCTCGCCGGACAACCCGGCACAGTGGCCAACAGGTCACTTCAGCCGGTTTACCTGATACCCCGGTTCGGAAGCGCCGGTCTGAGGTCTCTCCTACTCCTGACCATTCTTACCCCAAGGTAGGTTATTTCAGACAACCTCTTAATCCGTCCGATTCAAATTATCAGGTGACACCTCCCTCATCATCTGGCGAGTCGACAGCAACTCAGCTCCCTCCTCTGAAAACTGTGGTCGGGTAAGTTGTAAAACCTTTTTCTTCAATACGTCACAGATCTTGAATAAGATGTTAATCCTTTTATATTTTGTTTGCAGGGCCAAAGCCAGACCCAACAAGAAAGCTCGGGTAACCAATCCGCCCGAAGACCCGGCCACTTTGGAAGAAGAACCTAGAGGTGAACCGGAACAAACCTGTGAACCGGAGGGCCCTCATCCTGACGCTGCCTCTGATGAACTGCCCCTTCAAGGCCAAAACACCGATGAACCAACAGACGTTGAACCTCCCGCGCCTGATACTGAACCGTCAGAGCCAAACCGGGCTAGTCCGCTGAGAAATACTAAAATTCCATTATCACCAGCCAAACACACTGAAGGCCAAGGAGACGATGTTATCATCACTGGAATGGGCCACAGCTCTCCTGGCCATCCCATCATCTTGGCTCAACATAGTGCCAAAGAAGAGTAGACTGCTAGGGAAAAAGGCAAATGGAGTAGCGATTTATCCAGTTATGCTCATCTCAATGCTGAAGAGCTTCATTCTGGCTTCTTAAACTGTCTGCACTCAAACCGGGACTATGAAGCCAGTTTGGTGAACTTGATGAAAGAGCGATATGAGGTAAATTCATCTCCCTTTGTTTATTGATTCATAGCTGACACACTAGCCCAAGTAGCCCCCAAGGGCCATTTTATGATGTTAATCATAAACCGGGTCTTTGTAGCACTTTAAGTTTCTCATCCTTGATCCTCAAAATGGCAGGTCTCTAATAAGAACCAAGACTCATCTTTTAATAATTAGATAACTTTCTGCAGCATAGCCCCCAAAGGTCGGTTTAACTTGGCAAGTTAATCCGGGTTTTAATCCATGCATCCGTTTTAGAACAGACGCACATTAGCCCCCAAGTGTCCAGGATAATGCTTGCATTGTTCTGGAGACTTGTATAAAATGTAGTACGTTAGAGCAAATAGGCATTAGCCCCCAAGTATGAAGTGCATAACTTGTTATACGCTTTGTACTTAGAACATATGTATCCTGTTGTTTAATATACCTTCAATGTTGCAGGCTGAACTGAGAAGTAAAGATGCCCGAAACTCTGACTTGCAAGAGAATGTGAAGTCACAACAAGCAAAAGCTGCAAAAGCCAAAGAGGAGCTGACCCAAGCCATGTCCGTAATGGAAAAGCTGAAGGAATCTTTCAACAAAGATCGTGCTACCTGGGAAACTGAAAAATCCGGTTTAACCAAAAGAGATGAAGACGCCGAGGCAGCCCTGAAACCCATTGTAGATGAACTAGCTGGCTTGAAACGGCAAATCAATGCTATGACTTCTGCTATCTTTGGTAAGTATCTGATTATTTGCTTGGCGCAAGTCAATGAACCTTATCACTGACCAGAATGTTGATATAAATCTTTGGCAGGCACTTGGATTTCTCATCTTGGTACAAACATGCGGATGAAGCTCAAAGCGGCATATACTTTGGTTGAACAGTTGTACTCTGGATCTCAGCGGGCTATTTGCACGGCAGCTTACAACAAACCGGCCCCAACCTTGATAAAAGAAACATTTGAGAAGATGGCCATGTTACCAGCGCGTATTGCCGAATTAAAGAAGGCAGCTGCCAGAGCAGGAGCTTTAACCGCACTTATTTGAGCCAAAGCCTGGATTCCAAACCTTGAAGCGGAGGATATCATTAAAGGATACCCAGGTGTGAAGGAAGACGGTTCAAACTTCAACAATGATGACCTCCGGCGACTGACCAAACAGATGCGCCCAGTAGCCAGCAAGCTGGCCGATGATACAGACTTGTCCCATTTTCAATCGGTTTATGACGCTGAAGGGAAAAGACAGCCTGCCGACATCCATGAAGTTGAAGAACTTGTGCCTCCGATTCGTAAGCACACTTACCCTCCTGATATTAACCCCTCCAATCTTATCCATGAAGAAGCAGTATTTCAAGCGTTATCAGGAATCAATTGGTAGACGTTGATTTCCAGCGTCTGGGGAAGGATGAAGAAGTGCCCACACCAACTGAGCCTCAACCATCAAACCGTCCAGACGAAGCGTCCTAAACCGGTCGCCAGTTTACTGGCCACGGTGTGCCGATATTGTGAAAAACAATTATGCCATTGGAGCCTCTTTGAAAGCTTCTTGTAATAGGATAGCCAAAACTCCGTTATCTACCATGCCATCAAGCATGTTTGGCAATACCTCATGACAACTTGTGCCACTTTTTGGGATATATTTATGCATACCCATGATGAATTGTTTTCCTGGGTACAACAACTTAAAAGTATCTAGCGGTTTACCGCTAGACGGGTCAGGATGTCCAACAAGTATACAATACGTAGATGAATAATCGAAATGTTTGTATAAAAAGCAATATGTGCAACATACCTCATTGGTTGACCGACGGTGTATACGGCAAAGGTGTTAATGCCAATCTGGAATGTTGATAACCCCATCCTTATAATGCCGGTTTATATAGTAAATTGGACCGGGATAACTACCAGGTTTTGTTTATAACACTGGTGATTTAGTCAAACCAGACTGGGTCAACAAACACCGGTTTATAACTGATCATGTACCGACAACTTGTAGTTGAAAAGCAAGCCGGGTCAAGGACGCTGGTTTATCAGAAGATACTTATGTACTTCAACAAATAAAATGCAAAAAGGAAATATGCAAGGCTTTTTACAAGCTGCCAGGCTCCAAATCGAGGCTTTTCATGGGCTGCCAGGCCTCTGAGTTAAACCATTTAACAAAGCCTTTTAAGATGGGCCTCCAATTAACCAATCATTGTTTTAACTTTGACCAGTTCAGGGTCTATAAAAGATTGACATGTCAAACGTTTGGTGGGTCATACCAGGATTACCTGGACAGGAGTGGCTTACTTGATGAAGGCAGGTTAACCTGGGTTTTTAGGTGAATACACCAGGCTTCCAAGCTGTGGCTTGATAGCCAATTACAAGGGTCCTTTCAAACTTTTTGTTTCTTTGCAAAAAGAGCCCCCAAGTAACTTTGTGAGCTGTGCTCAGTGTGTGCCCATGTTTGAGTCTGTGCTTTGTGCAACACTCTCTTTGGCTCCACATATTTTTCTTTGTGGCTTAAATGCCCATCAAGAGGTGTAGCTTTGGTGTGAAAACAACCAAGCCCCCTAGTGATATCCTTTCATGGTTTCAAACCGATCAATAGGTGTAGCTATAGTTCAAATATGACCAAGCCCCCTGGTGATCTTCTTTATATCCGTGTAGCTGCTAAGACCGGATTAATAGAAAACTCCACTTTGTCAGTAAACTCTTATAAGCACACACAGGATGTAAAAAGAACAGATACCCCGCTGTAACGGAGGCTCCAGTTTATTATATGATATATACATTGTCATAAATATGTACATATGAAGAGCATATGGCTTCAAGTATAGTAAGGCCGAAGAAGAGCTATGTTCCATGGCCGCTTGGTCTCCTCCTCTGATTTACATGAGTCTGTGTGCTCTCGAACATCAATGAGGTAGTAAGACCCGTTGTGCAGATTCTTGCTGACCACAAAGGGTCCTTCCCAAGGTGGGGATAACTTGTGCATATCAGTCTGATCCTGGATTAGCCGGAGCACCAAATCGCCTTCTTGAAAGGTTCTGGTTTTAACCCGGCGGCTATGATAACGTCGGAGATCTTGTTGATAAATCGCCGATCGTGCTACTGCAAGATCACGCTCTTCATCCAACAGGTCCAGGGAATCTTGACGTGCCTTCTCATTATCAGCTTCAACGTAGGCTGTCACACGGGGCGAGTCGTGAAGGATGTCACTAGGAAGAACTACCTCCGCTCCATAAACCATGAAGAAAGGTGTGTAACCCGTAGACCTATTGGGTGTGGTATTGATGCTCCATAACACAGAAGGTAGCTGCTCAACCCAGCAACCTGGTGTCCGCTTTAAAGGAACCATAAGCCTGGGTTAGATACCTCGTAGATTTTCTTGATTTGCCCTCTCTGCTTGACCATTAGACTGGGGGTGAGCCACTGATGCTAGATCAAGCCGGATGTGCTCACTTTGGCAAAATTCCTCCATCTCCCCTTTTGACAAGTTAGTACCATTATCTATTATAATGCTATGTGGAAAACCAAACCAGAATATCACCTTTTGATGAATTGAACCGCCGTGGCCGCATCACATTTGCTGACTGGCTCTGCTTCCACCCATTTGGTGAATTTATCAACTGCCACTAATAAGTGGGTTTTTTTGTCTTTGGGTCGCTTGAAGGGTCCAGCCATATCAAGCCCCCAAATCGCAAACGGCCAAGTTATTGGAATCATCCTCAACTCTTGAGCCGGAACGTGAGCACGACGTGCGAATTTTTGACAGCCATCACATCTTTTGACCAAATCCTCCGCATCGGCATGTGCTGTTAACCAATAAAAACCGTGGTGAAAAGCCTTAGCAACCAAAGACTTTGAACCGGCATGATGACCACAATCCCCTTCATGGATTTCTCGCAAAATCTCACAACCCTCTTGAGGAGAAACACAACGCTGAATTGCTCCTGAAACGCTGTAACGATGTAACTCCCCATTAAGTATAGTCATGGACTTGGAACGTCGGATGATCTGTCGAGCCAACGTTTCATCATATGGTAACTCGCCCCGGTTCATGTAAGCCAGATATGGGATTGTCCAATCCGGTAGGACGTGCAAAGCTGCCACTAATAGAGCCTCCGGATCAGGAATAGCCAAATCTTCTTCTGTTGGTACCTTGACTGACGGATTATGCAATACGTCAAGAAAGACATTTGGTGGAACCGGTTTACGCTAAGAACCAAGACGAATCAAAGCATCTGCCGCTTCATTCTTTTGCCGGTCTATATGGTCCACCTGATAACCCTTGAAGTGACCAGCCACTGTATCCACCTCTCGCCAATATGCAGCCATGAGCGGGTCTTTAGAATCCCAAGTGCCAGACACCTGTTGAGCCACCAGATCTAAATCGCCGAAGCACTTAACCTGGCTTGAGTTCATCTCCTTAGCCATCCTAAGACCGTGGAGCAAAGCCTCATATTCAGCTACATTGTTAGTACAAGGGAACATTAAACGGAGGACATAACAAAACTTGTCACCTCGTGGGGAAGTTAATATGACTCCAGCCCCCAAGCCCTCCAACTGTCTGGACCCATCAAAATGAATAGTCCAATATGTAATATCTGGTTTCTCTTCAGGTGCCTGTAACTCCGTCGAATCATTGATGAAGTCCATGAGTGCCTAGGATTTGATCGTTGTGCGGGGTATATATTTGAGCCCATGAGGTCCAAGCTCAATAGCCCACTTAGCAATCTGGCCAGTTGCTTCTCTGTTTTGAATTATATCTCCCAGAGGGGCTGAACTTACCACTGTGATGGGATGGCCTTGAAAATAGTGTTTGAGTTTCCGGCTTGCCGTAAACACTCCATACACCAGCTTCTGCCAATGTGGATATCTCTATTTTGACTCAATGAGCACCTCACTGATATAATAAACCGGCCGTTGAACCGGATATTCCTTGCCAACCTCCTTGCGCTCCACTACGATAGCCACGCTAACAGCTCGAGCATTAGCAGACACATATAGCAATAACGGCTCCTTATCGATCGGCGCTGCAAGCACAGGCGGTTCAGCTAATTGCCTCTTCAGATCCTCGAACGCCTTATCAGCTGCCTCGCTCCAGACAAAGTTATCTGTTTTCTTTAGCATTTGATATAAAGGGATGGCCTTTTCCCCGAGACGACTGATAAAATGGCTCAAAGCTGTAATCCGGCTGGCCAGACGTTGAACGTCATTAATACACGCCGGTTTAGCCAAAGATGTGATCGCTAAAAAAATTCCGGATTAGCCTCAATGCCTCTGTTTGACACCAAAAAGCCCAAGAGCTTGCCTGCCGGGACACCAAAGACACACTTCTCCGGATTGAGCATCATCTTGTAAACCCGGAGGTTGTCAAAGGTTTCTCTCAAATCATCTATCAATGTTTCCTCCTTTCTGGATTTTATCACAATATCATCCACATATGCATGAACATTGCGCCCAATTTGCTTATGAAGGCAATTCTGAACACAACGCTGATAAGTTGCCTGGGCACTGTTGAGTCCAAAGGGCATGGAGACATAGCAGAAGGCTCCAAAGGGAGTTATGAAAGTTGTCTTCTCCTGGTCCTTAACCGCCATTTTAATCTGATGATAACCAGAATAAGCATCCAGAAAACACAAATGGTCACAACCTACCATAGCATCAATTATCTGATCAATGCAAGGGAGAGCAAAGGGGTCTGCAGGGCAAGCCTTGTTTAAATTTGTGTAATCCACACACATACGCCAAGTGCCGTTTTTCTTAAGAACCAGCACCGGATTAGCCAACCACTCTGGATGAAAAACCTCCACGATAAACCCTGTGGCTAACAACCAAGCTACACTTCACCGATAGCCTTACGTCTTTCTTCGTTGAAGCGGCGGAGAAACTGCCGGACCGGTTTAAACTTAGGATCAATGTTGAGTGTGTGCTCAGCGAGTTCCCTCGGTACACCTGGCATGTCAGAAGATTTCCATGCAAAGATGTCCCGATTATCACGGATGAACTCGATGAGCGCGCTTTCCTATTTGGGATCCAGGTTAGCGTTGATGTTGAACTGTTTGGATGAATCGCCAGGAACAAAGTCAACCATCTTAGTATCTGTGGCCGATTTGAACTTCAACGTTGGATCGTGTTCCGTAGTTGGCTTTTTCAAAGAAGTCATGTCTGCCGGATCAACTTGCTCCTTATAGAATTTCAACTCCTCCGTGGCACAAACCGACTCAGCATAAGCCGCATCACCTTCCTCACATTCAAAAGCGATCTTTCTGCTTCCATGTACTGTGATAGTCCCCTTATGACCTGGCATTTTAAGCTGTAGATAAACATAACATGGCCTCGCCATGAATTTAGCATAAGCCAGCCGCCCAAACAAGGCGTGGTACGGACTTTTGATTTTTACCACCTCAAATGTCAATGTTTCTGACCTTGAATCATAATCATCTCCAAAAGCCACCTCTAAGGCTATCTTGCCAACAGCATATGCAGACTTACCAGGCACTACACCATGAAAAACGGTATTTGACGGTTTAAGATTCTTATCTGTCAACCCCATACGGCGGAATGTATCATAATATAGAATGTTGGTACTACTTCCCCCATCCATGAGCACTTTAGTGAACTTGTATCCCCCAACTTGAGGGGCTACCACCAGGGCCAAGTGACCCGGATTGTCAACCCGGGGTGGGTGATCCTCTCTACTCCACAAAATGAGTTGCTCAGACCAGCGCAAATACTGAGGCACTGCCGGTTCAACAGAGTTTACTGCCCTCTTGTGAAGCTTCCGATCACGCTTACACAAACTAGTAGTGAAGGCATGATATTGCCTACTATTTAGCTGCTTGGGATTGCTCTGGTAACCCGACTGCTGCTGATGATGATGATTCCCCTGATGGTTGTAACCTCCCTGGTGGCCTTGGTGCCCTTGATTGATGTGTCCGGTTTGGTTGCCTTGAAACCCTAAACCGGAACCACCACCTCCGTAACCCGGCCCGTGGAAACCACCTCCTGAACCGTCGGGCGGGCCGTTATCATACTGGAACATATTGGAATTCTTGAAATCTCGCATGATATAACAGTCCTTCCAAAGATGCGATGCTGGCTTCTCCTTTGATCCATGCTTTGGACAGGATTGATTTAACAGACGCTCCAAATTGGGGCCTGAACCTCCGCCCCTCTGGGGCTGCTTGCCCTTGCGGCGCTGGCCATTTTCCTGAGCATTGGTGTTAGCGACAAAGTCCAAGCTGTTGTCGGCCTTGAGCTTACCACTGTTCCCATGGCCTGCCGGATTATGCTGCTGACCTTTGTCGTTCTTCTTCCCTTTCCCCGGTTTGTCCTCCTCTGAATCCGGGTCCTTGGTATTATCTGAATCGGCGTACTTAACCAAAGCGGCCATGAGCGTTGACATATCATTGCAGTGATGTTTGAGCCTTCCTAACTTCTATTTGAGCGGTAGGAAACGGCAATTGCCCTCTAATGTTAACACTGCGGTGTCTGCATTGATACGATCTGATGAGTGCAAAATCATTGAGACCCGTTTGACCCAATGGGTCGTGGACTCCCCTTCCTCTTGGACACAAGCAGCCAGATCCACGATTGACATCGGCTGCTTACAAGTATCTTTGAAGTTCTAGATAAACCGGTGCTTCAATTCAGTCCATGACCCGACAGAGTTAGTTGGTAAGCTCTTCAACCAAGTACGAGTTGTTCCTTCCAACATCATGGTGAAATATTTAGCACACACTGCCTCATCCACATCTAACATCTCCATCGCCATCTCATAGTTTTCCACCCACGCCTCTGGTTGTAAATCGGCGATGTAATTTGGTACCTTACGAGGTCCCTTGAAGTCCTTGGGCAGTCTCACATTACGCAAAGCGGGGGTGAGACATGGCACCCCTAAGGAACTGAATACCACACCCGGCTCTACTGAAGCGGTAGAGTGAACCAGAGCATGTTGTCATGCTCCGTGTCGAGTTGCTAACTCGGCCTCCCGACGTGCACGGCCATGGTCCACAACATCCTGTGCATTAGCACCTCCCCCTGCCGGGTTGTTTCCTTGCGGCGAATTTCGGCGACGTGCACTGCTTGACACAGCTGGTTCATCCTCAATGTGTCTGCTATAGCTCCGGCTCGGACAGGGAGTGGAATGAATCCTCTCATGACTGTGTGAATATGCCTGCTGTTGATTTAACTCTGTTTGAAGGAGATCTCTGGCCTGACGTGCTTCAACCGCAACTGGTGATTCGCCGTCGGTTGGGAGGGCTGCCAGGGGTGAAGCGGCGGCCACAATATTGTCCAACGGGTTGGAATAATGCCCGGGAGGTGTTGGCACATACTGTGGCACAACGTTGTTCTGGCGAGGCGGGTCCATCGTGCGTGGTTGAACCGGCGCTCCTGTTCTCGGTGCCTCCGCCCGGTTTAGTATGGGTTGGTTACCGGCTCCTGCTCCTGGTGTGCTGAAGAGATTTCGCGGCTCATAAACCGACGGGAGATGCGATCGGTACCTTCTTCTCATGACTTCTTCGGAAGCATTCTGATCCAACCTAATCCGGTAAGGTTGTGCTTCCAATTCAGCCCATTCTGTAGCCATCCTAGCGTTCTCCGTCGCCAGGTCCGCTTTAGCCTGAGCTATCTGATCTTTTACCTTTGCAATCTCCGCATTGTGCTAATCCCTGGCTGCTGCATCCACCTCTGCGGCCATCAATGTTGCCAAAGCGTCGAACAAATCAGACAAGACTTGGGCTAGGGGCGGCGCAGAGCTTCCTTCCCCGGCCGGTGTGGCCGTTGTTGAACCGGATAGTATTGCTACGGCAGCCGACGAATGAGGCGCTGATTATGTGCCGGCCATGAAGATGGCGGCCGGTTTGGCAGATCAGGGGAATCCGGAATACTGTTTCCCTCGGATCCTCCATCAATCCGGTCGTCCTGCAACTGATAAAGCAATTCGGTCTCTCCAGAAGACTCGTCGTTAGAACAGACAACGGTCTCTCCATCGGATGCCGGCCCGTCCTCGTATCTCGCTCCATGGATGACACCTACGAAAACATGCTTTGTCACGGGCTGAACTGGCGAAGAACTTGCACGCCGAGCCATTTCGATGATGTCGGTGCAGATGTCCGGCTTAGGGGCCGGTTCGCCGATCTTGCCGATGAAGACGTGAATCCCACCAAAGGGGACCTGGTACCCATATTCAATTGAATCGGTCTCGGGACCCCATCCTGCGTTGTCGATGTAGAGCTTGCCGCGATGACTCTTCGTCATCCGGCCCACAGCGTATCCCTTGAGTCCATCAAAGCTGCCCTTCGAGAACTCGAAACCATCGTGCGATAGCCCCACGGTGGGCGCCAACTGTCGTGGGTTTGTCACGTCAGATGTCCTTGTGAAAGGACTTAGTCGTGGAGCCATCGCAACGGGTTAGCTTAAAGGGGTTAAATCGGACAAGGGGACATGAGGAGTTTTATACTAGTTCGGCCCCTTCAAGGATGGTAAAAGCCTACGTCTAGTTGTGATTGGTATTGCTGGGGTTTCGAAGGCCAGGGAGCGAATCCGCTTTGTCTGGCTCTCAAGTTGTTGTCTGTCCCTTGAACCGCTGCAGGGTCGTCCCCTTATATACATGGTTGGCGCCCGTCGGTTTATAGAGTCCCGCAACCGGCTCATAAATGTGTCTGGTTCGGTCTCTACTCTTTCTATCTTACAATGCAAGTTACATACTAATGCCGGTTCACGGCTACAGGCTTTAAATTGGTTCTGGGCCCTGGGCCTTTCTTCTTCTGTCTTCATGGGCTTCAAGCATAATCCACTACGGATGAAGTTAACCCGGCCTTTCCTGGTCGGTTTACACCCAATAATAATATCCCCAACATATACTTTTTATATGATTTTTGGGACTAACCTATTAACCTAGAGCCCAGTGCCAGTTTCTGTTTTTCCTTGTTTTAGAGTATCGCAGAAAAGGAAAATCAAACGGGGTCCAATTGACCTGAAACTTCACAGAACTTATTTTTGGACCAGAAGAAGCCCACGGAGTATCGGAGTTGTCCCAGGAGAGTCCCGGGTTGCCCACAAGGGTGGGGGGCGCGCCCACCCCCCTGGGCGCGCCCCCTGCCTCGTGGACAGCCCGGAGGTCCACCGGTGTACTTCTTCCTCCCATATATACCCATATACCCTAAAAACTTCTGAGAGCACAATAGATCGGGAGTTCCGCCGCCAGAAGCCTCCGTAGCCACCAAAAACCAATCTAGACCCGTTCTGGCACCCTGCCGGAGGGGGAATCCCTCTCCGGTGGCCATCTTCATCATCCCGGTGCTCTCCATGATGAGGAGGGAGTAGTTCTCCCTCGGGGCTGAGGGTATGTACCAGTAGCTATGTGTTTGATCTCTCTCTCGCGTGTTCTTGAGGTGGTACGATCTTGATGTATCGCGAGCTTTGCTATTATAGTTGGATATTATGATGTTTCTCCCCCTCTACTCTCTTGTAATGGATTGAGTTTTTCCTTTGAAGTTATCTTATCGGATTGAGTCTTTAAGGATTTGAGAACACTTGATGTATGTCTTGTGTGGGATACCCGTGGTGACAATGGGGTATTCTATTGATCCACTTGATGTATGTTTTGGTGATCAACTTGCGGGTTCCGCCCATGAACCTATGCATAGGGGTTGGCACACGTTTACGTCTTGACTCTCCGGTAGAAACTTTGGGGCACTCTTTGAAGTACTTTGTGTTGGATTGAATAGATGAATGTGAGATTGTGTGATGCATATCGTATAATCATACCCCGGATACTTGAGGTGACATTGGAGTATCTAGGTGACATTAGGGTTTTGATTGATTTGTGTCTTAAGGTGTTATTCTAGTATGAACTCTAGGATAGATTGAATGGAAAGAATAGCTTCATGTTATTTTAGCCCGTACTCTTGAATAGATCGATCAGAAAGAATAACTTTGAGATGGTTTCGTACCCTACCATAATCTCTTCGTTTGTTCTCCGCTATTAGTGACTTTGGAGTGACTCTTTGTTGCATGTTGAGGGATAGTCATGTGATCCAATTATGTTATTATTGTCGAGAGAACTTGCACTAGTGAAAGTATGAACCCTAGGCCTTGTTTCAACGCATTGCAATACTGTTTGTGCTAACTTTTATCATTAGTTACCTTGCTGTTTTTATATTTTCAGATTACAAAAACCATTATCTACTATCTATACAATTTACCATCCCTTTGCCGAACTAGTGCACCTATACAATTTACCATTGTATTGGGTGTGTTGGGGACACAAGAGACTCTTTGTTATTTGGTTGTAGGGTTGCTTGAGAGAGACCATCTTCATCCTACACCTCCTACGGATTGATAAACCTTAGGTCATCCACTTGAGGGAAATTTGCTACTGTCCTACAAACCTCTGCACTTGGAGGCTCAACAACGTCTACAAGAAGAAGGTTGTGTAGTAGACATCAGCGCCCGCCCCGCCGCCTCGGGTCCGTCCCGATGGGCGCCTCGCCCGGATCCAGCGCCCGAAAACCAGCACCCGCTAGGCCCCCAGGGGCCTATGACAAGGGGCCCCACCCCCAAAATGTTTTTGTTAAAAAAAGTTATTAAATAAATAAAATTAAATATTAATTAATTAACTAAATAATTAACTTAATTAATTCTGTTTAAATTAAATAATTAAGATTAATTAACCTAATAACTAATTAACCTAATTAACTATTGTTAATTAGCTAAACAGTCCGTGACAGGTGGGACCCACCTGTCAGGTTGACCAAGTCAACGGTCAACGTTGACTGCTGACATCATGCTGACATCATAATTACATTTTCTAATTAAATTAATTATGTTAATTCTAAAAATGAATTAAATCTTTAAAAATTAATCTAAAATCATCCCTAACTCGGATAAAAATACTTTGTACACGAAACTTGCTCATAACAACAAGATGAATCCGAATACACAGTTCCTCCGTCCGCCATATGCCCCTAGCATAGTGAACATGCAACAATCCACCTCTGGTTCATCTGTCCGAAAATGCCAAACACCGGGAACCTTTTCCCGGATGTTTCCCCCCTTCGCCGGTAGTACCTAATACTGCGTTAGGTCATCCCTATCATCGCGTATTTCCATGTTATGCTTTGTGATGCTTTGATTGCTCTGTTATTTATTGTGTTTCCCCTCTGTTATTCTTTTCCAGTAGACCCCAAGACTGCGGTTGAACTAGTGATCGACTACTTCACCTTCGAGGGTCCGTTTCTGCCTGCAAAGCAACCAGGCAAGCAAACCCACCTTGATCAACCAGATATCGCCCACTCTCTTCTCTCTTATTCTTGCATTTGGTTTGCTACTATCGTTGATTCGATAGCTCCTATTATGTTGCATAGCCTGTCATTGTTGCTACAATTGTTGATACATTTACCTGTTATCCCAATGCTTAGTATAGGATGCTAGTACTTCATTAGTGGCCCTACATTCTTGTCCGTCTGCCATGCTATACTATTGGGTCGTGATCACCTGGGAGGTGATCACGGGTTTATACTTACATACATACTATATGATACATGTGGTGACTAAAGTTGGGTCGGCTCGTAGAGTACCCTCAAGTGATTTCGATGTGGGGGCTGAAAGGACAGGTGGTTCCATCCCGGTATTGGTGAGCCTGGGTTCCCGACAGCACCCGACTATTACTCTGTGGCGGAGCGACATTGCAGGTTAAGACCACCTAGGTGAGAGGTGGGCCTGGCCCTGGTCGGCGTCCGCGGTTACTCACGCTTAACGGGATCTTGGTATTTGAACCGAGTCTGGCCACTGGCCTATACGCACTAACCAACTACACGGGAACAGTTATGGGCACTCGACGTCGTGGTATCAACCAAAGCCTTCTTGACGTCAGCAACTGAGCGGCGCGCGCCGAGTTGGACCGTGTAATGCAACTTCCTTTGTAATGGAGGTTGCTAGGTCTGCTCACCGGTCGCGTACGCAACGTGCAGGTGTGCAATGGGCGATGGGCCAAGACCCATGCCCGCTTAGGATTTAGACCAGCGTGCTGACCTCTCTGTTGTGCCTAGGTAGGTCTGCGACATGTTGATCTTCCGAGGCTGGGCATGACCCAGGAAAGTGTGTCCGGCCAGAGGGATTGAGCATGTTGGGAAATGTGGTGCACCCCTGCAGAGAAGTTTATCTATTCGAATAGCCGTGTCCCTCGGTAAAAGGACGACCTAGAGTTGTACCTTGAACTTATGACAACTACAGCCGGATACTTAATAAAATACACCCTTTCAAGTGCCAGATACAACCCGGTGATTGCTCTCTCACAGGGCGACGAGGGGAGGATCGCCGTGTAGGATTATGCTATACGATGATACTTGGTTAACTTACCATCTACTCTCTTCTACTGCTTCAAGATGGAGACTGCCAGAAGCGTAGTCTTCGATAGGACTAGCTATCTCCCACTTATTCTGGCATTCTGCAGTTCAGTCCACATATACTACCCCTTTCATTGAAACCAATGCATATGTAGTGTAGTACCTTGCTTGCGATTAATTTGGATGAGTACTGATGGTTGATTTGCTCCCCCTTTTCCCCCTTTCTATACCTGGTTGTTGTGACCAGGTATTGGACCCCGGGAGCCAGACGCCACCGACGACTACTCCTACTACACTGGAGGTGCCTACTACTACATGCAGACTGTCGACGACGACTAGGAGTAGTTTAGGAGGATCCCAGGCAGGAGGCCTGCGCCTCTTTCGATCTGTATCCCAGTTTGTGCTAGCCATCTTATGGCAACTTGTTTAACTTATGTTTGTACTCAGATATTATTGCTTCCGCTGACTCTTGTGTATTCGAGCTTATGTATTCGAGCCCTCGAGGCCCCTGGCTTGTAATATAAAGCTTGTATTATTTTAATTTGTGTCTAGAGTTGTGTTGTGATATCTTCTAGTGAGTCCTCGATCTTGATCGTACACATTTGCGTGTATGATTAGTGAACGGTTGAATCGGGGGCGTCACAAGTTGGTATCAGAGCCGACTGCCTGTAGGAATCCCCCTTCCAAACTCCTTGGCCGAAGTTGAGTCTAGTTATTATAGAACTTTTACTAACATGGTTGTGCGGCTTACGGGCCCACGTCACCATTGGGTGGTATTAGGATCTTTTATTCCTCGACTTATACTCTGAGATTCTGATCTCTCTTCTATTCGGGTTAAATGATTTTACTAACTCTGACTCTAGGTTCTCGTAACTACTTCCTCCCGGAGAGCCTCTTATTACAAATGATCGCCTACTGCGCCAGAAGATTTCAAAGATATTCTATGATGTTATCTCGAGACTTTGTGACATCGCTTTTGCAGTTCCCATCCATCGATAAACCTCTATGGATAACCACGTACACTTTCCATTCGTACAATCCTTCCTCGTTGATCTTGTTATTATAAGATACCTCGAAATTTTCTCTATTATTCCGAGAATACTTGGTGCCTACTGCCTTGCAGTTCTTTTCCACATGAATACCCCTACGGATAATGCCTCGCACTTACCGAGTATCTGCTCATCCCCAGTTGTTCTGGTGTTTCACAAAAGTCTTCGAAATACTATTTGATCCTCCGAAAATCCTTAGCAGCTTATTGCTCTGCAAATACTTGTCTACTTGCATTATGGATGCTTCCCATATGTCTGGCAATATTCATTAGTCTCCTTTGACATCGTCATTTTGATCCTATTGATTCAACATGAGTGTGAATGCATGCAATCATCGGTTGATCCTTTTAAATTATCTTTTCGGCTCAGATGTCATTTGAACATGAACGGGTCATCAATCAATTTGTCGTCGATTGTACCCCTAAGTCTATTCAACTTATCCATTCTTAATCAGACCGTTGCTTTTGATCCCTTGATTTGGAAATGATAATTCCTTTGCATTTGATCTTTGAATTACTCAGTTGTTTCTATAATCCTATGCCCTTTCTTTCCTTCTTCCTCTGATAGAGTATCGATACTCTCTTCAGCTCCGTTGCAGACCACAAGACCCCTTGTTGGATTATTATCCGACAGTGTCTTTCATATTCAATAACCTTGTGAGCCTTTCCATGGGTATATAATGCCTTTGGTAATTTGCATCCTCTGCTTTGATAACCATACTCTACATTCGAGCTTGTATTTTTTTACTCCGAAGTTTGTGGTATATGTTCCTAAGATGCCGTGATGGGTTGAACCAACGCCTCCCCTAATCGGTGTGAACCCGAAAGATTTCACGGGTCATACTTATCTGGTATTGCACCAGGTAAAACTTTCACCAACTAATGTCATTTTAGAAATACAAGAAGTGAATGAAAGGTTATGCATTAGAGAAGTGGGAGTTGACCTTGAACTATGTGTTCATGCCCATAGACACGATGTAGATCCTATCATGGAAGCTTCTAGTAATAATAATTGTTTCCTTGATAACTATCATCTGATATCTGTGAATTGATCCTTTGCAACCGTGGTTCCGACCATGATTGTTCTTCTTTGATCTCATTTCTCGGACAAGTTAAAGCACTTGTCTTCTGCAGAGCAATACCCCAGTCCAACCTCTACTTTGACCTATCGTCGAGTATTACCCCCTGGTATCTTGAGATTATCACGAAACTGCATAACTTCTTATGAGTTCTTCATCAAGTACTACATTCTCACTGATTCCAAATTTTTCATGGGCTCTCAGTTATTAAACACTCAAAGGCACCGATAAATGAATTAAGTCCGCACCACGATTAAACAAATCTTGGTAACCTTCATTATTTACGAGTTTTAACTCGATCACGTTATTCCTAGCCTGCTCGGCTATATCATTATCGTGATGATTTTAACTGCGCTACCTGGTCCTTAATCCCAGAGCACAACTTTCAACGATGAGCTAAGCTTATGTTGATATTTCTCGTCATACCATTTCGCCCTGAACAGCAAGCTTGATTTCGAGTTTGTGTCATACCCGTGGTTCCAATAACCTTTCGCTTCATCATTCCTTTGACTTGATGTCATCGCCGATCGATTACATCTTCATGAATCTCTCGACAAATGTGTCATGATCATCATCAACATTCTGAGATCATCCAAGATATCAATTGATTCATAATGATAAATAACATCCTTACCCCTCACTGATTTGTGTTATCGTCGACAACATTATTGCCTTCCCTCCAACACAAACGTGTTCATGTTATGGAACTCCTTCCTATCCAACTTATATTATGTTCTACCTTGGAGTGTTAGATTCCTTTATGTCAAGAATGTTGTGAGAATTTCACCACCTATTAAGAATCCTTGATACAAGTGATACTTCTCGCTATCTCCATTCATTCTTGGTCCCCGTGTTGTTTCTAACCGGAATACCGACAAATGCACTATGATGTGTAAAATTCAAAACTTCTAGCAACCCTATTGCTTGTAAGTTAATGAACGATAGCTTCATTCTTTGTGTATTGGTTACCTAATCACCATTCTAACATTGATCATGCTACCTAGGCCCATATTTCAGGTGCACCTTTCAACCAATGATTAATTGTGTATGTTTTCCTCAAGCATACATCATTATATCATTTGATCTGACAAATGTTATCCCCTGGTTCACGTAATCATGTAAATCCATCTCCTTGAGTTCACGATGAATTGTCGCTGAGTCCATCAGCCACATCCTCATCTTCTCCTTGGTTAATGATGAACTCTTGTTTCGGAACTTGCTTCCATAGTTCATTTCCCGAGAATCTTACAATGTCATTTGGTCAATTTGTGTCGCACATTTTTCTTCTCAGGCATCCTGAGTCTGAGGTATCCTGACACCAATCAGATCTGAATCTCGGTCAGATATGATGGTTCGAACATATTTCCAAGAGTTATAAACGTTGGTGTTTATATGGCCCGATAAGGTGATGTCATGCCTAGCACACCTGGCCGGATGACCTATTGTTATAGTATCCTCTTTAGCAAGGTTAGCCATTCTTTCATCATGAAATGGTAAGACTTACTCTATGAGTTGTTCCTGATGGATCATTTGTGTATCCAAAGTCTGATCTTTACCTAATGACCATGTCAATGCTATCTCGAAGCATGCATGTGGTACTTCGATCTTCAATAAGAAAATTTGAAGCACAATGCTAAATTTGTTGTATCAATTATCCAAACACCGTTGTATGGGTAAACCTCTTTGAATGCTTGCCCCTTCGTCTAAATGGTTACATACTTGGAGCCCTATCATTAATATCTTGCTCTGCCTTTCCTTGGGAAAGATATACTCTAATACTTGAGTATAAACACCTTTTCCTTTCCATTGGTCTTATTAATGTAATAATCACATTTTCCTTTCCATTGTTTTGGTCAACCTTTCTTGTGACCTATACGATATGAGCAGTAATATTTCCCTGCTTATGTAAACACCTCAGTGTACCATCCTGCCTGGTGTAACCCTGTTACTTTTGTTGATGACATTCTGGTAACCACCGATGGATGAGAACTTTGCCTATTGGTCCGACTCATTCAACGAGTAGGAAAATGGTTCTCTTCGTCCCTTGCCCTTGGTACCAACGTTGTTGCCTACATAACTGACAGACTATCCTCTGACATGCCATGCTTACATGATTGTGTAAGACATCACCACCCTCCCTACTTTTGACCCACAGGTGGGCCCATAGCACACAGTTCCACATGATCGAAACCTGACTCTCTTGAACGTCCCTATTTCAAAGTTATCCTTGCTCTTGGTTTCGTAGGTAATTCGCGAGCCACCTTACTAGTGATCTATTCTGGTATCAGACACAATAATTATTCTTGTTGCTCTGAAACCCTTTCACGCTCTGTTTAAGCATCGAATGATTCTCTATCTACTTGATACTTAATGGGCCTTCTTATTTTGCTCTTGATGTTTATCTTAAGTTTAATTCGAGAGATACTTCCTGCCACTTCCCCTAAGCTATCTACCAGATTACCACCTTGTAGAGTTCCGTTCTTCCGAAGCTACCCCTTATCCTTTTCATAAGTATGATGGAGTTCCCGAAGAAAGGATGCCAACTTCATCATGATCACCTCAGGCTGAAGTATGAAGGCATCAGTGTTATGGATCGACCACTTCGAGAAGAGCAACTAAGACCGAGAACACTCGCTAGAATTTCGTAATCAGAACCTTCCCCCCTTAAGCATCTTAAAGCTCGGGACAAGATTTCTTGTAGTGGAGGAGAATTGTGACGCCCGGATAATTAAGCTACAGCGATCCCCCGCTAATGATGCCACGTCACCTCGGTTACTGTTGATAAACTCTCGATGGTTCAAAACCGAAACAAATTCAAAATTTAATTAAAGGCAAACAGTAAAAAAATTCAAATATTAAAACCAAATTGTTCAGATTGTGCCAAATAATGCATAAGTAATTATGGTGGAGAAACCAAACTTTTATGAAATGCTTAACTGCACTGAAATGATTTAAATAGTAGCAAACCTAATTATTTAAATGCCTTTACTAATTAATAAAATGTCAAACTAAATTATTTGGGGACTAGACTTTTTGTGACAGTGGACTAAATTGAAATACTAAGTTAGATGCCAAGTATATATTTTACAAAAACTAAAACAATAGGAAACAAAGATAAAATAGAATAAAACAAAACAAAACAAGAAATAAAGATTAAAAAGGCAAAAATAGTAAAACCACCCCACTACCTTTGGGCCTAGGCCAACTGGTCGGCCCAGTCGGGCAGCTCACCCGCACGGCCCACCTTCTCTAGCATAACCCCCCTCCCCACCACCCGAAACCCTAACCACCCACACTCCGACCCCCTCACTCCCCTCGATCCACCACGCCCCTCTCCCCTCCCCCGACGGGATCGGGGCAGCGCCCCGCTAGCCACCTCGCCGGGCCTTTCCCCCTCGCTGACCGTCCTCGACCTCCTCCTCGCCGACCCCCTCTTCCCCGCCCCTCCTCTGTTCGATCCCATCTGGTAGCCCTGTTGACGTCCGCCGATCGACCCCGTCGCCCTCGTTGCCCGTCACAACCACCACGACGCCGTCAACCATCGAAGCACCACCACCACCTCGACCTCACCGTAGCCTCCTCGTCCTCCTCCCCGAGCCCGCTGTTGTTTCCCTACACCCCCGCGGTGAGGCCCTCGGCTGCTCCTCCCGCTCGCCCCTGCTGCTACTGCTGCTCCTCCCCTTGCAGCCGCCCGCTACGTCGCTCGCCGTCTCCTGCGGCCACAACTGCGCCGTTCCAACAGCCTCTCCAGCTCGTCCAGGCGCGCCCACTGCGGTGCTCAACGCTCCCGCATTCCCCCGGCCCCCGCACGCACGCACCGGCCTCGCCGTGACCCAGGCTGGCTGCTCCCGGGGACGGCACCCATGCACACGCGCGCCCTGCGCCCCGTGTCGTGCCCGGGCCAAGCATCACCATCGTGTCGCTCGCCCGCAGAACCCAGCCGAGCTCGCCTCAGCTCCGACCGCGCCACACGAACATCCCACGCCCCTCCCGCACGGCTCGCCGACGCGTGCCCATACCCCATCACTACGATGCCGTTGCCGCTGCGCGTCGCCCCGCGGCGCTCCCGTCCCCTGGTGCTCCTTCTCCGTGCGCCGCGCCATCGCCTCTCCCCCTCCTGCGCCCTGTCCGCCGCGGTCACTGCCCGGTTTGCCCGCACCCGTCGCCGCCCGCCGGAGGGCGCACGCCCCGCCGCCTCGGGTCCGCCCCGATGGGTGCCTCGCCCAGATCCAGCACCCGAAAACCAGCACCCGCTAGGCCCCCAGGGGCCTATGACAAGGGGGGCCCACCCACCCTCCAAAATGTTTTTGTTAAAAAGTTATTAATTAAATTAAATAAATAAATGAAAATAAATATTAATTAATTAGCTTAATTAATTCTATTTAAATTAACTAATTAAGATTAATTAACCTAATAACTAATTAACTTAATTAACTACTGTTACTTAGCTAAACAGTCCTTGACAAGTGGGACCCGCCTATCAGGTTGACCAAGTCAATGGTCAAAGTTGACTGCTGACATCATGTTGACATCATAATTACATTTTCTAATTAAATTAATTCTGTTAATTCTAAAAATGAATTAAATCTTTAAAAATTAATATAAAATAATCCATAACTCGGATGAAAATACTTTGTACATGAAAGTTGCGCAAAACGACAAGACGAATCTGAATACGCAGTCCGTTCGTCCGCCACACGCCCCTAGCATAGCGAAGATGCAACAGTCCACCTCTGTTTCATCTGCCCGAAATGCCAACCACCGGGAACCTTTTCCCGGATGTTTCTCCCCTTTGCCGATAGCAGCTAGTACTGTGTTAGGTCACCCCTATCATCGTGTATTTCCATGTTATGCTTTGTGATGCTTTGATTGCTCTGTTATTTATTGTGTTTCCCCTCTGTTACTCCTTTATGGTAGATCCCGAGACCGCGGTTGAACCAGTGATCGACTACTTCACCTTCGAGGGTCCGTTTCTGCCTGCAGAGCAACCATGCAAGCAAACCCCCCTTGATCAACCAAATATCGCCCACTCTCTTCTCTCTTATTCTTGCATTAGGTTTGCTACTATCGTTGATTCGATAGCTCCTATTCTGTTGCATAGCCTGTCATTGTTGCTACGATTATTGATACTTTTACCTGTTATCCTAATGCTTAGTATAGGATGCTAGTACTTCATCAGTGGCCCTACATTCTTATCCGTCTACCATGCTATACTATCGGGTCGTGATCACCTGGGAGGTGATCACTGGTTTATACTTACATACGTACTATATGATACATGTGGTGACTAAAGTCGGGTCGGCTCGTAGAGTACCCGCAAGTGATTTCGACGTGGGGGCTGAAAGGACAGGTGGTTCCATCCCGGTAGTGGTGGGCCTGGGTTCCCGACGGCCCCCGACTGTTACTTTGTGGCAGAGCGACAGGACAGGTTGAGACCACCTAGGTGAGAGGTGGGCTTGGCCCTGGTCGGCGTCCGCGGTTACTTCAAATTAACACGCTTAACAAGATCTTGGTATTTGATGTGAGTTTGGCCACTGACCTATATGAACTAACCAACTACGCGGGAACAGTTATGGGCACTCGACATAGTGGAATCTGATACGTCTCCAATGTATCTATAATTTTTTATTGTTCCATGCTATTATATTATCTATTTTGTATGTTAATGGGCTTTATTTTACACTTTTATATTATATTTGGGACTAACCTATTAACCCAAGGCCCAGTGTAAGTTGCTGTTTTTTTGCCTATTTCAGTGTTTCGAAGAAAAGGAATATCAAACGGAATGAAACCTTCAGGAGCGTGATTTTTGGAACAAACGTGATCCAGAGGACTTGGAGTGGACGTCAAGCAACCAACGAGGTGGCCACGAGGCAGGGGGCGCGCCCTCCCCGTTTGTGCGCCCCTCGTGGCTCAACCGACCTACTTCTTCCTCTTATATATGTTAACATACCCCGAAAACATCCAGGAGCACCACGAAACCCTATTTCCACCGCCTCAACCTTCTGTACCCAAGAGATCCCATCTTGGGGCCTTTTCCGGAGCTCCGCCGGAGGGGGCATTGATCATGGAGGGCCTCTACGCAACTCCATGGCCCCTCCGATGATGTGTGAGTAGTTTACCTCAGACCTTCAGGTCCATAGTTATTAGCTAGATGGCTTCTTCTCTCTCTTTGGATCTCAATACAAAGTTCTCCTCGATTCTCTTGGAGATCTATTCGATGTAATCTTCTTTTGTGGTGTGTTTGTCGAGATCCGATGAATTGTGGATTTATGATCAAGATTATCTATGAACAATATTTGAATCTTCTCTGAATTCTTTTATGTATGATTAGTTATCTTTGCAAGTCTCTTCGAATTATCAGTTTGGTTTGGCCTACTAGATTGATCTTTCTTGCAATGGGAGAAGTGCTTAGCTTTGGGTTCAATCTTGCGGTGCTCGATCCTAGTGACAGAAAAGGAAACGACACACATTGTATTGTTGCCATCGAGGATAAAAAGATGGGGTTTATATCATATTGCAAGAGTTTATCCCTCTACATCATGTCATCTTGCTTAAACCGTTACTCTGTTCTTATGAACTTAATACTCTAGATGCATGCTGGATAGCGGTCGATGTGTGGAGTAATAGTAGTAGATGCAGGTAGGAGTCGGCCTACTTGTCACGGACGTGATGCCTATATACATGATCATACCTAGATATTCTCATAACTATGCTCAATTCTATCAATTGCTCGACAATAATTTGTTCACCCACCGTAATACTTATGCTATCTTGAGAGAAGCCACTGGTGAAACCTATGGCCCCCGGGTCTATTTTCCATCATACAAGTTTCCAATCTATTTTATTTTGCAATCTTTACTTTTAATTTATATCATAAAAATACCAAAAATATTTATCTTATTATTATCATCTCTATCAGATCTCACTCTTGCAAGTGGCCGTGAAGGGATTGACAACCCCTTTATCGCGTTGGTTGCGAGGTTCTTATTTGTTTGTGTAGGTACGAGGTGACTCGCGCGTGGTATCCTACTGGATTGATACATTGGTTCTCAAAAACTGAGGGAAATACTTACGCTTCTTTGCTGCATCACCCTTTCCTCTTCAAGGGAAAACTGACGCATGCTCAAGAGGTAGCAAGAAGGATTTCTGGTGCCGTTGCCAAGGAGATCTATGCCAAGTCAAGAAATACCAAGTACCCATCACAACTCTTATCCTTCGCATTACATTATTTGCCATTTGCCTCTTGTTTTCCTCTCCCCCACTTCACCCTTGCCATTTTATTCGCCCTCTCTTCCTTTCGCCCTCTCTTTCCGTTCGCCTCTTTTTCGCTTGCCTCTTGTTTCTTGTTGCCCTTATGGCCCTGCCTAGATTTGGTGATCTTCACCTTAAAAAGTTGGAAGACATTGAAAGCAATGTCAGAAGCTTTACGACTTTACAATTTGAGCATAATAATTTCTTTAGAAACGAGCTCAGGGAACAAAAAGGCCTTATGGAGTACATGAATAAAGAGCTTGATGACATGTCTCAGGAATTTTATGGTTTGCAATCTCAGATTGCTCATTTTGAAAAATTAATTGCTAAAATTTCGGATAAGCAGGCCACCTTAGTTAATAAGATGACCGCTAAACCAGAAAGTTTTTATGATAATAAGGATGAAGATCTAAAAGTGATTGATGTGTCCCCTATTAAATCCTTGTTTTGCAATATGAATCTTGATAATGATGGGACTGGAGATGAGTCAACTTTAGTTAGAAGGCATCCCAAAAATTCGGAGTTTTTGATCTTGATACAAAAATTGGTAAAAGTGGGATTGAAGAGGTTAAAACTTTAGATAGCAACGAACCCACTATCTTGGATTTCAAGGAATTTAATTATGATAATTGCTCTTTGATAGATTGTATTTCCTTGTTGCAATCCGTGCTAAATTCTCCTCATGCTTATAGTCAAAATAAAGCTTTTACTAAACATATCGTTGATGCTTTGATGCAATCTTATGAAGAAAAACTTGAGTTGCAAGTTTCTATCCCTAGAAAACTTTATGATGAGTAGGAACCTACAATAAAATAAAAATTAAAGATCATGAATTCTATGCTTTGTGTGATTTGGGTGCTAGTGTTTCCATGATCCCAAAAATTTTGTGTGATTTGCTAGGTTTCCTTGAATTTGATGATTGTTCTTTAAACTTGCACCTTGCGGATTCCACTATTAAGAAACCTATGGGAAAGATTAATGATGTTCTTATTGTTGCAAATAGGAATTATGTGCCCGTAGATTTCATTGTTCTTGATATAGATTGCAATCCTTCATGTCCTATTATTCTTGGTAGACCTTTCCTTAGAACGATTGGTGCAATTATTGATATGAAGGAAGGGAATATTAGATTCCAATTTATGTTAAGGAAAGGCATGGAACACTTCCCTAGAAAGAAAATTAAATTACCATATGAATCTATTATGAGAGCCACTTATGGATTGCCTACCAAAGATGGCAATACCTAGATCTATCCTCGCTTTTTTGCCTAGCTAGGGGCGTTAAACGATAGCGCTTGTTGGGAGGCAACCCAATTTTATTTTTATTCCTTGCTTTTTGCTCCTGTTTAGTAATAAATAATTTATCTAGCCTCTATTTTGGTTGTGTGTTTTTTCTTTAATTAGTGTTTGTGCCAAGTAGAACCGTTGGGAAGACTTGGGGGAAGTCTTTTTGATCTTGCTGTAAAAAACAGAAACTTTAGCGCTCACGAGAATTGCAGCCATTTTTTACTGGAGAGTTCTATTTAGTTAATTCTTTTTAAGATGATTAATTTATAAATTCCTCACGTCCAGCAATTTATTTTAGAATTTTTGGGGTTCCATAAGTATTCTAAACCTACATATTACTACAGATTGTTCTATTTTTGACATATTCTGTTTTTCGTGTGTTGTTTGCTTATTTTGATGAATCTATGGCTAGTAATAGAGTTTATGAACCATAGAAAAGTTGGAATGCAGTAGGTTTAACACCAATATAAATAAAGAATGAGTTAACTACAGTACCTTGAAGTGGTGGTTTGTTTTCTTTTACTAACGGAGCTCACGAAGATTTTCTTTTAAGTTTTGTGTTGTGAAGTTTTCAAGTTTTTGGTAAAGATTTGATGGATTATGGAACAAGGAGTGGCAAGAGCCTAAGCTTGGGGATGCCCAAGGCACCCCAAGGTAAAATCCAAGGACAACCAAAAGCCTAAGCTTGGGATGCCCCGGAAGGCATCCCCTCTTTCGTCTTCGTCCATCGGTAACTTTACTTGGAGCTATATTTTTATTCGCCACACGATATGTGTTTTGCTTGGAGCGTCTTGTATGATTTGAGTCTTTGCTTTTTAGTTTTCCACAATCATCCTTGCTGTACACACCTTTTGGGAGAGACACACATGAATTGGAATTTATTATAATACTCTATGTGCTTCACTTATATCTTTTGAGTTGGATAATTTTTGCTCTAGTGCTTCGCTTATATCTTTTAGAACACGGCAGTGGTTCTATTTTATAGAAATAATTGATCTATCATGCTTCACTTATATCATTTTGAGAGTCCTTTAGAACAGCATGGTAATTCACTTTGGTTATAAATTTTAAATGCTAAAAGAAGTTGGATGCTTGATAGATTGTTTTGAGATATAAAGGTGGTAATATTAGAGGTGTGCTAGTTGAGTAATTGTGAAATTGATGAATACTTGTGTTGAAGTTGGCAAGTCTCGTAGCATGCACGTATGGTAAACGTTATGTGACAAATTTTAAGCATGGGGTGTTCTTTGATTGCTTTCCTTATGAGTGGCGGTCGGGGACGAGCGATGGTCTTTTCCTACCAATCTATCCCCCTAGGAGCATGCGTGTAGTGCTTGGTTTTGATGACTTGTAGATTTTTGCAATAAATATATGAGTTCTTTATGACTAATGTTGAGTCCATGGATTATACGCACTCTCACCCTTCCATCATTTCTAGCCTCTTCGGTACCGTGCATTGCCCTTTCTCACCTTGAGAGTTGGTGCAAACTTCGCCGGCGCATCCAAACCCTGTGATATGATACACTCTATCACACATAAGCCTCCTTATATATTCCTCAAAACAGCCACCATACCTACCTATTATGGCATTTCCATAGCCATTCTGAGATATATTACCATGCAACTTTCCATCGCTCCATTTATTATGACACGCATCATCATTGTCATATTGCTTTGCATGATCATGTAGTTAACATCGTATTCCATCGCAATCCTGGTACACCGCCGGAGGCATTCACATAGAGTCATATTATGTTCTAAGTATCGAGTTGTAATTCTTGAGTTGTAAGAAAATAAAAGTGTGATGATCATCATTAGAGCATTATCCCATGTGAGGAAAGGATGATGGAGACTATGATTCCCCCACAAGTCGGGATGAGACTCCGGACAAAAAAAATAGGCCAAAAGGAAAAAGGAAAGAAGGCCCAAATAAAAAAAGAGAATGAGAGAAAAAGAGAGAAGGGACAATGTTACTATCCTTTTTCCACACTTGTGCTTCAAAGTAGCACCATGATCTTCATGATAGAAAGTCTCTTATTTTGTCACTTTCATATACTAGTGGGAATTTTTCATTATAGAACTTGGCTTGTATATTCCAATGATGGGCTTCCTCAAATGCCCTAGGTCTTCGTGAGCAAGTGAGTTGGATGCACTCCCACTTAGTTTCTTTGATGAGCTTTCATATATTTATAGCTCTAGTTCATCCGTTGCATGGCAGTCCCTACTCCTTGCGTTGACATCAATCGGTGGGCATCTCCATAGCCCATTGATTAGCCGCATCAATGTGAGACTTTCTCCTTTTTGTCTTCTCACACAACCTCAATCATCATATTCTATTCCACCCATAGTGCTATGTCCATGGCTCGCGCTCATATATTGCATAAAAGTTGAAAGAGTTTGAAAAGGCTAAGTATGAAACAATTGCTTGGCTTGTCATCAAGGTTGTGTATGATGAGAGCATTTTGTGTGACGAAAATGAAGCATGGCCAAACTATATGACTTTGTAGGGATAAGTTTTCTTTGGCTATGGTGTTTTGATAAGACATAATTGCTTGATTAGCATACTTGGAGTATTACCATTTTTATGTCAACAATAAACTTTTATCTTGAATCTTTCAAATCTGAACATTCATGCCACAATAGAGAAAAATACATTGAAGAATATTCTAGAAAGCATTCCACATCAAAAATTCTGTTTTTATCATTTACCTACTCGAGGACGAGTAGGAATTAAGCTTGGGGATGCTGATACGTCTCCAACGTATCTATAATTTTTTATTGTTCCATGCTATTATATTATTTGTTTTGGATGTTAATGGGCTTTACTTTACACTTTTATATTATTTTTGGGACTAAGCTATTAACCCAAGGCCCAGTGCAAATTGCTGTTTTTTTGCCTATTTCAGTGTTTTGCAGAAAAGGAATATCAAACGGAGTCCAGACGGAATGAAACCTTCGGGAGCATGATTTTTGGAACAAACGTGATCCAGAGGACTTGGAGTGGACGTCAAGCAACCAACGAGGTGGCCACGAGGCAGGGGGGCATGCCTACCCCCCTGGGCGCGCCCTCCCCCCTCATGGGCCCCTCGTGGCTCAACCGACCTACTTCTTCCTCCTATATATGTTCACCTACCCCGAAAACATCCAGGAGCACCACGAAACCCTATTTCCATCGCCACAACCTTCTGTACCCAAGAGATCCCATCTTGGGGCCTTTTCTGGAGCTCCACCGGAGGGGGCATTGATCACAGAGGGCCTCTACATCAACTCCATGGCCCCTCCGATGATGTGTGAGTAGTTTACCTCAGACCTTCGGGTCTGTAGTTATTAGCTAGATGGCTTATTCTCTCTCTTTGGATCTCAATACAAAGTTCTCCTCGATTCTCTTGGAGATCTATTCGATGTAATCTTCTTTTGCGGTGTGTTTGTCGAGATCCGATGAATTGTGGGTTTATGAACAAGATTATCTATGAAGAATATTTGAATCTTCTCTGAATTATTTTATGTATGATTGGTTATCTTTGCAAGTCTCTTCGAATTATCAGTTTGGTTTGGCCTACTAGATTGATCTTTCTTGCAATGGGAGAAGTGCTTAGCTTTGGGTTCAATCTTGCGGTGCTCGATCCCATTGACAGAAAGGGAAACAACACGTATTGTATTGTTGCCATCAAGGATAAAAAGATGGGGTTTATATCATATTGCATGAGTTTATTGCAACGTCTTGAGCTTGCGTTGGTTTTCCCCGAAGAGGAAGGGATGATGCAGCAGAGTAGCGTAAGTATTTCCCTCAGTTTTTGAGAAGCAAGGTATCAATCTAGTAGGAGGCCATGCTCAAGTCCCTCGTACCTGCACAAAACGATAGCTACCCGCAACCAACGCGATTAGGGGTTGTCAAGCCCGTCATGGTCACTTACGAGAGTGAGATCTGATAGATAGAATATTTTTGGTATTTTTGGTATAAAGATGCAAAGTAAAAAGTAAAGGCAAAGTAAATAGCAAAACAATATTAAAGTGATGGAGATTGATATGATGAGAATAGACCCGAGGGCCATAGGTTTCACTAGTGTCTTCTCTCAAGAGCATAAGTATTCTACGGTGGGTGAACAAATTACTGTTGAGTAATTGACAGAATTGAGCATAATTATGAGAATATCTAGGCATGATCATGTATATAGGCATCACGTCTGTGACAAGTAGACCGAAACGATTCTGCATCTACTACTATTACTCCACTCATCGACCGCTATCCAGCATGCATCTAGAGTATTAAGTTAAAAACAGAGTAACGCATTAAGCAAGATGACATGATGTAGAGAGATAAATTCATGCAATATGAAATAAACCCCATCTTGTTATCCTCGATGGCAACGATGCAATACGTGCCTTGCTGCCCCTTCTGTCACTGGGAAAGGACACCGCAAGATCGAACCCAAAGCTAAGCACTTCTCCCATGGCAAGAACTACCAATCTAGTTGGCCAAACCAAACGGATAATTCGAAGAGACTTGCAAAGATAACCAATCATACATAAAAGAATTCAGAGAAGATTCAAATATTATTCATAGATAGACTTGATCATAAACCCACAATTCATCGATCTCAACAAACACACCGCAAAAAGAAGATTACATCGAATAGATCTCCACGAGAGAGGGGGAGAACTTTGTATTGAGATTCAAAGAGAGAGAAGAAGCCATCTAGCTACTAACTATGGACCCGAAGGTCTGAGGTAAACTACTCACACTTCATCGGAGAGGCTATGATGATGTAGAAGCCCTCCGTGATGACGGCCCTCTTCCGGCGGAGCTCCGGAACAGGCCCCAAGATGGGATCTCGTGGATACAGAAAGTTGCGATGGTGGAATTAGGTTTTTGGCTCATGTTCTGATCGTTTGGGGGTACGTGTGTATATATAGGAGTAAGAAGTACGCCGGAGGAGCAACGAGGGGCCCACGAGGCAGGGGGCGCGCCCTAGGGGGGGCGCCCCCCACCCTCGTGACCGCCTCTTTTGTTCCTTGGAGCAGGGTCCAAGTCTCCTAGATCACGTTCGGTGAGAAAATCACGTTCCCGAAGATTTTATTCCGTTTGGACTCCGTTTGATATTATGTTTCTCCGAAACACTGAAATAGGCAAAAAACAGCAATTCTAGGTTGGGCCTCCGGTTAATAGGTTAGTCCCAAAAATAATATAAAAGTGGAAAATAAAGCCCAATATAGTCCAAAACAATAGATAATATAGCATGGAGCAATCAAAAATTATAGATACGTTGGAGACGTATCAGGCATCCCCAAGCTTAATTTCTGCTCGTCCTCGAGTAGGTAAATGATAAAAGGAGAATTTTTGATGCGGAGTGCTACTTGGCATAATTTCAATGTAAATCTTCTTAATTGTGGTATGAATATTCAGATTAGAAAGATTCAAGACAAAAGTTTATATTGACATAAAAATAATAATACTTCAAGCATACTAACAAAGCAATTATGTCTTCTCAAAATAACATGGCCAAAGAAAGTTATCCCTACAAAATCATATAGTCTGGCTATGCTCCATCTTCCCCACACAAAGTATTTAAATCATGCACAACCCCGATGACAAGCCAAGCAATTGTTTCATACTCTAACTTTTTCAAAACTTTTTCAATCTTCACGCAATACATGAGCGTGAGCCATGGACATAGCACTATAGGTGGAATAGAATGGTGGTTGTGGAGAAGACAAAGAGGAGAAGATAGTCTCACATCAACTAGGTGTATCAATGGGCTATGGAGATGCTCATCAATAGATATCAATGTGAGTGAGTAGGGATTGCCATGCAACGGATGCACTAGAGCTATAAGTATATGAAAGCTCAAAAAGAAACTAAGTGGTGTGCATACAACTTGCTTTCTCATGAAGACCTAGGGCAATTTGAGGAAGCCCATCATTGGAATATACAAGCGAAGTTCTATAATGTAAAATTCCCACTAGTATATGAAAGTGATAACATGAGAGACTCTCTACTATGAAGATCATGGTGCTACTTTGAAGCACAAGTGTGGTAAAAGGATAGTAACATTGTCCCTTCTATCTTTTTCTCTCATTTTTATTTTTACTTTTTATATATATTTTTTATGGCCTTTCTCTTTCTTTTTTTGGGCTTCTTTGGCCTCTTTTTTTTATTTTTCGTCCGGAGTCTCATCCCGACTTGTGGGGGAATCATAGTCTCCATCATTCTTTCCTCACTGGGACAATGCTCTAATAATGATGATCATCACATTTTTATTTTTCTTACAACTCGATACTTAGAACAAAATATGACTCTATATGAATGCCTCCGGCGGTGTACCGGGATATGCTATGAATCAAGAGTGACAAGTATGAAAATTATGAACGGTGGCTTTGCCACAAATACTATCTCAACTACATGGTCATGCTAAGCATTATGACAATGATGGATGTGTCATGATGAACTAGATGATGGAAAGTTGCATGGCAATATATCTCGGAATGGCTATGGAAATGCCATAATACGTAGGTATGGTGGCTGTTTTGAGGAAGGTATATGGTAGGTGTATGATACCGGCGAAAGGTGCGCGGTATTAGAGAGGCTAGAAAGGATGGAAGGGTGAGAGTGTGTATGATCCATGGACTCAACATTAGTCATAAATAACTCATATAGTTATTGCAAAAATCTAGAAGTTATCAAAGCAAAGTACTACGCGCATTCTCCTAGGGGGATAGATTGGTAGGAAAAGACCATCGCTCATCCCCGACCGCCACTCATAAGGAAGACAATCAATAAATAAATCATGCTCCGACTTCATCACATAACGGTTCACCATACGTGCATGCTACGGGAATCACAAATTTCAACACAAGTATTCTTTAAATTCACAACTACTCCACTAGCATGACTTTAATATTATCACCTCCATATCTCAAAACAATTATCATGCTTCAATCTTTTCTTAGTATTCAACACACTCAAAAGAAAGTTTCACAAATCTTGAATACCAGGCATATTATTATTAAGAAAATTACCATGCTATTAAGAGACTCTCAAAATAATTTAAGTGAAGCATGAGAGATCAATAGTTTCTTTAAAACAAATCCACCACCGTGCTCTAAAAGATCTAAGTGAAGCACATAGAGCAAAATTACTTAGCTCAAAAGGTATAAGTGAAGCATATAGAGCAAAATTATAACGCTTAAAAGATATAAGTGAAGCACATAGAGCAAAACTACTTAGCTCAAAAGATATAAGTGAAGCACATAGAGCAAAACTACTTAGCTCAAAAGATATAAGTGAAGCACATAGAGTATTCTATCAAATTTTAATTCATGTATGGCTCTCTCAAAAGGTGTGTACAGAAAGGATGATTGTGGCATACTAACAAACAAAGACACAAATAATACAAGAAGCTCCAAGCAAAACACATATCATGTTGGTGAATAAAAATATAGCTCCAAGTAAAGTTACCGATGGAAGTGGACGAAAGAGGGGATGCCTTCCGGGGCATCCCCAAGCTTTGACTTTTTGGTGTCCTTGGATTATCTTTGGGGTGCCATGGGCATACCCAAGCTTAGGCTCTTGCCACTCCTTATTCCATAATCCATCAAATTCTTACCCAAAACTTGAAAACTTCCCAACACAAAACTCAAAATAGAAAACTCGTGAGCTCCGTTAGCGAAAGAAAACAAAAGACCACTTCAAGGTACTGTAATGAACTCATTATTTATTTATATTGGTGTTTTACCTACTGCATTCCAACTTTTCTATGGATTATAAACTATTTTACTAGCCATAGATTCATCAAAATAAGCAAACAACACACGAAAAACAGAATCTGTCAAAAACAGAACAGTCTGTAGTAATCTGTAGCTAGTGCAAGATCTGGAACCCCAAAAATTCTAAAATAAATTGCTGGACGTGATTAATTTATCTATTAATCATCTGGAAAAATAATTAACTAAATATCACTCTTCAAATAAAAATTACAGCAGTTCTCGTGAGCGCTAAAGTTTCTGTTTTTTACAGCAAGTTCAACAAGACTTTCCCCAAGTCTTCCCAACGGTTCTACTTGGCACAACCACTAATTAAACACAAAAAGCACAACCAAAACAGAGGCTAGATAATTTATTTATTACTAAACTGGAGCAAAAAGCAAGGAATAAAAATAAAATTGGGTTGCCTCCCAACAAGCGCTATCGTTTAACGCCCCTAGCTAGGCATAACAAGCGAGGATAGATCTAGGTATTGCCATCTTTGGTATTAGATAAGGAAAGAGCAAGCTTGATATCTATAGAATTAATCTTTATATTTTGATAAAGCACATGGCCATTAATGGTAGAAGAAAGATTAATTATGTTACGGAAGTTTGTATCTAAGCTAGCCTTTATCTCTTTAATAGATTCGTTTTGGTGAGAAAGCAAGAAAGATGTAAGTTCAGTTTTCTCATTAATGGGGTACCCAAATATAGTTTTCATCCTCTCATAAGTATCTATGGGGTCCCCTTCAAGAAACCCCCCCCCCTCGAAAATAGAATCTAAAACTTGTTTGAACGAAGCGGGTAGCCCAACATAAAAGCTTTTTAAGTAAACCTCAATTTGATATTGGGGTACATAGCTAGCTCGGATCCTTAACAGCCTATCCCAAGCATCTTTCAAGGATTCATCAAGTAAATAGTGAAAAATTCCAGAATCATCTTCATCAAAATTACTAAGGTTCTCATTGATAACTCCGGCAAATTGATCTATAGCATTCCGATTCATGAGTTTAGATAAGATAGTAGGATTGTCTAAAGCACTAGAACTTGGGAGAGAACTCCCAACTCTTTTTGGTTCTGACATGACGAGGGAAAAGAGGCAAACAAAGAAAGAGAGGGAGGATAGAGAGAGAGGGAGAATAAAACGGCAAGGGTGAATTGGGGGGAGAGGAAAACAAGAGGCAAATGGCAAATAATGTAATGCGAGAGATATGGATTGTGATGGGTACTTGGTATATTGACTTTTGCGCAGACTCCCCGGCAACGGCGCCAGAAACCCTTCTTGCTACGTCTTGAGCTTGTGTTGGTTTTCCCCGAAGAGGAAGGGATGATGCAGCAGAGTAGCGTAAGTATTTCCCTCAGTTTTTGAGAACCAAGGTATCAATCCAGTAGGAGGCCACGCTCAAGTCCCTCGTACCTGCACAAAACGATAGCTACTCACAACCAATGCGATTAGGGGTTGTCAAGCCCTTCACAGTCACTTACGAGAGTGAGATCTGATAGATAGAATATCTTTGGTATTTTTGGTATAAATATGCAAAGTAAAAAGTAAACGCAAAGTAAATAGCAAAACAATATTAAAGTGATGGAGATTGATATGATGAGAATAGACCCGAGGGCCATAGGTTTCACTAGTGGCTTCTCTCAAGAGCATAAGTATTCTACGGTGGGTGAACAAATTACTGTTGAGCAATTGACAGAATTGAGCATAATTATGAGAATATCTAGGCATAATCATGTATATAGGCATCACGTCCGTGACAAGTAGACCGAAATGATTCTGCATCTACTACTACTACTCCACTCATCGACCGCTTTCCAGCATGCATCTAGAGTATTTAGTTAAAAACAGAGTAATGCCTTAAGCAAGATGACATGATGTAGAGAGATAAATTCATGCAATAATAAACCCCATCTTGTTATCCTCGATGGCAATGATGCAATACGTGCCTTGCTGCCCCTTCTGTCACTGGCAAAGGACACCGCAAGATCGAACCCAAAGCTAAGCACTTCTCCCATGGCAAGAACTACCAATCTAGTTGGCCAAACCAAACGGATAATTCGAAGAGACTTGCAAAGATAACCAATCATACATAAAAGAATTCAGAGAAGATTCAAATATTATTCATAGATAGACTTGATCATAAACCCACAATTCATTGATCTCAACAAACACACCGCAAAAAGAAGATTACATCGAATAGATCTCCACGAGAGAGGGGGAGAACTTTGTATTGAGATTCAAAGAGAGAGAAGAAGCCATCTAGCTACTAACTATGGACCCGAAGGTCTGAGGTAAACTACTCACACTTCATCGGAGAGGCTATGATGATGTAGAAGCCCTCCGTGATGACGGCCCTCTTCCGACGGAGCTCCAGAACAGGCCCCAAGATGGGATCTCGTGGATACAGAAAGTTGCGGCGGTGGAATTAGGTTTTTGGCTCCTGTTCTGATTGTTTGGGGGTACGTGTGTATATATAGGAGGAAGAAGTACGCCGGAGGAGCAACGAGGGGCCCACGAGGCAGGGGGGTGCGCCCCCCACCCTCGTGACCGCCTCTTTTGTTCCTTGGAGCAGGGTCCAAGTCTTGTGGATCACGTTCAGTGAGAAAATCACGTTCCCGAAGAATTTATTCCGTTTGGACTCCGTTTGATATTCTGTTTCTCCGAAACACTAAAATAGGTAAAAACAGCAATTCTGGGTTTGGCCTCCGGTTAATAGGTTAGTCCAAAAAATAATATAAAAGTGGAAAATAAAGCCCAATATAGTCCAAAACAGTAGATAATATAGCATGGAGCAATCAAAAATTATAGATACGTTGGAGACGTATCATTTATCCCTCTACATCATGTCATCTTGCTTAAAGTGTTACTCTGTTCTTATGAACTTAATACTCTAGATGCATGCTGGATAGCGGTCGATGTGTGGAGTATTAATAGTAGATGCAGGCAGGAGTCGGTCTACTTGTCACGGACGTGATGCCTATATACATGATCATACCTAGATATTCTCATAAGTATGCTCAATTCTATCAATTGCTCGACAGTAATTTGTTCACCCACCGTAATACTTATGCTATCTTGAGAGAAGCCACTAGTGAAACATATGGCCCCCGGGTCTATTTTCCATCATACAAGTTTCCAATCTATTTTATTTTGCAATCTTTACTTTCAATTTATAACATAAAAATACCAAAAATATTTATCTTATTATTATTATCTCTATCAGATCTCACTCTTGCAAGTGGCCGTGAAGGGATTGACAACCCCTTTATCGCGTTGGTTGCGAGGTTCTTATTTGTTTGTGTAGGTACGAGGTGACTCGTGAGTGGTCTCCTACTAGATTGATACCTTGGTTCTCAAAAATTGAGGGAAATACTTACGCTGCTTTGTTGCATCACCCTTTCCTCTTCAAGGAAAAACCAACGCATGCTCAAGAGGTAGCAGTATCAGCCGAAGCCTTCTTGACGTCAGCGACTGAGCGGCGCGCGCCGGGTTGGACTGCATAACTCAACTTCCTTTGTAATGGAGTTTGCTAGGTCTGCTCACTGGCCGCGTATGCAACGTGCATGTGTGCAATGGGCGATGGGCCCAAACCCCTGCGCGCTTAGGATTTAGACCGGTGTGCTGACCTCTATGTTTTGCCTAGGTAGGGCTGCGATGTTTTGATCATCCGAGGCCGGGCATGACCAAGGAAAGTGTGTCCGGCCAGAGGGATCGAGCGTGTTGGGAAATGTGGTGCACCCCTGCAGGGAAGTTTATCTATTCGAATAGCCATGTCCCTCCGTAAAAGGATGATCCAGAGTTGTACCTTGACCTTATGACAACTAGAATCGGATACTTAATGAAATATACCCTTTCAAGTGCCAGATACAACCCGGTGATCGCTCTCTCACAGGGCGACGAGTGGAGGATCGCCGGGTAGGATTATGCTATACGATTGATACTTGCTTAACTTACCATCTACTCTCTTCTACTCCTTCAAGATGGAGACTTCCAGAAGCGTAGTCTTTGATAGGACTAGCTATCCCCCTCTTATTCTGGCATTCTGCAGTTCAGTCCACATATACTACCCCTTTCATTGAAACCAATGCATATGTAGTGTAGTTCCTTGCTTGCGAGTACTTTGGATGAGTACTCACGGTTCTTTGCTCCCCCTTTTTCCCCCTTCTATACCTGGTTGTTGCGACCAAGTATTGGAGCCCAGGAGCCATACGCCACCAACGACGACTCCTACTACACGGGAGGTGCCTACTACTATGTGCAGACCACTAACGACGACCAGGAGTAGTTTAGGAGAATCCCAGGCAGGAGGCATGTGCCTCTTTCGACCTGTATCCCAGTTTGTGCTAGCCATCTTATTGCAACTTGTTTAACTTATGTTTGTACTCATATATTATTACTTCCGCTGACTCTTGTGTATTCGAGCTTATGTATTCGAATCCTCTAGGCCCCTAGCTTGTAATATAAAGCTTGTATTATTTTAATTTGTGTCTAGAGTTGTGTTGTGATATCTTCCCGTGAGTCCTTGATCTTGATCGTACACATTTGCGTGTATGATTAGTGTACGGTTGAATCGGGGGCGTCATATATATATATATATATATATATATATATATATATATATATATATATATATATATATATATATATATATATATATATATATATAATCCCAAAGGCTCCATCCTTGCTACTCATGTGTGATGGCATTACAATCGTAGTCGGACTTCTGTGGTTTTACCTAATACTAGGCGCCGTCTAGGCACAGTCCAGGCACGAATTTTTTCAGGCACGTATCAAACTGGCTCTATATTTATGATGCGCACCACATCACAAATAGTTCATGATTGTAAACCGTGTATGATAGGGCGACAATCACACACATTTAGTTTTCCCGCACCGTGTGTGATATTGTCTGACATCGCACACGCTTTGCAAATGGTAACTGTGTGCATGGTTACACACGTTTTCTCTCTATGAACCGTGTCCGATTATGATGTATATCACACACACTGTGCTTTATAGACCGTGTGTGCCGAATGACCTGCGGAGTGTATTTTCACCCTAATTTAATTCATGCTATTTAAAATTGTACCGAATTTCAGTTTGAAAGTAGGCTATAACTTCATTCATATCCATCAGGTTCAACAACCAATGCATTATTCGATTCACAGGTACATATGTTCAAGAATTACATCAAAAAAATAATTACATAAGCATCAAATAAAGAATGATGAACTAGAGTTGTATACTTGTACTATTAAAGATGGTAAAGAAAGAGGTGAGAGACATTCTAGTTGCTGAACAAGGTGAAGTGGAATGACCCTATTGTGCTCTCCTTGATGCAGAAGGCACGCACGACTCTAGTCCAACCCCTTGTGATGGTCGTAAGCCAATCATGTAGTTTGAGAGGTAATCTTGAGAAAACTGCTTCAGGAACCACTGCAAAGGAAGAATATTCAGACATTGTCATCTAACACAACTCATTATGGATAGTAAAAAGAAGGCTACAATGTTCTTACTTACCATGTTGCAGTTCACTGTTGTCTTGCAGAAAGTGTAAACAAATAGTTTGATTGACATCTTTTGGCCCATTTTAATAACAATCTTTACCAGTTTCCTCTCTTGAGGTTGGTTCATGAATATCTCATTGCCCCATACACAGAAAGGGTCGAAGTGTGGATCTTTGCCAATGACATATGTACCTATAAGCACCAAGTTAATATTAGAAGCTAAACAACAATTGCACAATGATGTAGTACAACACTCCCTCCAACCCATTATATAAGATCTTAATACATCCAATATACTCACATATTGGATGAACTAACATATCGGCCAATTAACTGCAGTTAACTGCTGCTGTGTTGTTGTTGTTCTTGCTGCTCTTCCATGTATATCTAGACATCATCAGAGCATTAAGGTAACACTCTTCCTTGTTGCTATGTAGACTGTGATTGCATATTTAGCCATTAAGTATAATGCATGTTGCCATGTAGCCTCAGATATATTAAATATGGCCCTAGTTAATCTACCAATAAATGGGTTACAGATATATTCAATGAAATGTCCGATTCGACGATTAATCCCTTATCAACCCCCAGGATATATGGTACCAGCTACAATGGTATACTGAACAGTGAGCATATATAAGCAATGCGATGAAACTAACCTCGATGGAAAACAACAGATGTTCCCAATATTGTCCTGTATGAGTACATCTAAAGGCATGTTAAGCACGACAGGCTAAACATCAACCAAATATATCCATGGTAGACAACATAAACTCCAAATGATAGCTTCAGTGTGCGGGTTTAAGCACGCTAGTTAAGAAAAACAAGAAGTGAAAAGGTGCGTTAACTGCAACAGGCATAACATTTAAAAACAAGCAAATATAGTCATTCGAACTGGTATTGTGTAGGTCTAAAGTACACTAGTTATTGTTAAAAACGGAAAGGCATGTTAACTACAACATCCTTAACAGCAACCAAATATCGTAATTCACAGTGGTATTATTGAAACTGCTATTGATGAAATTGAACTGCACGGCAAATAGTTGCACATATAGAGCATCACATTGTGAATAACTGGAATAAACAAGGCATAAGGCCATCTCTAGCTGATCCCCTAAAATTTAATGAAGTAAAACCCTTAGTGAGTATATATATATACTCTAGCATTTTTTGGCCGTGTCTAGTCGATCCCCTAAACTTAACATTATAAACTTCAATTTGATCAAGTTCAAAGCAGGTTCAACCGAAAGTAGCATGCATTCAAACATAAACATGGATAGTTTTGCATAACTGAACATAAAACAAAAATTTAAGCTAAAGTAAACTACGTTCGGTCAAAGTGGAGGTCGAGCCAATCCTTCCTCGTCGGGTACGGTGTGCCGCGAGCCAGGTCTGGGTCGGTTCCGTCATTGGGGAAGACACTCCTCCACTCGTCGACGTCGATCTCCTCGTCCTTGCCACCCACATCGACGCCCTCCATGTCACCATCCTCGCCTCCTTTGACCTCATCATTGGAGAAGAGCACGATAACCTCACCGCCCTCCGTGTTGGAAAGATCATCCGCTCCGCCTCCACGAGCTCCGGGTGCTGCCGGCGAAGCTCTTACATGTAGGCCTTGAGGCGCTCCCACGCCTCACGGTCCTCCCGCGCCATAGCCGAGGTCACCACCCCTGGCTCCGGCGGGACGAGGTCGATCGGACGTGTGCTAAAGGGGAAATTGATTCTAGTCGTCGCGCCGTGGTAGCAGACCTGCCAGCGGTCATCCTCCATGGCCGCGACCTCAATCGTGTGGAAGCTACTAAGCCACCGGCGGGTGTGGGTCTCTCGATCCGTAATCTCGGCAACCAACATCGCCCACCGCCGATGCCAGACCCCGAGGTAGGACCTCGTCGGCGGTCGGGCCCGAGGGAGAACAGGGAAGTCCTCGGACTGGTGTCGGGGCGCGGCGGCGGGCAGATCGGGCGATCAACGACGGCAGCTCGATAAAGAGCCCGTGGAGGATGACGGGTGTCCCTCGGCGGCCACCTTGCTGACGTCGGGCGAAGAGGCCGCGATAAACCTCTTTTGGGCCATTGGCTCCTCGAGCTCCCCAGCGCATAGGCTGAGGTTCAGGATGGAGGCGGCGGCGATGACAACTGCGGCAACCTACCAATGGTTTCGAGCGAGGAAGGGTGGTGTGTGTCTATGTGAGCGGAGGTTTTGGGGTGTGTGTGGAGGGGGCCAAGGTGGTGTTTGAGGAAATACCGTGGCAACTGAAAATTTGACTAGGCGGGAGTAAAATGCCGGGCTACTAAAAATTTGGATCAAGAGCGAGCAGATATTTTTGAGATTGCGAGGGATGCAGAGGCGGGAGTAAAATGTCGGGGCTACTGAAAATTTGGATCAAGGGCGAGCAGATATTTTTGAGATTGCGAAGGATCCAGAGGCGGGAGTAACAAGCCGGGGCTACTGAAAATTTGAATCAAGGGCGAGCAGATATTTTTGACATTGCGAGGGATGCAGAGGTGGGAGTAAAATTCCAAGACTACTGAAAATTTGAATCAAGGGATTGAAGCAGAGCGGGAGTAACAGACATCGCACATGGTCCACACATACTAATCGTGTGCTATCAAATATAAAAACCTTCCAGGCGGTAGATATTTTTGAGATTGCGCGTGATTCCCGAGATTCAAGTTTAACTGTAAATTTAACCAACGAGACCAGTTGCGGCGGGAGAAAAAATTATATCACTGAATTCATATCAACAATACGAATTCAATGGTATAATTTCTTCTTATGTTCTTCGCTAGATAAGAATTTTGGAGTGATTCTTCATCGCACGTTGAGGGATGGTTACATGATCCAATTATATTAGCATTGTTTAGAGATTAAACTAGCAAAAGTATGCACCCTAGGCCTCATTCTCAACCATTGCAATACCGTTTGTGCTCACTTTTACTACTTGTTACCTTGTTGTTTTTTATTGTTACTATTACAAAAACCAATATCTACTATCATTACTACACTTGTATCACCATGTCTTAGTGGAACTAGTGCACCTATACAATTTACCATTGTATTTGGTGTGTTGGGGACACAAAAGAATCTTTGTTATTTGGTTGCAGGGTTGTTTGAGAGAGACCATCTTCATCCTACACCTCCCACGGATTGATAGACCTTAGGTCATCCACTTGAGGAAAAATTTCCACTGTCCTATAAAATTCTGCGCTTGGAGGCCCAACATGAGTCTACAAGAATAAAGTTGCGTAGTAGACATCAATCTCTTTTCTGGCGCCGTTACGGAGGAGGTGAGTTCTTGAAGGTATATCTTTAGATCTTGCAATTGAATCTTTTAGTTTCTTATTTTATCACTAGTTTGGTTTATAAAAATAAAACTACAAAAAATGGAATTGAGGTGGTCTCATATTATTCGTCTTTATCATGTCTTTCTTGGAAATGATGGAAAGGGAATTTGTGCTCAATTGATAGAAGAAGAATTCAATAAAATGTTTGGCATAGAATCTTTGAATGATGAGCATGATTGCAATGTTGTTAGTATGGATTCTTTGAATATCCATGATACTAATGATATGCAAAGCCATAAGCTTGGAGATGCTATATTTGATGAAGATGATATTTTTACTCCCCCAAGTTTTGATGAGAAAAATTATTATGATGAAAGTATGCCTCCTATTTATAATGATTATGGTGATGACATGTATGATATAAAGAATAATGATAACCATTAAACTTGTCATCATGATTTTAATTTTCAATCCCATGATAGTTATTTTGTTGAGTTTGCCCCCACCACTATTCATGAGAATAAATTTATTTTTGTGGAGAGTAGTAAAATTTTATGCTTGTAGATCATGAAAATAATGCTTTATGTGATAGTTATATTGTTGAATTCATTCATGATACCACTACAAATTATTATGAGATAGGAACATATGCTTTTACATATCTCACTAATATCAAGTTTCCTCTCTATGTGTTGAAAATCTTAAAGTTGCACTTGTCTTGCCTTCTTATGCTAGATGATTCTTGCTCCCATAATTTGTTTGCTCACAAAATCCCTATGCATAGGAAGTGTGTTAGACTTAAATGTGCTAGTCATTTGCTTCATGATGCTCCTGTTATGTTTTAAATCTTTACTTTTATGTGAGCATCATTGAAATCATCATGCCTAGCTAAAAAGGCAGTAAAGAAAAACGCTTGTTGGGAGACAACCCAACATTTACACCTAGTGTTTTTATGTGTTCACATGATTAATCTACTGTAGTAATCTTGTTTTATAGCTTTTGTTTCAATAAAGTGCCAAGTGAAGCCTTTGGGATAGTATGGATGATAGTTCATTTGATTCTGTGCAAAAACAGAAACTTCTGCGCCCAGTAACAGAATTGATCTGCTCTGGTGGAACGTGATAAATTCTTGTATTTTTTACAGATGATTTATATACAAATTTTCCATGTTGCCCTAATTTTTCAGAATTTTTGGAATAGCAAAAGTATGGTAGTTGTCCAGATCATTACAAACTGTTTTATTTAGATTGTTCTGTTTTTGACAGATTTTGTTTTCAATGCATAGTTTGCTTGTTTCCTAGTTTCTATGGCTTATATTGCTCAATATAAATTGTGGAAATGATAAGACAGTAGGCATTGTGTGAGAACAATTACGAATCTTGTATTGGCAGTACCAAAGTGAATGATTTGTCTTTATCATACTAACCTATGTCACGAAGTTCCGTTAAGTTTTGTGTGATTGAAGTTTTCAAGTTTTGGGTGAGATATCCATATGATGAGAATAAGGAGTGGAAAGACCCTGAGGTTGGGGATGCCCAAGGCACCCCAAGGTAATATTCAAGGAAGATCCAAGCAACTAATCTTGGGGATGCCCCAGAAGGCATCCCCTCTTTCATCTTCAACATTATCGCTAACCTCACTTGGAGCTATATTTTTATTCGTCACATGATATGTGTTTTTCTTGGAGCGTCATTTTTTTCTAGGATTTGCTTGATTTATTTATAATAACGTTTCGCATCTTTTACTTCAATAAAAATGTCAAGTATAGCCTTTACCATGCTTATTTTGCAAGTCCACATGTTGTTGTTTAAAAACATAAAGTTTCTTTAATTGCCTGAATTCTTCTGAAAAGTCAGAATGTGATAAATCTTGAAATTTTTACACAATAAGCTACAAAAAAAATTCTACGGTGTGGTAATTTTCTAGAATTGTTGGAGTTACAGAAGTATGAATCTTTCTGCATTCTTTATAGACTTTACTGTTTTGACAGATTGCTGGTATGTTTGCATTGCTTGCATATGTTTTCTTGTTTAATGATTCTATTTGAGGATATGACTATTAAATATGCATAGTAATTTAGTATGCAATATTGAATAATAATTTTAGTGATTTGCTACAGTAGAGAATGATAAGGTTTTGCATCGATTTATACTAACTTATCTCACGAGTTCTTGTTGAGTTTTGTGTGGATGAAGTTTTTAAGATTTAAGAAAACCGTGATATAAAAAATTAAGGAGACACAAAAGCTCAAGCTTGGGGATGCCCAAGGATCCCAAGATAATATTTCAAGAAGTCTAAAGCATCTAAGCTTGGGGATGCCCCGGTAGGCATCCCACCTTTCTTCATTAACAATTATTGGTTGGTATCGGTTGAGCCTAAGTTTTTGCTTCTTCACATGAGTTGTGCTATTTTTGGAATGTCATTTTATTTTGTTTTTATTTATGTTTGAATAAAATACTTAGATCTGAAACTTTTTAAATAAGAGAGAGTCCTCAATTAGCTACCCTTTAGTTAATTACTCGCTTAATCTTCACTTATATCTTTTTGGAGTAGTTTGTCATTTACTCTTGTGCTTCACTTATATCCTATGAGTAAATTGTTGAACGAATTGAATATCATGAACTTGAAATTATATGTTCATATCATGCCTAGCGGTAGCTTCACATTGGGTTTAGAAAGTGAAATCTTTTGAAGCTTGACAATCACAATATTGTTCATAGAAGCAATTCATGAATGATTAGTATAAGGAATAGAACTTTCACATACAAATATATTATCTTGGATATCTTCTATGATTGTGAATACCCATTAATTGTTTTCAAACTTGAGAAAATTAGTTGAAGTTGGACAAGGAATACAACGTAATGAGTTATGTTTGGGTATATTTGCATAGAAGTTATATTGTTATGGATCCTCCAACATGTGGTGTTTTCCTAGGATCTTTTGCTAGCCAAAAATTCGTACTAAGTAGAGATATTATTTGTGCATCCAAAAACCCTTCAACCCAGTTTCATGCCATGACTGTCCACCATATCTACCTATGGATTAAATAAGATCCTTCAAGTAAGTTGTCATCGATGCATAAAGCAATAAAAATTGCTCCTAAATATGTTTGATCTTTTGTTGTAAGGGAAAATTGAGCATTGTACGAACTTGTGATGGCAAAGTAATAAAAGCGACGGACTGCATAATAAATGTTGCTATCATAAGGGGCAATATAATGTGGTGTTCCTTTGCATTAAGAGCTTGGGCATCCAAATAAAAAGCGCATGACAACCTTTGCTTCCCTCTGTGAAGGGCCTATCTTTTACTTTCTAGTATTTACTTTTATGCAAGAGTCAATAGTATGCATTCTCATTTCAACTTCAATTATTCTCTAGTTGGTAAGCATCATGTGGTGGGGAAAGATCTAGGCACATATGACTAGTCAAATATATTTGATCATGAATTATTATTGTTGACAATTATCTCTATGATAATTGAGTTGGGAGGTGAAGCATTAAGCCCCTATCTTACTCTGTGTTTGATGGATGCCATTTGTTCTAAAAATATGCTTTGAGTACTAGCAATCATAGAATACTATATGATGATTGAGTATGTGAAGCTCTTACTTAGAATCTATTGAATAAGTTGAATTGCAATTGTTTGGTGACTAAGAATATAGGTTGTTGTGTTTCAAGAGAATTCATTGTTTGAACCTTAACATGTGAATTGGTTGCTACTTTAACATGGGAAGTTTTATGAGAAAGAATTAATATTATGATGCTAGGAAAAGTGATTGAAATTATCATTGATCAAACTTATGCACTTTGCTAGCATTCGCACTTCATAAATTATTTCTTTTATCATTTAGCTACTCGAGGACGAGTAGGAATTAACCTTGGGGATGCTAATATGTCTCCAATGTATCTATAATTTGTGACGTATTCATGCCATGTTTACAATAATTTTGTATGGTTTTGGTATGGTTTGGATGGAACTAACCCGGACTAATGCTGTTTTTAGCAGAACTACTATGGTGTTGTTTTTTGTGCAAAATAAAAGTTCTCCAAATGCAACGGAACTTTTTGACGATTTTTTGGAAGAAAAGAGGCACTAGAAACTTCGTGGGAGGACTAGAAGGTGAAGGAGGTGAGCAAAAGACACCTGGGCACACCAGGAGGCCCAGGCGCGCCTAGGTGGGTTGTTCTCGCCTCGAGGCCCATCTTCGCGTGATTCCAACGCTGAAAAATCCTATAAACAGAGAAACCATCAGAAATAACCCTAGATCAGAAGTTCCACCGCCGCAAGCCTCTGTAGCCATGAAAAACCAATCTAGACCTCGTTCTGGCACCTTGCCGGAGGGGGAAATTATTACTGGTGGCTATCTTCATCAACCCGGCGGCCACCATGATGAGGAGGGAGTAGTCCACCCTCGGGGATGAGGGTTTGTGTTCGGGAATGTAGCATGCAATTTCAAAAAAAAATCCTATGATCATGTAAGATCTATCTAGGAGATGCATAGCAACAAGAGGGGGAGTGTGTCTACGTACCCTCGTAGACCGAAAGCGTAAGCGTTAGGTTAACGCGGTTGATGTAGTCGAACGTCTTCACGATCCAACCAATCAAGTATCGAATGTACGGCACCTCCGAGTTCAGCACACGTTCAGCTCAATGACATCCCTCGAACTCTTGATCCAGCAAAGTGTCGAGGGAGAGTTTTGTCAGCACGACTGTAGCGACCCGACCTCAAATGGTCAAGCCTCTGTGTATCCGTGCCATCCCTGGATCGGTATGCTGGCACACACAGTACATCAATGTATATATCAAAGTGCAATCACATGTATAAATAACGTAAAACTGATATATACCTCATAAGTCTCAGCGGAAACAAACATAAGGGTGTGGAGTCCATCAATGCCAATGGCAAGTTGAGTGTAGACCATAACCCTACAACGTAACTCTTACTCGTCGTAGAAAAATCCCTGCAACATAAGACGTTGCAGCCCTGTAGGTCAGTACATTGAATGTACTGGCAAGTCACATCATAAGAATAATGAACCTATTTATACATGCAATTTGGCTGGTGGAAAGCTCTAAGTTTAGTTTTTGCATAAAGCTAGTTTTTCCCTGGAATAAAAGATATTATTCTACCACTACTTTACAGCATAGGATGAGTTGGTAAACCCAACTTAATCCATTCCCAAGGTTTCATTGAAAACCCAACTGTTTAATTAAGAGTGATGAGATCTCCCAGCATTTCCACTACTAGATGCTCAAGTTGTCCGTAACCGGGGACACGGCTAATCAAATAGGTTTTAACACTCTGCAGAGTTTTGCGCACTTTTCCCCACAAGACTTGATCGCCTCCCTTGAAATTCTTGCACTGCCTGGTGTTTGAGAACAGGATGACCGAGACATAGTCTTTCGAAAATGTTCCCCCCTAACCCACAGATAGGCCGGTACACCTACATCATTCTACATCTGCTAGCCCATCCCGGAAGGGGTCACACTAACTACTCAACTAAGCCAGAGCCCATATTGGCTTGTGGCTGCACACGTAAGCTTCTAGACATGGGAATACGATTGATCTCTTTGAGCCTGGGCGGCCGACCACTAGTGGTGCACCACCATGGATTAACCATGCATGCTCCCACTGTACTTCGCCACCACTCAAACCAAATACCGCCCAGGTAGTTCATTTACAAGTCTTGGTCCTGATTACTACTTTCTCACTCATGTCTCGCCATGTTCGCTTCCCAAACCACGTCTACATTTAGCGAGGCAAAAATAAACTTACACGGTGGTGACAAGGATGTATAGATCAGACCTACCTCAAATGAACTACTAGGTAACGGCATAGCCATCTGGCAACAATAAATCCTACCATGCAAACCTACCTCAAAGGACTAAATGCATAATAAAAACATAGGTAATTGAAGGAATGGTCAAATGTGAACTTGCCTGGTAATAGTTGATGAAGATTATATCGCTCTCAGAAATTTACTTAATAGAGCTATACGTCACTCTCCGATGAAAATCTATAAAGTCAAACATTGCGTTCACATAAGCAATCATTTCAGAGAACCAAGAAGAACATGCAAATCAAAAGTCTTGGAAAACCAAATGAACATTCAACACACTTAACTAGCATGGAAATATCCTAAGTGCAAAACAACATGTGACATAGGGTGCAAAGATGTGATGTGTACTACAGTGCGTACATGGCATAATAGTAAAACTATCATAGACAGACCATTTTTGTGTGAAAATGTGTGACAATGGTCCAAGTGGTAGGGTTTGGCTATGGTGACATGGTGCAAAAAGAATCACACCAATCGGAGCTACGGTTTAGGAGATATGGCCAATTAAAGTTTGAATTCAAATCTGAATAAAGTTCAAATTTGAATTTGTCCAAAAGTTTTCAAATTTGGTTTTCTGGATAAAGCTATTCGAGACGAACATTTTGCCGCTGGTTTCGTCGAATTTGGAGTTATGGTTAAAAAGATACAACCATTCAAAGTTTAGGGGTTAAACTGAAATTTACAGGGACTTGACTGTGAAACTTTTATTCGCGACCAGGTCCCTGGCCACGTGGCGGCTCGTGGCTGGCTGAATAGCGTTCACTACGGAAGCTTATACAACGAACGGCCATTAAATAAGAAAAACACTATCGCGGCTAAATAAAAAAACCAAGACCGGTTTTCACTAAAACCTCACGGGTTTAATAAAACCCTGGTTAACCATTTAGAAAAAACAAACAGAACCGGGGGGGTCAGCTCACAGCGAGCGGCAGCGTAGGCGTCGGTGACGTGCAGGGGACGGCGGCGTGGCGTTGGGCAGCGACGGGGCGACGGCTACGGCGGCCTCCGGTGGGTTCCGACGGCGACGAAGTAGACGGAGGGGTGCGGCATGGCGCGGGCGACCGGATGGTGGTGACGGCGGGCGTCGGCGTGCACCGGACAAGGCGGAGGGAGGCGGCGGAGCTCCGGTGCTCCGGCGAGAGCGCGGCGCGTCGGGGCGGCGGCTCCGGCGACCTAGAAGGCAAAACAAGGTGTCAAATCGACGCGTGCGGACTCGGGCAACAAAAAGAAGTAGTCGGTGGAGGCCGGGGTGGCTCATGGGCGACGAAATCCTCCGGTGAACTAGCACGGCTCCGGCGAGATCCAACTGGCTACGGCGAGCGATGCGAGGGGCGTGGTGACGAATGGATTAGCTGAACGGAGGGAGGGGGTCACGGGGGTTTTATAGGCGCGAAGAGGAGCTCGGGGTCGCGGCGGATAGGCCTTATCCCGGGGCAATGGCGCCGGTGGTTGCGGAAGCGGAGTGCGTCCTCATCCAGCGGGAGGAGCGGGAGGTTGGGGACGACGGGGTGGGGCCCTCCTACAGCGGGTACTGCATGCGAGCGAGAGGGAGAGGCGAGCGGGCGAGCGATGGGAAGGCGCTTCGGGCGCGGGAGCAGGCCATGGGCCTTAATGGCCGGCTGGGCCACATGGTTTGCCCCTGGGCCGAAACCTGTTTCGGTCCAGGTGGCGCCTCGGTGATTTTTTTTAAAAAAACAAACAAAACAGAAAAGTGCAATAGAGGAAAATTAGAAAGAAAAAAAATTACATAGGCATATTATATACCAAAATGTTCAGAAAAATAGAAGCAATAAGATGAACTATTTCTAAAGTTCAAATAAATTCCATAAAAATTCATAAATGTCAAACAGTGCTACTATTACATTTAAAATCAATAAAAATCATTTTTGAAACAGCAAAATGATTTCAAATTTATTTTCTCCTAATTTTCCATTGAAGGGAATCATTTTACCCTTATTTCCATTCTTTTATTTTTAGGAGAAAAATATTTTGAATTAAAACTAGATAACTTCCAAGAGGATTTTGAATTTGAAATTTCAAACAATTTCAAAAGGAAAATGAGTTCCAAATAACTTCAAAGTGACTTCCAAATTATTTATTTGAAACTCCCAACTCTCTTTCTTCAATTTTGAAGAAGTCATTTTATCTTCCCTCATGAACTCATTGAGTTGCTTAAAGTTTCTAAGTTTGAAATATTACAAATGGAATTCAAATCATTTTCAAACCCATTTTCATTTCTTTAAATGGAAGAAGTCATATTATCTTCACTCTAGGATCTTGTGATGAAATGAATTTGAATTCTTCGAGATCAAAATGCAAGATGAAAGTTTTGGGAAAGTCCTTTTATTCCCTCTCATTCAACTTTCAAAAAGTTTCAATTTCCACTCAGTTTCACACAATCAATCACACAGAAATCAAAGAAACAATCACAATTATTTATTTAATATAACATTCCAAAATTTAGAATTTTGGGATGTTACAAACTACCACCCTTAAAATGAATCTCGTCCTCGAGATTCGGAGAGGCTAGAAAGAAGGTTAGGTTTGGGGGTCTTCTTGAAAAATCCATTGATCATCACAAGGTCTGGGGTGCTACCACCCTTAGAATCATGGTTACGGTTCCGACAATACTCATGTACTCCGTCCTTTGCGTTGACGGTGCCGGTCTTCTCATATTCTCCGAGATAGCTCCTTCACTTTTGCTCTTCCGGTAAGGTCATGGCCTTTTCCACAAAATCTTGAGTCCTTGCATCAAATAAGGTCCTTCCGAGTCTGGGTCTTCTTAGCTGTCAGGCTGTCGCCAATGCTAAACAACTATCAAAATCTCATGGTGGTCAACAAATTCTGGTTCCTCCTGCAAGAAATGGGTCTGGGTTGAATCTCAGTGTAGAACCTATGATTGGCAATGATTGCTTGTAAAGGGTTCCATCGTCCTACCATTCTATGGTTGTATGGCTTATCGCGTCGACACTCTTCAAAGGATTTCAAGTCTCTCTGATTTTCCCATCAACATATGATAGCTCATGATAGAAGTCTCCGGTATGGGGGCCAATCCATCCCGTACTTGAATCATTACTACATACGCAGATAGTGAATCATGTTTTCTAACACTTGGGCATCCTCACAAGCATTGCAGAACTTCTCTTCTCCACGAACTGGGTTCGGTTAAATTCATTTGTTCTGCAAGCCAAACAAAATCTCTATCGCTTCTTCACAACTCTCGGGTTTTACGTAACCTCCTATGAAACGTATGATGATGAAATCATAGCTTCTTTTAGAATTATTTTCTTCAACAAGATTGTGCTTGTTTCCTTATCAAATCCTGGGTCCTGTGGGTTATGGCCCACTTCAATACTTGTATATCTTTAACTCATCCTTGGAGTTACTATTGTTTCATATTCCAACATTATATCTCCTTTAAATCCAATAGTACTTCATTCCTTCATATTCTTGGGGTAACCAACATAACTAAAACCAAACTCCAACTCATTTGTCCAAACTCCACTCTATGGAATACATTTTCCTTTCCAATGGTCTAGTGTTCACACAGACAAGTATCGCCAAAAAAAATGCACTGATTCAGCCATAATTCTCTTCATATCAAATCCTTTTATTACATCCTTAACCACTACTCAAAACTCAAATTTCAAAAGTACTCTATTACAAAAGCTGCCATCCACATAGTTTGGTATGGTCAAGCATTACTTCCATCTTTATTCATTTGCCCTACTTGAAGATGCTTCAGTCCCACTAGAATTGTGTGATGTGATCCTTCAAATCATCGATGTTTTGCTTCATCGTGGTGGCCATTAGCTTCATCTCCATCATCTCTGCATGCACCTCCCTCAGGTATTCCTGAGTGTGACGGAGTCTTGCTTCTTGTATTTCTCCAATCTGACGTATGGCTTCCATAGCAGCTTCACGAACAGAGTCGAAGAATGTTGCTTGTGGTACTCGAGAAATGAAAAAGTATTGCCCCATAGTCTTTGGGCAAACTCCCTTCACACGGTGGAGGTGTACCTCCACATACCAGAGTTCAACTCCCTTCTCCATGAAAGGATAACCCTTGTAAACTGCATCTCCTTCAAGTTGAATATGCTTCATCATGTCCTTCAGGATCTTTGGGTAATCCTGATCACTGGTCAGGGTCATGATCGTTTCCGGGCCCTTCAGAAAAGACTCGTAAAGGGTTTTCATCTGCAGGCATAAGATAGAAGGGGTACTCAGGATACTGTATGTATTTCCTTGGGTGAAATGTGGTTGTTTTTCTGGGAAAAGTTGGGGTCAGCTTGTCCATGGGTTCGAGGTTTTAGTCTGGGTGAGATAATGAGAGAGGCCCTCACAATCAACAAACAACTCATAATATTTCCTATCAGATTCCAAACACCTCAACTTTTATTACTTTATGAGCTATTACAATTCCATTTCACAACTCAACTCAACATCCCCAATGAAAATAAAAGTGTGTTCCAACTTTATTACATGCTTTATTCCAATATCAAGATCTCAACTACTCTGCTCAAGCTCTCCTCGGGTCTGAACATTCTCCGGCAAAATGTCCTACTCCTTTGCAGCATAAACAAATGACTTCAGACAAATCCAGGGGCTTCCTGGTGGTTATCTTGGCTCCTTGGGTTCTTGGCTTCCTTGCTAGGCATTTGCTAGCGTAATGACTAAATCCTTGCACCTGTAACAAGTGATTTGACTCAGGTCATTTTCTGCAGAGATTGGGTTGTTCTAGGGATACATGCTCTTTCTCTTCCTAGACTTCTTCGTTCCGATCAATTCTTCTATCTCAGGTGGATCAAACTCCACTTCTTCTATCAGGAAGTCTCCCAGATACTCTTGGTTTTCCTTCATGAAATATTGTGAAAAATGTCCTTCTTCTCCACATGAATAGCAAGCATTGGAGTAAAATCGGTTTAGGCTTTCTCCATCAGGGTCGTCAACATCTTCTTTCATCATCGGTTTTCTTAAACTTTCCCTGAGGGCTTCTTTCACTGCTTCCTTCTGCTGCTTGGTAATTTCTTGTACCTTGGGATAAATATGACACTGGGCAGGGTAGTGCGTAGTTCCTTCACACAAGAAACAAGTAACCTTCCTAGTTTGGCATTCTTTAGCTCGGTGATTTGCTTCACAATTAGGGCATCCATCCTTGTGTTCTTCATGGGTATGTCCTATATCTCCACATATCTTGCAGGCACAAGGTTCCTTCATCGGTTTATTAATGTGCTTCCGGATAAGACGGGATCCCAACAGAGTCTTCTTCAATTCCTCCTAGGTTTTTGCTCCATTACATCCTTGTATGGCTTGATGCATTTTCCACCAGGTTGCAACACTTTTTGTGAAGTACTGAAGAGCGTATTAAACCTCATACTTCCTTGCAACCAAATTGCTCCTGAAGTGATTCTCCATGTTTTGAATCCATAGCTCTGCCTCCAACTGATTGATCGGTCCAGAGAATACAAGTCCATCTTCATTCATCATCTATTGGGTCCAAGGGTTTTGGGATGAGATAAGAGGGATATAGAGATACACGCAATACACACAATATAATTTTGAAAATAAGTTTTATTTGTGGCTGTCAGGAAAACATCAAACAATGACAGCTCACAAACATCGCATCTAACGTGAGTATACAACAGGGGTTTGGTCCTCTAAAGTTCATATAAATTTTGGAATATGTCAATGTCTTCAAATTCTTCAATTCTTTAGAGGATTCGATAGTTGTAGCTTCAGTTCTTCTAGTGTATGGTGAAGTCTGATATCTTGTCGTTCTCGGAGTGGCTTTAGTTCATCCTCCGTGTGGTCCAAAGGGAACGGGGTATTGTCTAACTATTTGAGGTAAAAGGAAAGATTTGATAAAGCTCAGAAAAGAAGAGAGGTAAAGGACCTTTTTGAAAAATAAAGTTTAAGAGAAATCTTTTGCTAAGGGCTTTCCAGTTTCTAGGGTCACGTCCTACAGTCAACATGTGCTCTGATACCATCTCTGTAGCGACCCGACCTCAAACGGTCAAGCCTCTGTGTATCCGTGCCATCCCTGGATCGGTATGCTGGCACACACAGTACATCAATGTATATATCAAAGTGCAATCACATGTATAAATAACGTAAAACTGATATATACCTCATAAGTCTCAGCGGAAACAAACATAAGGGTGTGGAGTCCATCAACGCCAACGGCAAGTTGAGTGTAGATCGTAACCCTACAACGTAACTCTTACTCGTTGTAGAAAAATCCCTGCAACATAAGACGTTGCAGCCCTGTAGGTCAGTACATTGAATGTACTGGCAAGTCACATCATAAGAATAATGAACCTATTTATACATGCAATTTGGCTGGTGGAAAGCTCTAAGTTTAGTTTTTGCATAAAGCTAGTTTTTCCCTAGAATAAAAGATATTATTCTACCACTACTTTACAGCATAGGATGAGTTGGTAAACCCAACTTAATCCATTCCCAAGGTTTCATTTAAAACCCAACTGTTTAATTAAGAGTGATGAGATCTCCCAGCATTTCCACTACTAGATGCTCAAGTTGTCCGTAACCGGGGACACGGCTAATCAGTTAGGTTTTAACACTCTGCAGAGGTTTGCGCACTTTTTCCCACAAGACTAGATAGCCTCCCTTGAAATTCTCGCACTGCCTGGTGTTTGAGAACAGGATGACCGAGACATAGTCTTTCAAAAATGTTCCCCCTTAACCCATGGATAGGCCGGTACACCTACATCATTCTACATCTGCTAGCCCATCCCGGAAGGGGTCACACTAACTACTCAACTAAGACAGAGCCCATATTGGCTTGTGGCTGCACACGTAAGCTTCTAGACATGGGAATACGATTGATCTCTTTGAGCCTGGGTGGCCGACCACTAGTGGTGCACCACCATGGATTAACCATGCATGCTCCCACTGTACTTCGCCACCATGCAAACCAAATACCGCCCAGGTAGTTCACTTACAAGTCTTGGTCCTGATTACTTTTTCTCACTCATGTCTCGCCATGTTCGCTTCCCAAACCACGTCTACATTTAGCGAGGCAAAAATAAACTTACACGGTGGTGACAAGGATGTATAGATCAGACCTACCTCAAATGAACTACTAGGTAACGGCATAGCCATCTAGCAACAATAAATCCTACCATGCAAACGTACCTCAAAGGACTAAGTGCATAATAAAAACATAGGTAATTGAAGGAATGGTCAAATGTGAACTTGCCTGGTAATAGTTGATGAAGATTATATCGCTCTCAGAAATTTACTTAATAGAGCTATTCGTCACTCTCCGATGAAAATCTATAAGGTCAAACATTGCGTTCACATAAGCAATCATTTCAGAGAACCAAGAAGAACATGCAAATCAAAAGTCTTGGAAAACCAAATGAACATTCAACACACTTAACTAGCATGGAAATATCCTAAGTGCAAAACAACATGTGACATAGGGTGCAAAGATGTGATGTGTACTACAGTGCGTACATGGCATAATAGTAAAACTATCATAGACAGACCATTTTTGTGTGGAAAATGTGTGACAATGGTCCAAGTGGTAGGGTTTGGCTACGGTGACATGGTGCAAAAAGAATCACACCAATCGGAGCTACGGTTTAGGAGATATGGCCAATTGAAGTTTGAATTCAAATCTGAATAAAGTTCAAATTTGAATTTGTCCAAAAGTTTTCAAATTTGGTTTTCTGGATAAAGCTATTCGAGACGAACATTTTGCCGCTGGTTTCGTCGAATTTGGAGTTATGGTTAAAAAGATACAACCATTCAAAGTTTAGGGGCTAAACTAAAATTTACAGGGACTTGACTGTGAAAGTTTTATTCGCGACCAGGTCCCTGGCCACATGGCGGCTCGTGGCTGGCCGAATAGCGTTCACTACGGAAGCTTATACAACGAACGGCCATTAAATAAGAAAAACACTACCGCGGCTAAATAAAAAAACCAACACCGGTTTTCACTAAAACCTCACGGGTTTAATAAAACCCTGGTTAACCATTTAAAAAAACAAACAGAACCGGGGGGGTCAGCTCACAGCGAGCGGCAGCGTAGGCATCGGTGACGTGCAGGGGACGGCGGCGTGGCGTTGGGCAGCGACGGGGCGACGGCTACGGCGGCCTTCGATGGGTTCCGGCAGCGGCGAAGTAGACGGAGGGGTGCGGCGTGGCGCGGGCGACCGGATGGTGGTGACGGCGGGCGTCGGCGTGCACCGGACAGGGCGGAGGGAGGCGACGGAGCTCCGGTGCTCCGGCAAGAGCGCGGCGCGTCGGGGCGGCAGCTCCGGCGACCTAGAAGGCAAAACAAGGTGTCAAATCGACGCGTGCGGACTCGGGCAACAAAAAGAAGTAGTCGGTGGAGGCCGGGGTGGCTCATGGGCGACGAAATCCTTCGGTGAACTAGCACGGCTCCGGCGAGATCCAAGTGGCTACGGCGAGCGATGCGAGGGGCATGGTGACGAACGGATTAGCTGAACGGAGGGAGGGGGTCACGGGGGTTTTATAGGCGCGAAGAGGGGCTCGGGGTCGCGGCGGATAGGCCTTATCCCGGGGCAATGGCGCTGGTGGTTGCGGAAGCGGAGTGCGTCCTCATCCAGCGGGAGGAGCGGGAGGTTGGGGACGACGGGGTGGGGCCCTCATGCAGCGGGTGCTACGTGCGAGCGAGAGGGAGAGGCGAGCGGGCGAGCGACGGGAAGGTGCTTCGGGCGTGGGAGCAGGCCGTGGGCCTTAATGGCCGGCTGGGCCACATGGTTTGCCCCTGGGCCGAAACCTGTTTCGGTCCAGGTGGCGCCTCGGTGATTTTTTTTAAAAAAACAAACAAAACAGAAAAGTGCAACAGAGGAAAATTGGAAAGAAAAAAATTACATAGGCATATTATATACCAAAATGTTCAGAAAAATAGAAGCAATAAGATGAACTATTTCTAAAGTTCAAATAAATTCCATAAAAATTCATAAATGTCAAACAGTGCTACTATTACATTTAAAATCAATAAAAATCATTTTT
>NC_041388.1:155250330-155258458 GCF_002162155.2 Triticum dicoccoides
AAAAAAATTACATAGGCATATTATATACCAAAATGTTCAGAAAAATAGAAGCAATAAGATGAACTATTTCTAAAGTTCAAATAAATTCCATAAAAATTCATAAATGTCAAACAGTGCTACTATTACATTTAAAATCAATAAAAATCATTTTTGAAACAGCAAAATGATTTCAAATTTATTTTCTCCTAATTTTCCATTGAAGGGAATCATTTTACCCTTATTTCCATTCTTTTATTTTTAGGAGAAAAATATTTTGAATTAAAACTAGATAACTTCCAAGAGGATTTTGAATTTGAAATTTCAAACAATTTCAAAAGGAAAATGAGTTCCAAATAACTTCAAAGTGACTTCCAAATTATTTATTTGAAACTCCCAACTCTCTTTCTTCAATTTTGAAGAAGTCATTTTATCTTCCCTCATGAACTCATTGAGTTGCTTAAAGTTTCTAAGTTTGAAATATTACAAATGGAATTCAAATCATTTTCAAACCCATTTTCATTTCTTTAAATGGAAGAAGTCATATTATCTTCACTCTAGGATCTTGTGATGAAATGAATTTGAATTCTTCGAGATCAAAATGCAAGATGAAAGTTTTGGGAAAGTCCTTTTATTCCCTCTCATTCAACTTTCAAAAAGTTTCAATTTCCACTCAGTTTCACACAATCAATCACACAGAAATCAAAGAAACAATCACAATTATTTATTTAATATAACATTCCAAAATTTAGAATTTTGGGATGTTACAAACTACCACCCTTAAAATGAATCTCGTCCTCGAGATTCGGAGAGGCTAGAAAGAAGGTTAGGTTTGGGGGTCTTCTTGAAAAATCCATTGATCATCACAAGGTCTGGGGTGCTACCACCCTTAGAATCATGGTTACGGTTCCGACAATACTCATGTACTCCGTCCTTTGCGTTGACGGTGCCGGTCTTCTCATATTCTCCGAGATAGCTCCTTCACTTTTGCTCTTCCGGTAAGGTCATGGCCTTTTCCACAAAATCTTGAGTCCTTGCATCAAATAAGGTCCTTCCGAGTCTGGGTCTTCTTAGCTGTCAGGCTGTCGCCAATGCTAAACAACTATCAAAATCTCATGGTGGTCAACAAATTCTGGTTCCTCCTGCAAGAAATGGGTCTGGGTTGAATCTCAGTGTAGAACCTATGATTGGCAATGATTGCTTGTAAAGGGTTCCATCGTCCTACCATTCTATGGTTGTATGGCTTATCGCGTCGACACTCTTCAAAGGATTTCAAGTCTCTCTGATTTTCCCATCAACATATGATAGCTCATGATAGAAGTCTCCGGTATGGGGGCCAATCCATCCCGTACTTGAATCATTACTACATACGCAGATAGTGAATCATGTTTTCTAACACTTGGGCATCCTCACAAGCATTGCAGAACTTCTCTTCTCCACGAACTGGGTTCGGTTAAATTCATTTGTTCTGCAAGCCAAACAAAATCTCTATCGCTTCTTCACAACTCTCGGGTTTTACGTAACCTCCTATGAAACGTATGATGATGAAATCATAGCTTCTTTTAGAATTATTTTCTTCAACAAGATTGTGCTTGTTTCCTTATCAAATCCTGGGTCCTGTGGGTTATGGCCCACTTCAATACTTGTATATCTTTAACTCATCCTTGGAGTTACTATTGTTTCATATTCCAACATTATATCTCCTTTAAATCCAATAGTACTTCATTCCTTCATATTCTTGGGGTAACCAACATAACTAAAACCAAACTCCAACTCATTTGTCCAAACTCCACTCTATGGAATACATTTTCCTTTCCAATGGTCTAGTGTTCACACAGACAAGTATCGCCAAAAAAAATGCACTGATTCAGCCATAATTCTCTTCATATCAAATCCTTTTATTACATCCTTAACCACTACTCAAAACTCAAATTTCAAAAGTACTCTATTACAAAAGCTGCCATCCACATAGTTTGGTATGGTCAAGCATTACTTCCATCTTTATTCATTTGCCCTACTTGAAGATGCTTCAGTCCCACTAGAATTGTGTGATGTGATCCTTCAAATCATCGATGTTTTGCTTCATCGTGGTGGCCATTAGCTTCATCTCCATCATCTCTGCATGCACCTCCCTCAGGTATTCCTGAGTGTGACGGAGTCTTGCTTCTTGTATTTCTCCAATCTGACGTATGGCTTCCATAGCAGCTTCACGAACAGAGTCGAAGAATGTTGCTTGTGGTACTCGAGAAATGAAAAAGTATTGCCCCATAGTCTTTGGGCAAACTCCCTTCACACGGTGGAGGTGTACCTCCACATACCAGAGTTCAACTCCCTTCTCCATGAAAGGATAACCCTTGTAAACTGCATCTCCTTCAAGTTGAATATGCTTCATCATGTCCTTCAGGATCTTTGGGTAATCCTGATCACTGGTCAGGGTCATGATCGTTTCCGGGCCCTTCAGAAAAGACTCGTAAAGGGTTTTCATCTGCAGGCATAAGATAGAAGGGGTACTCAGGATACTGTATGTATTTCCTTGGGTGAAATGTGGTTGTTTTTCTGGGAAAAGTTGGGGTCAGCTTGTCCATGGGTTCGAGGTTTTAGTCTGGGTGAGATAATGAGAGAGGCCCTCACAATCAACAAACAACTCATAATATTTCCTATCAGATTCCAAACACCTCAACTTTTATTACTTTATGAGCTATTACAATTCCATTTCACAACTCAACTCAACATCCCCAATGAAAATAAAAGTGTGTTCCAACTTTATTACATGCTTTATTCCAATATCAAGATCTCAACTACTCTGCTCAAGCTCTCCTCGGGTCTGAACATTCTCCGGCAAAATGTCCTACTCCTTTGCAGCATAAACAAATGACTTCAGACAAATCCAGGGGCTTCCTGGTGGTTATCTTGGCTCCTTGGGTTCTTGGCTTCCTTGCTAGGCATTTGCTAGCGTAATGACTAAATCCTTGCACCTGTAACAAGTGATTTGACTCAGGTCATTTTCTGCAGAGATTGGGTTGTTCTAGGGATACATGCTCTTTCTCTTCCTAGACTTCTTCGTTCCGATCAATTCTTCTATCTCAGGTGGATCAAACTCCACTTCTTCTATCAGGAAGTCTCCCAGATACTCTTGGTTTTCCTTCATGAAATATTGTGAAAAATGTCCTTCTTCTCCACATGAATAGCAAGCATTGGAGTAAAATCGGTTTAGGCTTTCTCCATCAGGGTCGTCAACATCTTCTTTCATCATCGGTTTTCTTAAACTTTCCCTGAGGGCTTCTTTCACTGCTTCCTTCTGCTGCTTGGTAATTTCTTGTACCTTGGGATAAATATGACACTGGGCAGGGTAGTGCGTAGTTCCTTCACACAAGAAACAAGTAACCTTCCTAGTTTGGCATTCTTTAGCTCGGTGATTTGCTTCACAATTAGGGCATCCATCCTTGTGTTCTTCATGGGTATGTCCTATATCTCCACATATCTTGCAGGCACAAGGTTCCTTCATCGGTTTATTAATGTGCTTCCGGATAAGACGGGATCCCAACAGAGTCTTCTTCAATTCCTCCTAGGTTTTTGCTCCATTACATCCTTGTATGGCTTGATGCATTTTCCACCAGGTTGCAACACTTTTTGTGAAGTACTGAAGAGCGTATTAAACCTCATACTTCCTTGCAACCAAATTGCTCCTGAAGTGATTCTCCATGTTTTGAATCCATAGCTCTGCCTCCAACTGATTGATCGGTCCAGAGAATACAAGTCCATCTTCATTCATCATCTATTGGGTCCAAGGGTTTTGGGATGAGATAAGAGGGATATAGAGATACACGCAATACACACAATATAATTTTGAAAATAAGTTTTATTTGTGGCTGTCAGGAAAACATCAAACAATGACAGCTCACAAACATCGCATCTAACGTGAGTATACAACAGGGGTTTGGTCCTCTAAAGTTCATATAAATTTTGGAATATGTCAATGTCTTCAAATTCTTCAATTCTTTAGAGGATTCGATAGTTGTAGCTTCAGTTCTTCTAGTGTATGGTGAAGTCTGATATCTTGTCGTTCTCGGAGTGGCTTTAGTTCATCCTCCGTGTGGTCCAAAGGGAACGGGGTATTGTCTAACTATTTGAGGTAAAAGGAAAGATTTGATAAAGCTCAGAAAAGAAGAGAGGTAAAGGACCTTTTTGAAAAATAAAGTTTAAGAGAAATCTTTTGCTAAGGGCTTTCCAGTTTCTAGGGTCACGTCCTACAGTCAACATGTGCTCTGATACCATCTCTGTAGCGACCCGACCTCAAACGGTCAAGCCTCTGTGTATCCGTGCCATCCCTGGATCGGTATGCTGGCACACACAGTACATCAATGTATATATCAAAGTGCAATCACATGTATAAATAACGTAAAACTGATATATACCTCATAAGTCTCAGCGGAAACAAACATAAGGGTGTGGAGTCCATCAACGCCAACGGCAAGTTGAGTGTAGATCGTAACCCTACAACGTAACTCTTACTCGTTGTAGAAAAATCCCTGCAACATAAGACGTTGCAGCCCTGTAGGTCAGTACATTGAATGTACTGGCAAGTCACATCATAAGAATAATGAACCTATTTATACATGCAATTTGGCTGGTGGAAAGCTCTAAGTTTAGTTTTTGCATAAAGCTAGTTTTTCCCTAGAATAAAAGATATTATTCTACCACTACTTTACAGCATAGGATGAGTTGGTAAACCCAACTTAATCCATTCCCAAGGTTTCATTTAAAACCCAACTGTTTAATTAAGAGTGATGAGATCTCCCAGCATTTCCACTACTAGATGCTCAAGTTGTCCGTAACCGGGGACACGGCTAATCAGTTAGGTTTTAACACTCTGCAGAGGTTTGCGCACTTTTTCCCACAAGACTAGATAGCCTCCCTTGAAATTCTCGCACTGCCTGGTGTTTGAGAACAGGATGACCGAGACATAGTCTTTCAAAAATGTTCCCCCTTAACCCATGGATAGGCCGGTACACCTACATCATTCTACATCTGCTAGCCCATCCCGGAAGGGGTCACACTAACTACTCAACTAAGACAGAGCCCATATTGGCTTGTGGCTGCACACGTAAGCTTCTAGACATGGGAATACGATTGATCTCTTTGAGCCTGGGTGGCCGACCACTAGTGGTGCACCACCATGGATTAACCATGCATGCTCCCACTGTACTTCGCCACCATGCAAACCAAATACCGCCCAGGTAGTTCACTTACAAGTCTTGGTCCTGATTACTTTTTCTCACTCATGTCTCGCCATGTTCGCTTCCCAAACCACGTCTACATTTAGCGAGGCAAAAATAAACTTACACGGTGGTGACAAGGATGTATAGATCAGACCTACCTCAAATGAACTACTAGGTAACGGCATAGCCATCTAGCAACAATAAATCCTACCATGCAAACGTACCTCAAAGGACTAAGTGCATAATAAAAACATAGGTAATTGAAGGAATGGTCAAATGTGAACTTGCCTGGTAATAGTTGATGAAGATTATATCGCTCTCAGAAATTTACTTAATAGAGCTATTCGTCACTCTCCGATGAAAATCTATAAGGTCAAACATTGCGTTCACATAAGCAATCATTTCAGAGAACCAAGAAGAACATGCAAATCAAAAGTCTTGGAAAACCAAATGAACATTCAACACACTTAACTAGCATGGAAATATCCTAAGTGCAAAACAACATGTGACATAGGGTGCAAAGATGTGATGTGTACTACAGTGCGTACATGGCATAATAGTAAAACTATCATAGACAGACCATTTTTGTGTGGAAAATGTGTGACAATGGTCCAAGTGGTAGGGTTTGGCTACGGTGACATGGTGCAAAAAGAATCACACCAATCGGAGCTACGGTTTAGGAGATATGGCCAATTGAAGTTTGAATTCAAATCTGAATAAAGTTCAAATTTGAATTTGTCCAAAAGTTTTCAAATTTGGTTTTCTGGATAAAGCTATTCGAGACGAACATTTTGCCGCTGGTTTCGTCGAATTTGGAGTTATGGTTAAAAAGATACAACCATTCAAAGTTTAGGGGCTAAACTAAAATTTACAGGGACTTGACTGTGAAAGTTTTATTCGCGACCAGGTCCCTGGCCACATGGCGGCTCGTGGCTGGCCGAATAGCGTTCACTACGGAAGCTTATACAACGAACGGCCATTAAATAAGAAAAACACTACCGCGGCTAAATAAAAAAACCAACACCGGTTTTCACTAAAACCTCACGGGTTTAATAAAACCCTGGTTAACCATTTAAAAAAACAAACAGAACCGGGGGGGTCAGCTCACAGCGAGCGGCAGCGTAGGCATCGGTGACGTGCAGGGGACGGCGGCGTGGCGTTGGGCAGCGACGGGGCGACGGCTACGGCGGCCTTCGATGGGTTCCGGCAGCGGCGAAGTAGACGGAGGGGTGCGGCGTGGCGCGGGCGACCGGATGGTGGTGACGGCGGGCGTCGGCGTGCACCGGACAGGGCGGAGGGAGGCGACGGAGCTCCGGTGCTCCGGCAAGAGCGCGGCGCGTCGGGGCGGCAGCTCCGGCGACCTAGAAGGCAAAACAAGGTGTCAAATCGACGCGTGCGGACTCGGGCAACAAAAAGAAGTAGTCGGTGGAGGCCGGGGTGGCTCATGGGCGACGAAATCCTTCGGTGAACTAGCACGGCTCCGGCGAGATCCAAGTGGCTACGGCGAGCGATGCGAGGGGCATGGTGACGAACGGATTAGCTGAACGGAGGGAGGGGGTCACGGGGGTTTTATAGGCGCGAAGAGGGGCTCGGGGTCGCGGCGGATAGGCCTTATCCCGGGGCAATGGCGCTGGTGGTTGCGGAAGCGGAGTGCGTCCTCATCCAGCGGGAGGAGCGGGAGGTTGGGGACGACGGGGTGGGGCCCTCATGCAGCGGGTGCTACGTGCGAGCGAGAGGGAGAGGCGAGCGGGCGAGCGACGGGAAGGTGCTTCGGGCGTGGGAGCAGGCCGTGGGCCTTAATGGCCGGCTGGGCCACATGGTTTGCCCCTGGGCCGAAACCTGTTTCGGTCCAGGTGGCGCCTCGGTGATTTTTTTTAAAAAAACAAACAAAACAGAAAAGTGCAACAGAGGAAAATTGGAAAGAAAAAAATTACATAGGCATATTATATACCAAAATGTTCAGAAAAATAGAAGCAATAAGATGAACTATTTCTAAAGTTCAAATAAATTCCATAAAAATTCATAAATGTCAAACAGTGCTACTATTACATTTAAAATCAATAAAAATCATTTTTAAAATAGCAAAATGATTTCAAATTTATTTTCTCCTAATTTTCCATTGAAGGGAATCATTTTACCCTTATTTCCATTCATTTATTTTTAGGAGAAAAATATTTTGAACTAAAACTAGATAACTTCCAAGAGGATTTTGAATTTGAAATTTCAAACAACTTCAAAAGGAAAATGAGTTCCAAATAACTTCAAAGTGACTTCCAAATTATTTTCAAACCCATTTTCATTTCTTTAAATGGAAGAAGTCATTTCTTTAAATTTCTTTAAACCCATTTGAATTTTGAAGAAGTCATTTTATCTTCCCTCATGAACTCATTGAGTTGCTTAAAGTTTCTAAGTTTGAAATATTTCAAATGGAATTCAAATCATTTTCAAACCCATTTTCATTTCTTTAAATGGAAGAAGTCATATTATCTTCACTCTAGGATCTTGTGATGAAATGAATTTGAATTCTTCGAGATCAAAATGCAAGATGAAAGTTTTGGGAAAGTCCTTTTATTCCCTCTCATTCAACTTTCAAAAAGTTTCAATTTCCACTCAGTTTCACACAATCAATCACACAGAAATCAAAGAAACAATCACAATTATTTATTTAATATAACATTCCAAAATTTAGAATTTTGGGATGTTACAACGATGGCGTAGTGGCGGTGATGGTGATGTGATCCGCGTAGGGTGTCGCCTAAGCACTACGTGAAATATGACCAAAGGAGTAAACCGTGAAGGGAGACGTCGCACACGGCTTGGAACAATTGGTGTGTCTCCAAGGGGTGCCCTGCCCACATATATAAAGGATGAGGGGAGGAGGCCGGCCACCAGGGGCACGCCAAGGAGAGGGGAGTCCTACTAGGACTCCAAGT
>NC_041388.1:155258597-155416283 GCF_002162155.2 Triticum dicoccoides
GAAAGGGGGAAGGGAGAGGGAAGAGAAGGAAAGGGGGGGCGCCCCCTCCCCTGGTCCAATTCGGACTCCCCATGGGAGGGGGGTGCGGCCACCCCTTGTGGGATGCCTCCCCTCTCCCCTATGGCCCATGTAGGCCCAAATATTTCCCCGGGGGGTTCCGGTAACCCCTCGGTACTTCGATAAATATCCAAAATGTCCCGAAACCATTCCGGTGTCCGAATACCTTCATACAGTATATCAATCTTTACCTCTTGACCATTTCGAGACTCCTCGTCATGTCTGTGATCTCATCCGGGACTTCGAACAAACTTCGGTCATCAAAACACATAACTCATAATACAAATCGTCATCGAACGTTAAGCGCGCGGACCCTACGGGTTCGAGAACTATGTAGACATGACCGAGACACATCTCCGGTCAATAACCAATAGCGGAACCTGGATGCTCATATTGGTTCCTACATATTCTACGAAGATCTTTATCGGTCAAATCACAATGACAACATACGTAATTCCCTTTGTCATCGGTATGTTACTTGCCTGAGATTCGATCGTCGGTATCCTTATACCTAGTTCAATCTCGTTACCGCCAAGTCTCTTTACTCATTCTATAATGCATCATCCCGTAACTAACTCATTAGTCACATTGCTTGCAAGGCTTATCGTGATGTGTATTACCGAGAGGGCCCAGAGATACCTCTCCGATACTCGGAGTGACAAATCCTAATCTCGATCTATGCCAATCCAACAGACACCTTTGGAGACACCTGTAGAGCATCTTTATAATAACCCAGTTACGTTGTGACGTTTGATAGCACACAAGGTGTTCCTCCGGTATTCGGGAGTTGCATAATCTCATAGTCAAAGGAATATGTATAAGTCATGAAGAAAGCAATAACAATAAAACTTAACGATCATTATGCTAAGCTAACGGATGGGTCATGTCCATCCCGTTCATCAAATGGAAACACATGTCTATGGTCGGGAAACTTAACCATCTTTGATTAACGAGCTAGTCAAGTAGAGGCATACCAGGGACACTCTGTTTTGTCTATGTATTCACACAAGTATCAAGTTTCCGGTTAATACAATTCTAGCATGAATAATAAACATTTATCATGATATAAGGAAATATAAATAACAACTTTATATTGCCTCTAGGGCATATTTCCTTCAGTTTGTACCAGTAGCTATGTGTTTAATCTCTCTCTCGTGTTCTTGAGATGTCACGATCTTGATGTATCGCGGTCTTTGTTGATATAGTTGGATCATATGGTGTTTTCCCCTCTCTATCTTGTTGTGAATTGAGTTTTCCCTTTGAGATTCCATTTTATCGGATTGAATACTTTTATGGATTTAAAAACACTTGATGTATGTCTTGGTATGAATACCTGTGATGACAACGGGGTATCATATTGATTCACTTGATATATGTTTTGGCACTCAATTTGCGGATTCTCGAGATGACATTGGGGTAATCTATGCATAGGGGTTGATCCACGTTCTCATTTTTGTTTCTCTGGTAGAAATCTTGGGGCACTTTTTGAGATTCTTTGTATTGGATTGAGTATTGTTTGATGCTAATCAACTCACGAATACTCGCGGTGGAACATACAACACAAGTAGCAAGAAAAAAAAGGGATTTTTGGCCCAAAATGACTGTTCCAGGGCACGGCCGCAGTTTTTAGCCATCTGTTGCATGTTGCCTGTTGGAGATGCTCTTACAAATTTATACTCTCGCCGTAAAGAAATATAAGAGCGTTTAGATCACTACGTTTAAGAGCGTTTAGATCACTACGTTAGTGATTTAAACATAGTGATCTAAGCGCTTTTATATTTCTTTACGGAGGGAGTACAACATAACCAGAAATACAACAAAAACGTTTCATGCCACAACCATATCATATTGATGTTCTGGTCAGCATTAACAAAATAAGAACATCATCGATTTCAGTGCCATGAAGACCTACTGCTCTAGACCATGCTTGAGCCAAGAACAACTCAAGCTGATATGCAAGAAGCAGATCTTATACAGGAACCATCTGCACATATACTTATCCACTTCAGGTAACATCGGGTTACTTACTATTCCACAAACCTATATTATAAGATGAAAAAGGAATACAAAACAAGGGTAGAGAGACGGGTTGGACACGGAGCATACTGCTCCTACATTGTGGGGATAGCGCGGTTGTAGTGCCCGTAAGGCAGATAATCTGGGGGATAGCTCGGCGCGGTGTTCCGGCACGGCCAGCGAGCATCAAGGTTCCAGCTTCAGGGAGACAACTCGGGACTGTCGGTTCCGCTTTGCCGCCCTCACAAACACCACGGATAGGCACGATGGTGCCCACCATGGCCTCCGGACTTCTTGCTCCCCTTTCAGGCAGGCAACTGTGGATCAAATTAGCAGAGTCAGACAGAGCAATCTTCTAAGTGTGGACACACAACCAATGGAGTATGATGTTCATCTATCAATAAAATACAACAGATCTAGGTATTGAATAATGTCAAATTCATTTATGTTGCTCATTTACACCAAACCAAGATGCTGAAAAGAACCGATCTATATATTAGCATCATAAACTTGCGGCCAAAAAATGTATTTACTGATGAAAGCTAACAGAACAGAAAGCAAATTGGCAGCTGAACCGTGCTGGCACAACTGTTTTCCACAAGACTCAGCTCAGACTCTTAAGCTTTTATGTAGCATGAAGAGGCAGTACCAACTAATTGAGCTTGAGCTCAAAAAGAAAAGAGCAGTGGTGAGAGAAATAGGTTTGCACTCCGATTGACTGCATGGTGCATCATACAGTCAAATGAAAACTAATGAGCAAAATATGAAGGAATCAAGTACTGAAATGGTTATCACGGTAGCAGAGATGATTTATAGATGCTCTCAAGGAAGAAACGGGAATATACCAACCTTTAATGCGCCTCAACTCTTTGCACAATGTGATAAAGTCTCCCCATTTCATATGGCACCGCCTGATAAACCGCAGAATCTGCTCGGTAGTAAACATCGACAAGCTCTCTAGATACTCTCCATTGACACTATTTTCTTCAAAAACTTGTCTGTAGCCACCAAGATTTATCTCTTCAAGCCACAAGCCGACATCCTGAAAGAAAACAATAACCTTATTAGGTGAATACCCTTTAGCTTTTGCATCTGATAGTGGTTCAAATTTAAATCAGAAGACAGATGGGTAGCTAGATCAGTTAGAACAAATGCAGACAGTCAAACATAAAGAATGAATTAAGAAATAAATTTAGAGTAAATGCCCTTTAAGAGGGTTGAATGAAATGCCTATCTAAATTTAAAGTGACCAAACCCAGATCATACCAATGGCTACTGGTGATTGGGAAAAAATAATGCAGATCTAAATAGTAACCAACTTGTGGGCATGTCAAGCAAGCATACATCTCTGAGCACGCAGAACACTGAGATGGTCCACTCCAAAGAAAAATAAAACAGCACCAACCACTCCCAAGCATTGCTGGAGCACTCTGCTTAGTCCTCCAGCCTTACCTGCATTTTCCCCCACAAAATCGCGTTGCTTAGTTTGGGAAAACTTCCTAGCATGGCTATTTTACCAACTAAACTAGCTGCCTTGTGAAGCAATTCTAGGAGTGATTGTAGTTTTGTAGTGTGGTCTATTATTTTAGCGAAATAGAGCTAGGATTGCCGGCAGAAGTCCTTTAGCCAATTTTCCACTCCATATTGCCAGTTTTTCAGAAGACAGGAGCGCCTTAAAGGTGCGAAAGAAATGATCATTCAAGAAGGCAATCTTTTTTCCTAAATCCAAACAATACGTAGCAATTTAACAAAGGACTCAGACCTCATTATGCTAAAATTTAGGAGCTAGTTTGAAATCTTACCAATAGAACGAAAAGGTAGAATACGTCCCAAACGACATGGCATAAAAAACCGTTCCCAGGGATCTATGGTTCATCTCATCAAAGTTAAGACCGGCTTCATCCAAGTATCAAACACAACACGTGGTCAATACAAGACACACCAAAGTAAGGCTCAATTATAGCCCAATCCCATTCTGGCTCAGTCCCAGGCCTGAGTACAATGCAGCCTGGGAAATGTTGCAGAAGTGATATATAGTACTCATGGTTGGACGAGTATCACTTGGTTAATCAAACTGTTGATATTGGTTTAATTATTTGCCATAATGATGAAGCAACAGGGAACCAAGTATCACTTTCACCTCATGAGCTCACCATACCCCCTCACTATGGTACGTTTAAGAGAATGGGTCAGGCATACGGAGAGGAGTAGTTAGGTACTCACGAATATTTATCCTTTGCATATAGTTGAGTAGAAACCACGATCAAGCGTCACACTAGATCAGCAAACGGGTTCCTAATAGTGGACTAAATTATCTCAAAAAGGGTCAAGGACAAACAAGATAAAACTAAAGAACTAAAACACTGCCCACAAAATCGACAAAGGGTTGTAGGGGCAAATTTGTATGAATCCTAAGAAGGAATCGGACTGTCAAAGCTCCTAGGAATATTTACGAAGTAAGCTGCAGAACGAAAATACAGTGAATTTCAAGAAAGTTGGCATTCAAGTAACAACGGAAAGAGGAAAACCAGCGTCACTACAGATTAGCACCTCGACAGTCCATATGAAGAAATCAAGCGGCTCCGGAGACTTCCCACGGCTCATCTCCCTCCTCCCGTTAGCCAACTCCACTGCAAGACCCAACCCAAGGTTTAGTGTCAGATCTAGATGATGTGGCGCGTGCGCACCGGCGCACCCAACATTAGCTCAAGTTAGTTCAAGGCTAATAATTCCTTAATGAATAACCAAAACCTCATACCGAAAGAAACGATGCCCGAGACCGCGGACGGGGTGGAGACGGCAGGGACGCGACGGGAGTAGAAGGGGAACGGCGATGGAGTCGAGATGAGCGTGAGAGGTGGAGGAGTTGGGTGGGTGAGGCGCGGCGGTGAAGGGAAGCTACGGCACGATGGGGGATATAGAGCACGGTGGTGGTGGACTGTAGGAGAGGATTGGAGCTTGAGTAGAGCAGAACAGGAGAGCAGCGTTGGGGAAAGAGGAAGGGATCGGGGTGGGAGGAAGAGGAAAGCTACGGGAGTGAGGATAGGATAAGTCAGCTGCTGCACAGAGATGGATTGTGACGGCTGGGATTGTTTGGCCGACATGATTGGTGGTAGATGTTGGGGATATATTTCACTAGAAATGAAAAACTACATAAATTTGTTGGTTTCATCCAAGTCTACTGATATTTGTAAATTTGTCTAAATTGACGAGTCACACCTCAAAAAAAATTGTAACAGTTTCTCTATTTTTTTATCGGAAAGGTTTTTTCCATCCCATTTTTATAGAAACATAGAACAACATCCAACATATCATCATTGTACAGCTCTCAGGTAAAGCGAATAGTTGCATCAGAATTACATAAACTGGCCCTAAGCCGGGACAAAGAGCGTCCAACCAACACATAACAAAATAACCCTATAGGAAATCTTCAGTAGTTGTTTGCATGTAGCTCGTCGTCCTTCCCAGGTGAATCATCAGACCCGGGTGATCCTCAACAGTTCTCCTTTTTGATGGTCTAGGATGAGCATGCATCGTAGTAGTAACGCAGATTGTTGATCGTCCAAAAAGGATCCTCCATTGATGAAGTCGGTTGCTTGCTCTTCCTAACAACAATCTGACATCGCGCCAAACAAATTCCTAAAAACAATGCTCATTACGGATAGTCAGCGGGGCCCACAAGACAGCTACTCAAAACATGCTAAACACATAAGTCTTTTTTATTAGCACACCACATGATAGCCCACTCCCTAAAATTATGAGGCATGCATCTTTTCAGATATTCGTCTAAGCATTCCTGGACATACTTAGCTGCAACACAGTCAAAGAACACATGATAAGTTCTTTCACCACAACATTGTATGGTTATATCCTCAATTCTTGCCGCTTAGAAAGGTTATCTTGAGTAAGGATTCAATTGTGTAGCACCAACCAAAAAAATATGAAATTTAGGAGGAACATGGATCTTCCATAAATATTTCCAAAAGGGGCAAAAATCCTACCAAAATTACTCGGCTGGTAAAATTTTTTTGCAGAATATAACCCAGGCGGATGTAGAAACCATCTAGGGCTATCAGTCATGCTTCCAAGAAACAGCAATAATTTATTAAGGACATGAGATCATTCCACCTTGGAAGAAACTCAGGACCAACACAGCCCCTCAAAGTGAGTTCAAGCTTCCTTCCACCCTAGACATGAGCCACTATGCAATTTTGTTGGTGACAAATGGCAAACACATCAAAAAACCCAGTTTCGAGAAAACAATCTTCTATTGGAAAATCATGCGAGAAAATTATGTGTTGACCATTTCCTACAACTTATCTAAAGAAAGGTCTAGCAACGGTAAGAACCGAATTAGGCCTTTCCAAAAAGGATGGGCTACTCCAGGTTTAGACCAAAGAACCTTTGATTTATTAGTCTTGTATTTATGATCCACAAGGATCTTCCCATTTTTGTTCTCACAAGTATAGGGGATCAATCGTGGTCCTTTCCATAAGTAAGAGTGTCAGACCCAATGAGGAACAAAAAGAATTAATAAGTGTTTTCAGCAAGGTATTCTCTGCAAGTGTTGTAAGATAGTAGTAACATTAACAAGCAATAAGTAACACAAGTAGCAAGGTGCAGCAAGTGGCCCAATCCTTAATATTTCTAAGGATAAGCCGGATGTACTTCCTATAGTGATTAAAGTGCTCTTGAGGACACACGGGGATTCATCTAGTTACTTGCATCATGTTACATTGATATGTGTTCATTGCTTTAATAAATTCTTATGTGGGTGGACCTGTGCTAAGGTGTTGTTCTTACTTGAACAAACAACCTACTTATGATTACCCCTTCTCGCAAGCATCCACAACTACAATAGATGAATTAAGATAAATCTAACCATAGCATTAAACGAAAGGATCCAAATCAGCCCCTTACAAAAAAGCTCTTAAACTGTGATTTAGGCTTCTGTCACTGCCGCAACCCATCATCTACTAACTACTCCCATAATGCCTTCCCCTAGGCCCAAACATGGTGAAGTGCTATGTAGTCGACGTTCACATGACACCACTAGAGGAAGAACAACATAACACATCATCAAAATATTGAACGAATACCAACTTCACATGATTACACTTAACAAGACTTCTCCCATGTCCTCAAGAACAAACAGAAAAACTCACGAAGCCTGTTTATGTTCATGATCAGAGGAGATAAATATGTAACTGACAATCTGAACATATAATATTCCAACAAGTAAACCAACTAGCAGAAGGAAATATGCCCTAGATGCAATAATAAAGTTGTTATTTATATTTCCTTATATCATGATAAATTTTTATTATTCATGCTAGAATTGTATTAACCGGAAACTTAGTACATGTGTGAATACATAGACAAACAAAGTGTCCCTAGTATGCCTCTACTAGACTAGCTCGTTAATCAAAGATGGTTAAGTTTCCTAACCATAGACATGTGTTGTCACTTGATGAACGAGATCACATCATTAGAGAATGATGTGATGGACAAGACCCATCCGTTAGCTTAGCATAATGATCATTTAGTTTTATTGCTATTGCTTTCTTCATGACTTATACATGTTCCTCTGACTATGAGATTATGCAACTCTCGACTACCAGAGGAAAACCTTGTGTGCTATCAAACATCACAACATAACTGGGTGACTATAAAGATGCTCTACAGGTGTCTCCAATGGTGTTTGTTGAGTTGGTATAGATCGAGATTAGGATTTGTCACTCCGTGTATCGGAGAGGTGTCTCTGGGCCCTCTCAGTAATGCACATCACTATGAGCCTTGCAAGCAATGTGACTAATGAGTTAGTTACGGGATGATGCATTGCGGAACGAGTAAAGAGACTTGCCGGTGACGAGATTGAACTAGGTATGATGACACCGACGATCGAATCTCGGGCAAGTAACATACCAATGACAAAGGGAACAACGTATGTTGTTATGCGGTTTGACCGATAAAGATCTCCGTAGAATATGTAGGAACCAATATGAGCATCCAGGTTCCGCTATTGGTTATTGACCGGAGATGTGTCTCGGTCATGTCTACATAGTTCTCGAACCCGTAGGGTCTGCACGCTTAACGTTCGATGACGATTTGTATTATGAGTTATGTGATTTGATGACCGAAGTTTGTTCGGAGTCCCGAATGAGATCACGGACATGAAGAGGAGTCTCAAAATGGTTGAGAGGTAAAGATCGATATATTGGAAGGTTATATTCGGACACCGGAATGGTTCTGAAGTGTTTCGGGTATTTTTCGGAGTACCGGGAGGTTACCAGAACCCCCCGGGAAGTAGTGGGCCTTAATGGGCTTTAGGGGAAAGGAGAGAAGGGCCTCAAGGGGTGGCCGCCCCCCCATGGCTGGTCCGAATTGTACTAGGAGGGGGAGCCCCCTCCTTCCTTCTCCTCTCTTCCTCCTTCCCTCCTTCTCCTAGTTGGAATAGGAAAGGGGGATCCTACTTGGACCGGGAGTCCAAGTAGGACTCCCCCCTTTGGCGTGCCCCCCTTGGGCCAGCCTCCTCTTCCCCCTCCTTTATATATGTGGGAGGGGGCACCCCAAAGGCACAACAAGTCTTCTCTTAGCCGTGTGCGGTGCCCCCCTCCACAATCACACACCTCAGTCATATCGTTGTAGTGCTTAGGCGAAGCTCTACGCCGGTAACTTCATCATCACCGTCAACACGCCGTCGTGCTGATGAAACTCTCCCTCATCCTCAACTGGATCAAGAGCTCGAGGGACGTCATCGTGTTGAACGTGTGCTGAACACGGAGATGTCGTACGTTCGGTGCTAGGATCGGTTGGATCGCGAAGACGTTCGAATACATCAACCGCATTACGAAACGCTTCCGCTTTCGGTCTACGAGGGTACATGGACACACTCTCCCCTCTCGTTGCTATGCATCACCTAGATAGATCTTGCATGATCGTAGGAATTTTTTTGAAATACTGCGTTCCCCAACAGTGGCATCCGAGCCAGGTCTATGCGTAGATGTTATATTCACGAGTAGAACACAAAGAGTTGTGGGCGATAATAGTCATACTGCTTACCACCAACGTCTTACTTTGATTCGGCGGTATTGTTGGATGAAGTGGCCCGGACCGACATTACATGACCGCGTTCATGAGACTGGTTCTACTGACGTGCTTCTCACACAGGTGGCTGGCGGGTGTCTGTTTCTCCAACTTTAGTTGAATCGAGTTTGACTACAGCCGGTCCTTGTTGAAGGTTAAAACAACATACTTGACGAAAAATCATTGTGGTTTTGATGCGTAGGTAAGAACGGTTCTTGCTAGAAGCCCATAGCAGCCACGTAAAACTTGCAACAACAAAGTAGAGGACGTCCAACTTGTTTTTGCAGGGCATGTTGTGATGTGATATGGTCAAGATGTGATGAGATATAAATAGTTGTATGAGATGATCATGTTTTGAAAAAGTTATCAGCAACTGGCAGGAGCCTTATGGTTGTCGCTTTATTATATGAAATGCAATCGCCATGTAATTGTTTTACTTTATCACTAAGCGGTAGCGATAGTCGTAGAAGCAATAATTGGCGAGACGACAATGATGCTACGATGGAGATCAAGGTGTCAAGCCGGTGACGATGGTGATCATGATGGTGCTTTGGAGATGGAGATCAAAAGGCAGAAGATGATGATGGCCATATCATATCACTTATTTTGATTACATGTGATGTTTATGCTTTATGCATCTTATTTTGCTTAGTACGGCAGTAGCATTATAAGATGATCCCTCACTAAATTTCAAGGTATAAGTGTTGTCCCTGAGTATGCACCGTTGCTACAGTTCGTCGTGCCGAGACACCACATGATGATCAGGGGTGATAAGCTCTACGTTCACATACAACAGGTGCAAGCCAGTTTTGCATGTGCAGAATACTCAGGTTAAACTTGACAAGCCTAGCATATGCAGGTATGGCCTCGGAACACTAAGACCGAAAGGTCGAACGTGAATCATATAGTAGATATGATCGACATAGTGATGTTTACCATTAAAAACTACTCCATCTCACGTGATGATCGGACATGGTTTAGTTGATATGGATCACGTGATCATTTAGATGACTAGAGGGATGTCTATCTAAGTGGGAGTTCTTAAGTAATATGATTAATTGAACTTTAATTTATCATGAACTTAGTACTTGATAGTATTTGCATGTCTATGTTGTTGTAGATCAATGGCATGTGCTACCGTTCCTTTGAATTTTAATGCGTTCGTGGAGAAAGCTAAGTTGAAAGATGATGGTAGCAACCACACGGAATGGGTCCGTAACTTGAGGATTATCCTCATTGCTGCATAGAAGAATTACGTCATGGAAGCACCGATAGGTGCAAGACCCGCTGCAGGAGCAACTCCAGATGTTATGAACGTCTGGCAGAGCAAAGTTGATGACTACTCGATAGTTCAGTGTGCCATGCTTTACGGCTTAGAAACAGGACTTCAAAGACATTTTGAACGTCATGGAGCATATGAGATATTCCAGGAGTTGAAGTTAATATTTCAAGCAAATGCCCGAATTGAGAGATATGAAGTCTCCAATAAGTTCTATAGCTGCAAGATGGAGGAGAATAGTTCTGTCAGTGAACATATACTCAGAATGTCTGGGTACCACAATCACTTGACTCGACTGGGAGTTAATGTTCCTGATGATAGTGTCATTGACAGAGTTCTTCAATCACTACCACCAAGCTACAAAAGCTTTGTGATGAACTATAATATGCAATGGATGGATAAGACAATTCCCGAGCTCTTCGCGATGCTAAAGGCTGTGGAGGTAGAAATCAAGAAGGAGCATCAAGTGTTGATGGTTAACAAGACCATTAGTTTCAAGAAAAAGGGCAAAGGGAAGAAGGGGAACTTCAAAATGGCAAGCAAGCTGCTGCTCAAGTGAAGAAGCCCAAGTCTGGACCTAAGCCTAAGACTGAGTGCTTCTACTTCAAAGGGACTGGTCACTCGAAGCGGAACTGCCCCAAGTATTTGGCGGATAAGAAGGATGGCAAAGTGATGTGTACCTTACTAATGCTCATAGTAGCACCTGGGTATTTGATACTGGTTTTGTTGCTCATATTTGCAACTCGAAATAGGGGCTACGGATTAAACAAAGTTTGGCCAAGGATGAGGTGACGATGCGCGTGGGAAATGGTTCCAAAGTCGATGTGATCGTCGTCGGCATGGTACCTCTACATCTACCGTCGGGATTAGTTTTAGACCTAAGTAATTGTTATTTGGTGCCAGTGTTGAGCATGAACATTATATCTGGATCTTGTTTGATGCGAGACGGTTATTCATTTAAATCAGAGAATAATGGTTGTTCTATTTATATGAGTAATATATTTTATGATCATGCACCCTTGATGAGTGGTCTATTTTTGTTGAATCTCGATAGTAATGATAAACATATTCATAATATTGAAGCCAAAAGATGCAAGTTTAATAATGATAGTGCAACTTATTTTTGGCATTGCCGTTTAGGTCATATTGGTGTAAAGCACATGAAGAGACTCAATGTTGATGGGCTTTTGGAATCACTTTATTATGAATCACTTGATGCTTGCGAACCATGCCTCATGGGCAAGATGACTAAGACTCCATTCTCCAGAACAATGGAGCGAGCAACTGACTTATTGGAAATAATACATATTGATGTATGCAGTCCGATGAGTGTTGAGGCTCGCGGTGGGTATCATTATTTTCTGACCTTCACATATGATTTGAGCAGATATGGGTATATCTACTTGATGAAACATAAGTCTGAAACATTTGAAAAGTTCAAAGAATTTTAGAGTGAAGTGGAAAATCATCGTAACAAGAAAATAAAGTTTCTACGATCTGATCGTGGAGGTGAATATTTGAGTTGCGAGTTTGGTCTTCATTTGAAACAATGTGGAATAGTTTCGCGACTCACGCCACCTGGAACACCACAGCGTAATGGCATGTCCGAACGTCGTAACCGTACTTTATTAGATATGGTGCGATCTATGAGGTCTCTTACTGATTTACCGCTATCGTTTTGGGGTTATGCTTTAGAGCCGGCTCCATTCATGTTAAATAGGGCACCATCTAAATCTGTTGAGATGACACCATATGAACTATGGTTTGGCAAGAAACCTAAGCTGTCGTTTCTTAAAGTTTGGGGCTGCGATGCTTATGTCAAAAAGATTCAACCTGATAAGCTTGAACCCAAATTGGAGAAATGTGTCTTCATAGGATACCCAAAGGAAACTGTTCGGTACACCTTCTATCACAGATCCAAAGGCAAGATATTCGTTGCTAAGAATGGATCCTTTCTAGAGAAGGAGTTTCTCTCGAAAGAAGTGAGTAGGAGGAAAGTAGAAATTGATGAGGTAATTGTACATTCTCCCTTATTGGAAAGTAGTTCGTCACAGAAATCAGTTCCAGTGACTCCTACACCAATCAGTGAGGAAGCTAATGATGATGATCATGAAACTATTGATCAAGTTACTACCAAACCTCGTAGGTCAACCAGAGTACGATCTGCACCAGAGTGGTACAGTAATCTTGTTCTAGAGGTCATGTTACTTGACCATGACGAACCTACAAACTATGAGGAAGCGATGATGAGCCCAGATTCCGCGAGATGGCTTGAGGCCATGAAATCTGAGATGGGATCCGTGTATGAGAACAAAGTGTGGACTTTGGTTGACTTGCCCGATGATCGCCAAGCCATAGAGTATAAATGGATCTTTAAAAAGAAGACTGACGCTGACAGTAATGTTACTATCTACAAAGCTCGACTTGTTGCGAAAGGTTTTCGACAAGTTCAAGGAGTTGACTACGATGAGACCTTCTCACCCGTAGCGATGCTTAAGTCTGTCCGAATCATGTTAGCAATTGCCACATTTTATGATTATGAAATTTGGCAAATGGATGTCAAAACTGCATTCCTTAATGGATATCTTAAAGAAGAGTTGTATATGATGCAACCAGAAGGTTTTGTCGATCCAAAAGGTGCTAACAAAGTGTGCAAGCTCCAGCGATCCATTTATGGACTGGTGCAAGCCTCTTGGAGTTGGAATATACACTTTGATAGTGTGATCAAAGTATATGGTTTTATACAGACTTTTGGAGAAGCCTGCATTTACAAGAAAGTAGGTGGGAGCTCTGTAGCATTTCTAATATTATATGTGGATGACATATTGTTGATTGGAAATAATACATAATTTCTAGATATCATAAAAGGATACTTGAATAAGAATTTTTCAATGAAAGACCTCGGTGAAGCTGCTTATATATTGGGCATCAAGATCCATAGAGATAGATCAAGACGCTTAATTGGACATTCACAAAGCACATACCTTGATAAAGTTTTGAAGAAGTTCAAAATGGATCAGTCAAAGAAAGGGTTCTTGCCTGTGTTACAAGGTGTGAAGTTGACTCAGACTCAATGCCCGACCACTGAAGAAGATAGAGAGAAAATGAAAGTCATTCCCCATGCCTCAGCCATAGGTTCTATCACATATGCAATGTTGTGTACCAGACCTGATGTGTGCCTTGCTATAAGTTTAGCAAGGAGGTACCAAAGTAATCCGGGAGTGGATCACTGGACAGCGGTCAAGAACATCCTAAAATACCTGAAAAGGACTAAGGATATGTTTCTCATTTATGGTTGTGACAAAGAGCTCATCATAAATGGTTACGTCGATGCAAGTTTTGACACTGATCCGGATGACTCTAAGTCAAAAACCGGATATATATTTATATTGAATGGTGGAGCTGTCAGTTGGTGCAGTTCCAATCGGAGTGTCGTGGCAGGATCTACGTGTGAAGCGGAGTACATAGCTGCTTCAGAAGCAGCAAATGAAGGAGTCTGGATGAAGGAGTTCATATCCGATCTAGGTGTAATACCTAGTGCATCGGGTCCAATGAAAATCTTTTGTGACAATATTGGAGCAATTGCCTTGGCGAAGGAATCTGCATTTCACGAGAGAACCAAACACATCAAGAGATGCTTCAATTCCATCCGTGATCAAGTCAAGGAGGGAGACATAGAGATCTGCAAGATACATACAGATCTGAATGTTGCACACCCTTGACTAAGCCACTCTCACGAGCAAAACAAGATCAGCACCAAGACTCCATGGGTGTTAGAATCATTACTATGTAATCTAGATTATTAACTCTAGTGCAAGTGGGAGACTGAAGGAAATATTCCCTAGAGGCAATAATAAAGTTGTTATTTATATTTACTTATATCATGATAAATGTTTATTATTCATGCTAGAATTTTATTAACCAGAAACTTAGTACATGTGTGAATACATAGACAAACAGAGTGTCCCTAGTATGCCTCTACTAGACTAGCTAGCTAATCAAAGATGGTTAAGTTTCCTAACGATAGACATGTGTTGTCAATTGATGAATGGGATCACATCATTAGAGAATGATGTGATGGACAAGACCCATCCGTTAGCTTAGCATAATGATCCTTTAGTTTTATTGCTATTGCTTTCTTCATGACTTATACATGTTCCTCTGACTATGAGATTATGCAACTCCCAACTACTGGAGGAACACCTTATGTGCTATCAAACATCACAACGTAACTGGGTGACTATAAATATGCTCTACATGTATCTCCAATGGTGTTTGTTGAGTTGGCATAGATCGAGATTAGGATTTGTCACTCCGTGTATCGGAGAGGTATCTCTGGGGCCCTCTCGGTAATGCACATCACTATGAGCCTTCCAATCAATGTGACTAATGAGTTAGTTACGGGATGATGCATTACGGAACGAGTAAAGAGACTTGCCGGTGACGAGATTGAACTAGGTATGATGATACCGACAATCGAATCTCAGGCAAGTAACATACCGATGACAAAGGGAACAACGTATGCTGTTATGCAGTTTGACCGATAAAGATCTTCGTAGAATATGTAGGAACCAATATGAGCATCCAGGTTCCGCTATTGGTTATTGACCGGAGATGTGTCTCGGTCATGTCTACATAGTTCTCGAACCCGTAGGGTCCACACGCTTAACGTTCGATGACGATTTGTATTATGAGTTATGTGATTTGATGACCGAAGTTTGTTCGGAGTCCCGAATGAGATCACGGACATGACGAGGAGTCTCGAAATGGTCGAAAGGTAAAGATCGATATATTGGAAGGTTATATTCGGACACCGGAATGGTTCCGAAGTGTTTCGGGTATTTTTCGGAGTACCGGGAGGTTACCGGAACCCCTAGGGGAAGTAGTGGTCCTTAATGGGCTTTAGGGGAAAGGAGAGAAGGGCCTCAAGGGTAGCCCCCCCCCCCATGGCTGGTCCGAATTGGACTAGGAGGGGGCGGCTCCCCCTCCTTCTTCCCCCCTCTTCCTCCTTCCCTCCTTCTCCTAGTTGGAATAGGAAAGGGGGGGGGGAATCCTACTTGGACCAGGAGTCCAAGTAGGACTCCCCCTTTGGCGTGCCCCCCTTGGGCCAGCCTCCTCTTCCCCCTCCTTTATATATGTCGGAGGGGGCACCCCAAAGGCACAACAAGTATTGTCTTAGCCGTGTGCGGTGCCCCCCTCCACAGTTACACACCTCGGTCATATCATTGTAGTGCTTAGGTGAAGCTCTGCACCGGTAACTTCATTATCACCATCAACACGCCGTCGTGCTGACAAAACTCTCCCTCGTCGTCAACTGGATCAAGAGCTCGAGGGACGCCATCGTGTTGAACGTGTGCTGAACACAGAGGTGCCGTACGTTCGGTGCTAGGATAGGTTGGACCGCGAAGACGTTCGACTACATCAACCGCGTTACTAAACGCTTCCGCTTTTGGTCTACAAGGGTACATGGACACACTCTCCCCTCTCGTTGCTATGCATCACCTAGATAGATCTTGCATGATCAACGACAAGGGGCTAGGCCACCACCAGAGACAAGCAACCAAGACTCCCCGGGAGCGCCTGCCGGGGCTCGTGGGGCCGAACCACCCTGCCAACCACACAAGTACGACCCACGTCATCAATCAATGCGGTGTTAAGACGCAAAGTGATTAAGTGGCAGCACTCGCCACATGGCATCCATCTGCTTCAGAAGAAACCCACATGTGACACCTGTCCAGCGACGTGTCAAGAGAACATATGCGGAGCTGGCGAGATAAGCCCGGCAGGCCTTGCCGGGCAGCTAGTGATGTGACACTGAGCGGTGCATTTAATGCACCCTGCCAGCCCACAGAGTTAGGTATGATAGCACTATTTGCTATCATATCAGTGGGTAATGACTGTTTTTGCCAGTGTGGTGAGCCCTTAATCTATAAAAGGAGGCTCATGGCAATCGTAGGAAGGGGTTAGAGGGTTGGAAACTTGACAACCCCAAGCCTCCATACGCTTGTGGTCACCGTAGCCCTGAGGTAGGCCGTGCCAGACAAGTGTACCACACACCATCATGTTCATTTCCACCATCAATCCACCAAAGCAGGAGTAGGGTCTTACGCCTCGCGGCGCCTCAAACCTGGGTAAATTGCTCGTGTGCTCTCTGTCATGTTGCCGCACACTGGTCCGCTCTTTGTGCAACACGACGTCCCCACCAAACCAACAAGGGGCCGCCCGGTCCCATAGGTGGCCACAGATATCCCGCGACATCTTTGGCGCGCCAGGTAGGGGGCTCGCTTGTGCGAACCTGAAAGTGCGTGCAACACATCATCTTTATCGCCATCTTCATCTTTGACGACGCCATCGACCATGGCGCCCAAGAAGAAGAAGTCCGGCCCTTCAGCCCAGCCATCCACCTTGAAGGCTCCGTCGCCCGCGGCCTCAGATGCCGCGGGGGATGCGGGGACAAGTGAGGACGTGAGCACTGCTGGGGACGTGGCAGGAGCAGGTGGCGCCGTCGCCACTCCCCCTGCGGTAGGCACGGGGGCTGAAGGCGTCGGAGGAGAACAACTTCAGCGGCGTTTTGACGTTCAACCTCCGCAAGGTATGGACGAGAGGGTGACTCCATTTACATCCCTTCCTCTCACCGACGAAGTCGCGGACCCTCGAGCGCCATCACTGCGTGACCCCGCTGCCCAAGTGGCCACCCAACTGCAGTGCGGGCGCGCCACTGCCGCCGCCACCGTGGAGCCAGGCGACGGTGCGGTCAAGGTCATCAACTTCCATGCCAAGCATAGCCACGGAGGCTATGGTGTGGGCCCGGTTGCTACTAAGGTTCCCGCCAACAGCCGAGCAAATGGATGAATGGCGTGCCACCATCCAGAGTCTGCTCGGTTTCACTGAGGCTGGGGGCTCGCGGCGCGCTGGCCCGCCACGACCTCCCGAAGTGACGACAACTGCTCGTACTGCTAGACGAGCGGAGGGGGCTGTCCCTACCGTGCAGTCCCCACCACGGCAGCAGGCGCGGGTACAGCAAGATCAAGATCCCGACATCTTCTCGATGGCCTCTTCTGACCCTCGAGCACGTCCGGGCCAACGACGGACCTCGGAGGATAGGCGGCGGGGAGACGCGCGCATAGTCATGGGACAGCCTCTCGATGACCCCCGCCAGACTGACGGGTGCGGTGGCCTCCACGTCGACGAGCTTGCGTTCGGTGTTGGCGGGTGCCTACCTTTCAAGGTCAGCTGCCCTGCCTTCACACGCGAGCTGCGGTAAGTCCGTTGGCCGTCCGTCCACACGTTCAAGCCGGAGATACCCGAGAAGTACAATGGGAGACTGAACCCGACAGAGTTCCTGAGCATCTACACCATCGCTATTCAGGCTGCCGGGGGAAGATACGAGAAGGTGTTCGCCAACTACTTCCCATTGGCTCTAAAGCCCAACGTGAGATCTTGGTTGATGCTCCTGCTAGAGAACTCCATTTCATCATGGGCAGACATGTGCCACGAGTTCATCGGTGCCTCCACCGGTGGCCACCAGGAGCCCGGCAGGCCCAGCGACCTATAGCTTCTCCAACAGAAAGAAGGAGAAACTCTTCGTAAGTATTTACAAAGATTCAGTAAAGTCGATAGGAATATTCCTAATATCCATCCTGCAGTTGTTATAGCGGCCTTCCAGTCCAATGTGCGCAACTGTCGCATTCGTTCTAAGATGAATGTGCGGTTGCCCAAGACCGTGAAGGAGCTGTACACACTAGTGGATAAGTGTGCTCGGATGGAGGAAGGAAGGAAGTTGCCTGAAGAGGAGGATTGCATCAATGTTGATTCAGAGGAAGAAGATGAATCAACCAGTCAAAGAAAGGGCAAGAAGCGCAACAAGAAGCCGAGAGATAAGATAGTGATGACTATGGAAGGTTCTGACACGCCTAGCACCGGCAAGAAGGCCAAGGCTGAGGCCCCCGGCAAGGAAGTTGTCGTGTGCACTGCCTGCCGGGAAGCCTCTACCACGGAGAAAGAAGGGAAAGGTGAAGGGTCGTACTGCAAGATCCACCGGGCCAATGGCCACGACCTCCATGAATGTTATCAGGTTGAGCAGCTTGTCAAGAGACAGAGAGCAAAGTATGATAAGCGTGATAAGGAGAAAGGTCAAAATGCTGTTGGCGGAAAGGGCCGAGGCGGTGAAGCAAACCGCCCCGGCAAACCCTTTCAGAACCAAGGAAAACCCACCAGGGGCCAAGAGAAGGAAACCTGTGATGATTTGAGTGATGGAGGGAATGAAGAGGAAACCAGTGAGCAGGAATTTCAGAGGGCCACTGACGCCTTGTGCATTGATGGGGGTGCATCCTTGCACTCCTTCCATCGCCAGCTCAAGCAATGGGCACGAGAGGTCAATGCTGTGGAGCCAGCACCAGAGGCCCGGAAGCCGCTCAAATGGTCATGCATGCCCATCATCTTTGATGAGGAGTGAGGGAGTCCTGGATAAGGGGGTCTCCGGATAGCCGGACTATATCCTTTGGCCGGACTGTTGGACTATGAAGACACAAGATTGAAGACTTCGTCCTGTGTCCGGATGGGACTCTACTTGGCGTGGAAGGCAAGCTAGGCAATACGGATATGTATATCTCCTCCTTTGTAACCGACCTTGTGTAACCCTAGCCCCCTCCGGTGTCTATATAAACCGGAGGGTTTTAGTCCGTAGGGCAACAGACAATCATACCATAGGCTAGCTTCTAGGGTTTAGCCTCTCCGATCTCGTGGTAGATCAACTCTTGCATTACTCATATTATCAAGAATAATCAAGCAGGACGTAGGGTTTTACCTCCATCAAGAGGGTCCGAACCTGGGTAAAACATTGTGTCCCCTGCCTCCTGTTACCATCCGCCTTAGATGCACAGTTCGGGACCCCCTACCCGAGATCCGCCGGTTTTGACACCGACATTGGTGCTTTCATTGAGAGTTCCTCTGTGTCATCGCCGTTAGGCTCGATGGATCCTTCAATCATCGACATCGATGCAGTCCAGGGTGAGACTTTTCTCCCCGGACAGATCTTTGTATTTGGCGGCTTCGCACTGCGGGCCAACTCGCTTGGCCATCTGGAGAAGATCGAAATTTATGCCCCTGGCCACCAGGTCAGGTTTGGAAGCTTAAACTACACGACTGATATCCGCGAAGACTTGATCTTCGACGGATTCAAGCCCCTGCCGAGTGCGCCACACGGTCTTGATGAGCATGATTTAGCTCTACCATCGGACAGTGTTCAGGAGATCGCACCGGCGACTGCTCTGACCCTCAATTCGGAGCCAATCGCGCCATCCATGGACGGGTGGATAAACCCCGCCACGAAGGCCGTATCCTCAGCAGCGATCGAGCCGAATATCGAACTTACCCTTCACGAGAGCCGTGATGCCAAGCTGCCGGATCCTTCTCCGGCCACGGACTCCGAACCGCCTGCGCTTGTGCCTATCGAATCCGATTGGGCGCCGATCATGGAGTTTACCTTCGCGGATATTTTTCAGCACTTGCCCTTCGGCGACATACTGAACTCATTAAGGTCTCTCTCCTTGTCAGGAAAATCCTGGCCGAACTATGTCCGGCAGGATTGCGATGTGGATGACGAAGAAATTCGTCGCCCACCCACCACCCACTTAATAGCCACTATCGACGACTTAACCGACATGCTCGACTTCAACTCCGAAGACATCGACGGTATGGACGACATTGCGGGAGGCGAAGAGGAACCACTGCCCACAGAGCACTGGACAGCCACCTCATCATATGATATATATATATGGTGGATACACCCAAAGAAGGCAAGGGCGATGGGACAACGGAGGATGACCCCTCCAAGAAGCAGCCCAAGCACCGGCGTCAGCGGCGCCGCTCTAAGTCCCGCCAAGGAAAAAGTGGTGATACCGGCACGGGAGATAATAGCACTCCGGACAGTGCCGAAGACGGCAACAATCCCCTCCATCAAGATTTAGGGCAGGAGGATGGAGAAGCCAGCCCTCCCGAGAGAGCGGCAGATGGAGAGGCGGAGGATGATAATTACATGCCTCCCTCCGAAGACGAGGCAAGCCTCGACGATGATGAATTCGTTGTGCCTGAGGATCCCGTCGAACAAGAGCGCTTCAAGCGCCGGCTTATAGCCACGTCAAATAGCCTCAAGAAAAAACAACAACAGCTTCAAGCTTATCAAGATTTGCTAGCCGACAGATGGACTGAAGTCCTTGTGGCCGAGGAATATAAACTCGAACGTCCCTCCAAGAATTACCCAAAGCACAGATTGCTACCCCAACTGGAGGAGGAAGCACCAAAACCTACATCTCCAGCGTATGACGCGGCTGATCGACCACCTCGTGGCCGCGACAGAGAGGCATTCCAGCCAAAAGCTTAGCCCGCACCCCGACGCCATTCAAATAAAAATATCAAGGCATGGGGAAATACGCCAGACCTGCGAGACGTATTAGAGGACAAAGCAAAACATGCAAGATCAATCTACGGATCACGAGGGTGCGCCACTATGCGAGACGATAACCGTCACACCGGATACAGTAAAAGTAAATCCGGCTGGGCCGAACACAGGGGACAAGACTCATTTGAGCTGCGTCGCGATATAGCCCAGTACAGAGGCGCTGCACACCCCCTATGCTTCACAGACGAAGTAATGGATCACCAAATCCCCGAGGGTTTCAAACCCGTAAATATCGAATCATACGACGGCACAACAGATCCTGTGGTATGGATCGAGGACTTCCTCTTGCACATCCACATGGCCCACGGTGACGATCTACACGCCATCAAATACCTCCCACTCAAGCTCAAAGGACCAGCTCAGCATTGGCTCAACAGTCTGCCAGCAGAATCCATCGGCTGTTGGCAAGATCTGGAAGCCGCATTCCTCGACAACTTCCAGGGCACCTATGTGCGACCACCAGATGCTGATGACTTGAGCCACATAATTCAGCGGCCAGAGGAATCGGCCAGGCAATTCTGGACACGGTTCCTAACAAAGAAAAATCAAATCATCGATTGTCCGGATGCGGAGGCCCTAGCAGCTTTCAAAGACAACATCCGCGACGAGTGGCTCGCCCGGCACCTTGGCCAGGAAAAGCCGAAATCTATGGCAGCCCTCATGACACTCATGACCTGCTTTTGTGCGGGAGAAGATAGCTGGCTGGCTCGCAGTAATAACATATCAAAGAACCATGGTACTTCGGATACCAAGGATGGCAATGGCAGGTCACGCCGCAACAAACACAAGCGCCGCATTAACAACGACAATACCGAGGATACGATAGTCAATGCCGGATTCAAAGGCTCTAAACCCGGTCAGCGGAAAAAGCCATTCAAAAGAAGCACTTCGGGCCCGTCTAGTTTGGACCATATACTCGATCGCTCGTGTCAAATACACGGCACCCCCGACAAGCCAGCCAACCACACCAACAGGGATTGTTGGGTGTTCAAGCAGGCCGGCAAGTTAAATGCCGAAAACAAAGATAAGGGGTCACATAGTGATGACGAGGAGGAGCCCCGGCAGCCGAACACCGGAGGACAGAAGAGGTTCCCCCCACAAGTGCGGATGGTGAACATGATATATGCAACCCACATCCCCAAGAGGGAGCGGAAGCGTGTGCTCAGGGACGTATATGCGTTGGAGCCAGTCGCCCCAAAGTTCAACCCATGGTCCTCCTGTCCGATCACCTTCGATCGCAGGGACCACCCCACTAGTATCCGTCATGGCGGATTTGCCGCACTGGTCCTAGACCCAATCATTGACGAATTTCACCTCACTCGAGTCCTTATGGATGGCGGCGGCAGCCTGAACCTGCTTTATCAGGACACAGTGCGCAAAATGGGCACATACCCCTCAAGGATCAAACCCACAAAAACGACCTTCAAAGGCGTCATACCAGGTGTAGAGGCCCATTGCACAGGCCTAGTCACACTGGAAGTGGTCTTCGGATCCCCGGATAACTTCCGAAGCAAGGAGTTAATCTTTGATATAGTCCCGTTCCGCAGTGGCTATCACGCACTGCTCGGGCGAACCGCATTTGCGAGATTCAATGCGGTACCGCACTATGCATACCTCAAGATCAAGATGCCAGGACCTCGGGGGGTCATCACAGTCAATGGAAATACAGAGCGCTCTCTCTGAATGGAGGAGCACACTGTGGCCCTCGCAGCATAAGCGCAAAGCAGCCTCTTAAGGCAATCCACCAGTTCGGCGATTCAAGACCCGAACACCTTCAAGCGCCCCCGGAGTAATCGGCAACAAGACCGCCTGGCACATTCCGAGCTCGCATAGCAACGCGTCCCCCACCCTGGTCCTAGCCAAACGACGAAATCCATGCCACACGTACATAATTACGCATTAAAAATACCATGGGCACAGGTGGGGAGGGGGGCACGACTACGGCACGCCCCAAGACGCGGCTCAACCGCACTAGGGGCTTCCCGCTTTATTATTTTTCTCTTTCAGGACTTTAATCTCTGAAACCCTGTCCGGCAGCATGATTGTCGGACCCAGTGGATTACGATAACGAGTGAAATACTTGCTTCAATACCATTCCTCAGCTTGCCCTTGGAGGGGACATGTCAAATAGTCCTACTTTTTGCTTATCACACTACTTGTATCATTCTGCTTTAACACACCTTTTTGAATAAACAATGCATAGCACTAAGACTATTATTGCATTCTTCTTATATATATGTTCATTAATGACATCCAGCACCCGTACACTCTGGTACGGCCAATACGCTAGGGGCTTAAGCATACCCCACAATACGGCGTGAGAAGTCCGAACACTTTCGACAGTGCGGCATCCCGAACTTATAACATTATATGCATCAGCTCCGAATCATGTCTTGGATCAATAGTTAGGTTTGCCCGGCTCCCATGTTTTGGTACCTTACGTTCCGCTATATCGGCTAAGGTAGCACTAGGAGAACTACTGCGATTGTGTCCCGGTTCTGCTGGGCTAAGCACCTCAGTAGAGAAAGCTAAAACTGACTGTTATGATAAGGCGAGAGACGGATCGCTGTTCGAGAGGTTTCGAGTCCCTAAAGACTTATGCCGCTTAGAGTGAGGAGTCGGCTTTGTCCGGCTTAAGGCGTGTATAGCGCCCCGAATTTGGCCTTCCGAATACTAGGGGCTTCACCAACATATAAAATTATAGAATTCTATGGCTAAGTGAGAGTGATAAAGCATTATAGTCTGATTGCCTTGTTCGTTGTGCTGAGAACCTCCCTCGAAGGACCCAAAAATGGGAACAAGAGTGCTCAGGTTTATCCCGAACACCCCAGCACTCGTGGCATGGGGGCAGAAGCCGACGACTAGCCATCTCTCAGATTTGATAAACAGCCGAACAGAAGGTAATATTTTAAATTCAAACAAGCGTTGCATAGCGCATATGAACAAGTTTTCATAATACAGGATCACACGAGCAAGTTCATTCAAATATTACATCTTTCGCACACTCGTCCGCTACAAGACGGGCACCCTTCAGGACACCCTCATAATACATCTCGGGGTGGCGATGCTCCTTGCCCTGCGGCGACCCCTCCTTCACCAGCTTCATGGCGTCCATCTTGGCCCAGTGCAGCTTCGCACGGGCGAAAGCCCGGCGTGCACCTTCGATGCAGACGGACCGCTTGATGACTTCCAGCCGTGGGTAGGCATCCACAAGCCGCCTCACCATGCCGAAGTAGCTGTTGGGAAGGGCGTGGCCAGGCCACATCCGGACTATAAAGCCTTTGATGTCCTGTTCGGCCACCTTGTGTAGCTCGACCAGTTGCTTCAGCTGGTCGCTCATAGGTACCGGGTGTTCGGTCCCAGTATACTGGGACCAGAACAACTTCTCCGTCGAGCTTCCCTCCTTGGCACAGTAAAATTTTGCGGGATCCGACACGCTGCGGGGCAAATCTGCGAATGCTCCTAGAGAGATCCGGACTCAGGTAAGTAACAAGTAATTTACTTTCACATGCTTGCTCTGCATATTGAATGCCTTACCCGCCGCTATCTTCTCCATCGCCTCAATCTCCTGGAGGGCCTTTTGGGCTTCAGCCTTGGCATTCTTTGCGCTCTCAAGGGCCGCGGCAAGCTCCGACTCTCGCATCTTCGAGTCAAGCTCCAATGCCTCGTGCTTCGTCACGAGAGCTTGGAGCTCTTGCTCCACCTCGCCCACCCGTGCCTCTTGCTTTTCCCGCTCAGTGCACTCCTGGGCCGCTTTGTTTTCGGCCTCGGACAACGCTTGCTTCAGGGTTGCCACTTCGGTCGTGGCCCCTGGCAAATTCATGATGATCCTGTCATTTTGCAATCGCATCTTTTTTACATATACACATCTATAGACTAGGTATTACTTACCTTTGTTCTCCTCGAGCTGCCTCTTAGCAAGGCCGAGCTCTTTCTCGAACCCCTCGAGGTCCTGCTTCGGTGCGGCGACCTCCGCAGTCAGTGCGGCAGAGGTCAGCAGCGAAGCCTGCATACACATATAGACATACTTATATTAGACTCCTGCAGAGATTATTTGATCCTCTATTTGGCTTTTCTTTGTGAACACCAAACAGAGCATCATGGGCTACTGTCTATGCGGTAAATTTTTTCCTATATTTTAAATACTTACCTCAAAGCCTGTTAGAAGGCTGGCACAGGGTTCAGTCAGTCCGCTCTTGGCGGACTGAACCTTCTTGGTCACCGCACTCATAATAGTGTAGTGCTCTTCGTCGATAGAAGCGCCGCGAAGCGCTCCCAGCAGGTTGTCCGGTGCCTCTGGATGGGCAGAGGTCACCGGCACGGGCGTCTTGCCCCTTTGGGAAGGGAGCCGCCTGCCCGAGTCCGGAACCACTGGAGGTTCCGGCGCGGTGTTCGGCTGAGAGCCGAACTTGGAGCCCCCAGGAGCCTTGCTCCCTTTGCTCCTGGAGTCCGGAAGGTCGCCTTGAGGCGCCTCCGGGACTGTCTCCCCCCGGCTCGGTGCCCCTTGAGACAATACCTCGGCATTGTCCGTAGGGCAGGGAGAGGAGGCGGTCAGAAGTGGATCGCTTTCCATATCTGACGAGTCCAAGGAACCGTCTGACGAAGATACGTCGATACGGGCTTGGGGCTGTCTGCATAATCATATTCGGCGTTAGGAAAAGCAGTGCGATGATGGTATGCTATGAGTTACTCTGGTATCCAAATACTTACACCTTCTCCAGGGGCTTGGCCCTGAGCAGCCACTCGTCTTCGCCTTTGGCGGCGGTGGTGGAGCAGTCTAGAAGAAGAGTCCTTCCCCTCTTGGACCCTTCGGCCTCCCCAGTTAGGGCGGCCTTCCTTTTCTTGTCTCCCCCGGCTGGAGGGGGAGTGTCTTCATCTTCCTCCTCGTCTTCATGGGAGGAGTGTGTCGCAGAGTTATCGGACAATGAGTCCGATACCACCTGGCGCCGGGAACTCTTTCGGGTTCCCTTGGCCTTCTACTTGGTCTTCTCCGGCACCTTATAAGGAGCCGGAGTCAGCATCTCCGTCAGGAGAGCCTCCGCGGTGTCTTCAGGCAGGGGGGCCGGACAGTTAATCTGCTCCGATGCCTCCACCTAGTCTTGTCAAGGGCATGGGAGCTTAGACGCCACACATGGTTAAGCTATGGGAAATAAATATCTTACCAGATGTACAAAACTTAACGGATTCGCAGGGCGCTTCACGCTAGCCTGCGGTCCTCGGTAAGAGAGGGAGGGACCTCGGTGCCCTTGAATAGCACCCTCCAGACGTCTTTATGCGTCGTGTCAAAGAGCTCGCTTAGAGTCTGGTGCTGGGCCGGGTGGAACTTCCATAAGTTGAAATCCCGTTGTTGACATGGGAGGATCCGGCGGAAGAGCATGACCTGGACTATGTTGACAAGCTTGAGTTTCTTGCTTGTCATGTTCCGGATACATTTCTGGAATCCGTCCAGCTCCACCGACGAACCCCAGGACAGGCCTGTCGGTGTCAAAACCGGCGGATCTCGGGTAGGGGGTCCCGAACTATGCGTCTAGGCCAGATGGTAACATGATGCAGGGAACACGATGTTTTTTACCCAGGTTCGGGCCCTCTCGATGGAGGTAAAACCCTACTCCTACTTGATTAATATTGATGATATGGGTAGTACAAGAGTAGATCTACCACGAGATCAAGGAGGCTAAACCCTAGAAGCTAGCCTATGGTATGATTGTTGTATATGGAGTTGATTGCCTACGGACTACAACCCTCTAGTTTATATAGACACCGGATAGGGTTAGGGTTACACAGAGTCGGTTACAATGGTAGGAGATCTTGAATATCCACATCGCCAAGCTTGCCTTCCACGCCAAGGAAAGTCCCATCCGGACACGGGACGAAGTCTTCAATCTTGTATCTTCATAGTCCAGGAGTCCGGCTGAAGGTATAGTCCGGCTACCCGAACACCCCCTAATCCAAGACTCCCTCAGTAGCCCCTGAACTAGGCTTCAATGACGACGAGTCCGGCGCGCAAATTGTCTTCGGCATTGCAAGGCGGGTTCCTCCTCCAAGTCCTTCATAGAAGATTGTAAACACCAAGAGTAGTGTCCGGCTCTGCAAAATAAGCTTCCACATATTGCCATAGAGAGAATAATATTAACAAAAATCAAATCTGCTGACGTATTTCGCAGTGCGTCATCACACTACAGCCAAGTCCTTTACTCGAATCATTTTCACTTTTCCACCTCAGCGTGTTTTGCGAGGCGGTTTCCTTGGCACGTCTTGTCAAAGCAGAGATCGTGTGCCCCCCTTTTACGGGATTCTCATCAATACGGACGTGGGTAACCCAATCGTGCCCGTTAGCATGTTTTCTCGATTAAAGGCGAGTCCCAAACGGTTACGGGGAGGGCTCCTGGTATTCAACCTCTTATAAAGAGACCAAGGCCTTACTCCTTTTTCCAATCTCAAACGAGTTCGCCCGTCGCCTCGAGTTCCAACACCCTAGGCTCCAGATTCCAGGCGCTTCGGACCTTCGACAATGTCCGGTTCCGACCTTCAAGGCCGATGGATGCCCTCCTCCGTCACGGAGGAGGACGTGCTAAAGTTGAGAGAGGCTAAGTTCTTGACCGCCGAAATTCCGCATAGGTTGCCTGCTCAAAGGCAGGCTATTCCCAGTCCCCAGCCCGGTGAGAGCGTAGTGTTCATGTCTCACTTCCTTCGGGAGTTAGGCTTCCCGATGGATCCCTTCGTGAGGGGGCTGTTGTTTTATTACGGGCTGGAATTTCATGACTTAGCTCCGGAGTCCATCCTCCACATTTCCTTATTCATCATTGTGTGTGAAGCGTTCCTCCGTGTTACTCCTCACTTCGGATTATGGCTCAAGACTTTTGGAGTGGAGCCAAAGATGATCGAGGGACGACACGCAGAGTGCGGAGGCGCTGTCATAAGTAAGAATGCTGATGCTCCATGGCCCGAGGGCTCCTTTCAAGAGGAGCTCGGCTTGTGGCAATGAGAATGGTTCTATATCACCGCTCCCAGGAGTGCCAAGTGGGCGGCGCCTCCTACCTTTCGCTCGGGTCCCCCATCATGGCTAGCGTCATGGGTCAACAAAGGATTAGATTGGGGGTTATCCAAAGACGTGCCCTTGTTGCAGGGCCGCATCAGGGATCTCTTAGAAAGAGACCTCAACCTGGTCAAGGTGACGCAGGTCATGCTGATTCACCGAACATTGCCCGGCAAACGTCGCTCCCTTGGTCTGTGGGAGTTTAATCCAAAGGGACCACGAGCTCTCTAGCATTTTATGGGCGCAACACCCATGGAGATGTATAAACTGTTCTTCGGATCACAAATGATGTGTCCGGATTTGACCGAGGACACAGGCCTAAGCTGCAATCGCCCGGATACCCAAGTAAGTAACCTTGTGCCCGGACCTACTATCCATAGAATCATCATAAACTTGCCCCTAAAAGAGCTGTCCTTTTAAATAGGAGTGGATAGCGAAGGCAAAGCTGATCAGGTGTCCGGCTCCCCTTCCCGAAACCAGGCCGGGTCCCGTGCTTGTCAGGATGTTGAAGATAATGCCTTTGGAGGGAAGTAAGGGGAAGGACAAGGGAACTATGGCCTCCTCGAAGGAGGCTGCTCCGAAGGGAGGAACCGACAATTCCTCTCCCAAGGGGAAGAAGAGGGCCGCCTCTGACGACCCGGAGACCATGGCCCCGAAGTGGGGGAGAAAATCCTCGTCAGAGGGTCCGACACCGGGGAGTTCCTCGGCCGAACTACGCCCTCAAAGGGATCAGCCCTCCAGCGAGCCGTAAGTAGAGATAGGTTTTCCTTTTGAGGGATGAGAGAAATCCTTGATTTATATCTGAGAAGATTAACCGAAATTTTACCTTGTAGCTCGGACCTCAGCCCTTCTCAGCAGAGCTCGTCTTCGGGGGATCTTCTTCTGGAGATGATGGAGAGCGGGACGCCTCCCCCTGCCGTACCGCCTAGCGAGGCGGGCGACCCTGAGGTGTCGTCGCGGACGGTTTCTCTGAATCCGACAGGGGCGGAAGATAGCTATGTGGCCCCCCAATGCTCTCCGCGTCCGACCTTCGAAAGAAGCCATAGGACAAGTCCGGCACCATCTGGTGCTCGGCCGGAGGAGCTAAAGATTCTGCTGGGGCGAGCTTCTATCTCAGAGGAGCACCGTGCATTGATGGGCACGGTGATTGAAAGGATTACATCCGCAGAAAGCGGATTGCATGAGGCCGTCAAAAGTTTACTGACGGGTTTTGAGGTACGTTAGATAATGTACACTTTTGTCAGTTGCGCATAAGTAAGATGCGCCCTGTGTAGATAGTAGCCCCTGAGACTCTGCGCGTTGTCAAGAAATGAGGGCACACAGAGGATCATAATCCCAGGTCTAAGATGTCTCCTTTGAATGTAGGTGGTGAGGTGTCCGGAATCAAGCCGAACTGATGATGTGGCCAAACTAAAGCGGCAACTGGATGTGGCAGATGCCGACATCACGCTTGTCAACAAGCGGCTTGATGAGGCTCAAGGTATGTAATTCTTCGGGCGGCATCAGGTAAGAGGAGCTTCATGCCAGTGTCTTACAATGTGTGTGCTTGACGCAGATGGTACGGCCGCCGTGGAGAATCTTAGGGCAGAACTTGCCCGAGCTAAGGAGCAATCCAGAAAAAGCGATGCGGCTGCAGAGAAGGCCCTTGAAGAGCTGAGAGCCGAACAGGCTGCTCACTGCCGAAGCAAAGAAGAGATGGCCGAGAAGTTAAAGAGCGCTGTAGACCATTGCAAACTTCTTGAGAAAGAAGACCGGGCGGGACAAACGGACTTAGAGAAGGCCGTTGTCGATGCCAAGGACGCTCGCTCTGCGATGAGAGCTGCGAAGGAGGAGCTGCGTCAGGCCGAACAGATTGCGGCTGGAAAGCCCTTTATGCTGCAGAGGAAGTTTTGTGATCCGAAGTTTGCTCCATTGGACTGGATGTGGAGTGTGGAGGACACCTATCTGGATTTGGCAGCAAGTGCTGCTGATGCGACCGAACACTTTCGAGATCTAAAAGATCGCGAAGTGGAAAAGCTTTTCTGGTCACAGTTCCACAATCCAGAGCGTCCACTGGCAGTGGACGATCGCCTGGCTCAATGGGCCGAACTGAATAGATTGTCCGGACTCTCCATGAAGTACGTCATGGGTCATCTATGGCCTGGGAGATCGGAGCCGCAGAGTTATTTCAGCTTGGTGCAGCAATTCCTTGACGCGGTGCCGTGTATAAATGCAATGAAGAGGTCAGCATGCATAGAGGGCGCTAGGATGGCTCTTGCCCGTGTTAAGACATACTGGGCAGAGATGGAGACCACCGTTGTTGCGTCCCGAGATTCGGACAAAAGCCGAGTACCCCCCGAGCACTATTTTCAGGAAGTTCTTGAAGGCGCTCGTGTAATAGAGACGCAGTGCCCGAAAGATGCTATGTTATGATAGCATATGTAATTATAAAGTAATATTTTGATAAACTGTAGTGGCCTTTTTTATACTTGTGCCTCCAAGTATTGGGAACACCTCTTGTGCGGCCGTTTTAAGATATATATATATATATATATATATATATATATATATATATATATATATATATATATATATATATCTATATATATATATATAGAATCTGAAAGATGGCAGTCGTTGGCTTCAGCCCCCACGCACATAGTGCGGGGGTGCTCGCAGAAGACACATTTTCACACTTAACCCAACGTCTTGGTCCTACAAAGGAGGTGATAGCGCAGTGGGCCAGGCAACCGGACTATAATGCTTTAACACTTTCACTTAGCCATAGGAGTTTGACAGTGAGACTATTTAGGTAGCTCCTTGGTGGCAACTGCGCTCGTCCAAGTTTGGGGCGTGTATGTGCCTGACCGGGAAGCGACCCTTCGTTAAAGCGGAGGAATCCGATAGATTCCGATAGGTCATCGAGTGGCTGACCAGTCTCACACTACATCATGACAGTTAGTTTTCGGCTTTCTCTACTGAGGTGCTCGCCTGGCCGACCCGGGGCACAATCGCAGTAGTTCTCCTAGTGCTACCTTAGCCGATAGAGCGGAACGTAAGGTAGCCGAACTCAGGAGCCGGGCAACCCAACATTTGACCAAAGACATGATTCGGAGCTGATGCATATAATGCCAAAACTCGCGACGCCGAACACTCCCTAAGGTGTTCGGTCTTTATGAGTGCGGGCGAAACAACACTCTTTATTAAAAAAGCCCCTAGTGTCCAGGTACGTGCAAAAATTCTGACGTGGCCACATGCCAAGACGCCAGCCTCCTCCTTGGTTATATCATAAAGAAAAAACCAGGGGATGTGTAGCAACAAGAGACAGTAAAAAAGGTTTACGCAGGGTCTTAATCTAAAAAGAATCCTTTAGGACGGGTCCCTACTGCACGTCTGCGCCTGTGTCTCCGTTGTGCCGTATCCTGGACGGGCGCCGCATGACGTTCATCTGTAAAAGAGAGGAACTGAGTTGAAAACGGGTCGTGTCGAAAAAGTTTAAAATAAGCAAAGTATAAAACAAGATATATAAGATTGAGCTTTATTGTCTCTTATTGTATATGCGTGGAGCCCTTAGTGCGGGGGTATATGGCTTCTAGGCCTGCATCAATAATGATTTTGCACCAAACTCGTCTATCCGCGTTCGTGGTCTTGAATGACCTATTTCGAAGTTTTTTGGCCGGTGAGGCCATTTTGCTGTGGGGCTGTCAAAGCGGCCGCATAGTCCTCCGCTTGGGGAGGCACACTTTAGTGCTTCCCCTTCAAAGAGATGATGCCTCGTGGACCGGGCATCTTAAGCATAAGAGATGCATAATGCGGTATTGCGTTAAAGCGAGCGAAAGCTTCGCGTCCCAGTAGTGCTTGATAGCGACTTGAGAACGGGACGATATGGAAGGTCAGCTTTTCGCGGGGAGGTTATCGGTAGAGCCGAATATGACTTTGAGCCAGAGAAAACCCATACAATGGGTGTCCGGACCAGGTATTACCCCTTGAAAGGAGGTTTTGCTGCGGCGGATTCTTGCTGGGTTTATCCCCATGTGCTGGATTGTATCCTGATATATCAGGTTTAGTCCACTGCCGCCGTCCATAAGGACATTTGAAAACTGGAGTCCGCCAATTATTGGATCGAGTATCAAGGCAGTCCAGCCTATATTCTTGATATTCCTAGAATAATCTAGCTGATCGAAGATGATCGGTTTTGACAACCAGTGGCAGGACCCTTTGGGGATGGGCCGTGTGGTGCGTACCTTTACGGGCGCCGCACGTTTTGTTATGTGAAGTGAGTTCACTGTTTTTACTTCTTGTGGGAAGTTCTTTTGTTTCCTGGTGCTCTGCTTTTGGGGTTCGTCCTCGTCTTCGCTTGGTGTGTCGAGCCCCTTGTGTTCGGCATTGAGTCTGCCGGATTGTTTGAAAACCCAACAGTCTCTATGGGTATGGTTAGCAGGCTTCCCGGGAGTATTGTGTATCTGACATATCCTGTCCAGGATTTTATTTAGGTTGGATGGATCGTCCCTGTTATCCTGGGGGGGGGCGATTTTTCCTTATTTTGTCGTGAGCCTTTGAATCCGGCATTGACTGCCGTTCTCTTCGGACTTTTGTCCTTAGTCCAGCGACGGTCCTTGTTGCCTCGCGGTTTTCCGTTTCCATCCCTAGTTTCGGATGTACTTGGGTCGCTGGGGCTGCACCTTGCCAACCAGCTGTCCTCCCCTGCACAAAAGCGGATCATGAGGCTTGTTAGTGCGGCCATTGTTCTTGGCTTTTCTTGGCCGAGGTGTCTGGCGAGCCATTCGTCTCGGACGTTATGCCTGAAAGCTGCTAAGGCTTTAGCGTCCGGACAGTCGACTATCTGATTCTTTTTAGTGAGGAATCTATTCCAGAACTGCCGAGCTGATTCTTCGGGTTGTTGAGTTATGTGACTAAGATCGTCTGCATCCGAAGGGCGGACATAGGTCCCTTGAAAGTTTGCTCGGAAAGCATCCTTGAGCTCTTCCCAGCTTCCAATTGTGTTTTCGGGAAGGCTTTTAAGCCAATGCCGGGCTGGCCCTTTAACCTTAAGGGGTAGATATTTTATGGCGTGGAGATCATCTCCTCTAGCCATGTGTATGTGGAGGATATAATCCTCGATCCAAACTCCAGGGTCTGTTGTTCCATCATATGCCTCTATGTTTACGGGTTTGAATCCCTCTGGGAATTCATAGTCCAGGACCTCATCGGTGAAACATAGGGGGTGTGCGGCGCCCCTGTATTTGGGTGTGCCGGATTCTGATGATGGCTTCATAGCGTTGCTTACGAGAGCTTGCTTTCTTGGCCCATAAATGGACCTGACTGGGCCATGATGCGAATCCTTAAGTGGGCCGCATGCCGATTTAGGTGCGGCGCCGCTTGCCGCTTTATGGGGACGTCTATCCGACCGTGTGGCTTTTTCATTTTTTGAATGGGAGGGCTCTAGGGCCTCTTCATCGAATTCAGGCAGTAGCTTTCTTTTCAGATAGCTTTTAGTGCGGCGACTGTTGCCGTACTTATCTGTGGTATTGATTACTTTGCTCCATCTAATCCGGAGTGCATCTTCCGCTGTTTTTAGCTTCCGCTTCTGCTTTTTTAGGCTGCGTGCAGTTGCAACGAGCCTCTCATGGAGATTCTTCTGCTCCATAGGTTTATTCGGCGTGAGGTCGTCCGGAATGCCGTTTTCGCTGGAGGAGGGATGTTCGGTTTCTCTATCCATGTTGCCCTGTTCGGACGGTTGCTCTAAGGCCCGCTCATCGTCTACCGGCTCGTCCTGCTCTATGGCTGGGTTTTTGTCGAGGTGGGGCTTGGGTCGGCGTTTACACCTACGCTTTGATTGCTTTTCGGGGGGTCGATCTCCCGTCCCATCCCCTTTTTCCTCGTTGTCGCTTCCTTTAGGGGTATCCACCATGTACACATCATGAGATGAGGTGGCTGTCCAATGCCCTATGGGCGTTGGTTCGTCGGTATCTCCTGCATCGTCATCCATGATGTCGATGTCTCCGGAGTCGAAGTTGATCATGTCGTTTAAATTGTCGACAGTGGCTACCAAGTGGGTGGTGGGTGGGCTTTGAATTTCTTCATCGTCCGTATCCCATCCTCGCTGACCGTAGTCCGGCTAGGGCTCTCCTGATAAAGAGAGATACTTAAGAGAATTCAGGATGTCGTCAAAAGGCGAATGCTGAAAGATGTCTGTGGCGGTGAACTCCATTATTGGCGCCCAATCGGATTCGATTGGCAGGGGCGCGGGGGGTTCGGAGTCCGGGGAGGAGTCCGGATCCTCAGAGTCACGAATCGTGGAGAGTGCGGGGCTAGCGTTCGGCTCGATCGTTTTCGGGATCGCAGCCCCCGAGGTGACGTCCAACCGTTCATCCTCGATTGGTGCAATAGGCTCCGAGTTAGGGGTCGGAACCAATGCGTGTGCGGCCTCCAGGATACTGTCCGGAGGCAGAGCTAGATCATGCCCCTTGAGATAGTGCGGCGCGCTTGGCCGTGGCTCGAACCCGTCGAAGATCAAGTCTCCGCGGATGTCAGCCGTGTACTTTAAGCTTCCAAACCTGACTTGATGTCCAGGGGCGTAGCTTTCGATCTGCTCTAGGTGGCCGAGCGAATTGGCCCGCAGAGCGAAGCCGCCGAAGACGAAGATCTGTCCGGGGAGAAAAGTCTCACCCTGGACCATATCGTTGTTGATGATCAAAGGAGCCATTGGGCCTAAAGGCGACGACACAAAGGAACTCTCAATGAAAGCACCAATGTCGGTGTCAAAACCGGCGGATCTCGGGTAGGGGGTCCCGAACTGTACGTCTAGGCCGGATGGTAATAGGAGGCAGGGAACATGATGTTTTTTACCCAGGTTCAGGCCCTCTCAATGGAGGTAAAACCCTACTCCTGCTTGATTAATATTGATGATATGGGTAGTACAAGAGTAGATCTACCACGAGATCAAGGAGGCTAAACCCTAGAAGCTAGCCTATGGTATGATTGTTGTATATGGAGTTGATTGCCTACGGACTACAACCCTCCGGTTTACATAGACACCGGATAGGGTTAGGGTTACACAGAGTCGGTTACAATGGTAGGAGATCTTGAATATCCGCATCACCAAGCTTGCCTTCCACGCCAAGGAAAGTCCCATCCGGACACGGGACGAAGTCTTCAATCTTGTATCTTCATAGTCCAGGAGTCCGGCTGAAGGTATAGTCCGGCTACCCGAACACCCCCTAATCTAGGACTCCCGCAAGGCCCTTCTCCTTCCAGGAAGTGAGCCGCGTGGGGAATCTGGATCGAAACTCGGGGGCTGCCACCCAGTTGGTGTCGTGCGGCTCGGTGACGTAGAACCACCCCGATTGCCACCCCTTTATGGTCTCCATGAAGGAGCCCTCGAGCCATGCAACATTGGGCATCTTGCCCACCATGGCTCCGCCACATTCCGCTTGTTGGCCGCCCACCACCTTTGGTTTGATATTGAAGGTCTTCAGCCACAGGCCGAAGTGGGGCCGGATGCGGAGGAAAGCCTCGCACACGATGATGAACGCTGAGATGTTGAGGATGAAGTTCGGGGCCAGATCATGAAAGTCCAGCCCATAATAGAACATGAGGCCGCGGACAAATGGATGGGGGGAAACCCCAGTCTGCGGACGAAGTGGGGGAGGAAGACCACCCTCTCGTGAGGTTCTGGGGTAGGGATGACCTGCCCCGCGCCTGGCAGCCGGTGCGCGATGTCCGCGGCTAAGTATCCGGCTCCGCGTAACTTTTTGATGTGCCCCTCCGTGATGGAGGAGGCCATCCACTTGCCTCCCGCTTCGGACATGTTTTGGAGAGAGTTGAGGAGGAAGATGCGGACTTGGGCGCTGGAGCTCGAGTGCGCGAGAATGGATGAGCAAGGAGGAAGAAGGCGTGGGTAGAAAAAGGTGAGATCTTATCCCTTTATAAGGGCGGACTAAATTATGCGCCCCCACTAGCCTGGTAAAACTAGCTTATCCACCAAGTGACGTAATTGATGGCGCGGTTAGGTTACCCACGTCTGTATTGATGAGAATCCCGTAATAAGGGGAAACACAATCTCTGCTTTGACAAGACGTGTCAAGAAACCGCCTCGCGTTATGTGCGGGGCTGGTTAAAGGAAAATGGTTCAAATAATTACCGGGCCATAGCGTGATGTCATGCTGCCAAAACGTGTCAGCAGATTAGATTTGTGGTAATATTATTCTCTCTACGGTGTCGGTGGTATGTGGGACTTATTTTGCAGGGTCGGACACTATCCTTGTATTCAAACTCTTCCGTGGTGTCTTCGGGGGAGGAACCCGCCTTGCAATGCCGAAGACAACACTACGCGCGGGACTCATCGTCATTGAAGCCTGGTTCAGGGGCTAATGAGGGAGTCCTGGATAAGGGGGCCTCCGGACAGCCGGACTATATCCTTTGGCCGGACTGTTGGACTATGAAGATACAAGATTGAAGACTTCGTCCTGTGTCCGGATGGGACTCTACTTGGCATGGAAGGCATGCTAGGCAACACATATATGTATATCTCCTCCTTTGTAACCGACCTTGTGTAACCCTAGCCCCCTCCGGTGTCTATATAAACCGAAGGGTTTCAGTCCGTAGGACAACAGACAATCATACCATAGGCTAGCTTCTAGGGTTTAGCCTCTCCGATCTCGTGGTAGATCAACTCTTGTATTACTCATATTATCAAAAATAATCAAGCAGGACGTAGGGTTTTACCTCCATCAAGAAGGCCCGAACCTGGGTAAAATATCGTGTCCCTTGCCTCCTATTACCATCCGCCTTAGACGCACAGTTCGGGACCCCCTACCCGAGATCCGCCGGTTTTGACACCGACAAGGAGGACCACCCTTGCCGCACCACCGCGGTAGGGGTGTTTGCCGTTGTTGGTTTCCCCAACAATTCACAACCTCAATATTACAAAGATGTTAGTGGATGGCGGGGCCAGGTTGAATCTGATTTCCCCAGTAGTTATTAAGAAGCTTCATATAGGAGAGGAAGAGCTGGAGGCTACTGGCACATTTCAAGGAGCAATCCCAGCAGGAGCCGTCCCAAGGGAAAAATTACGTTGCCGGTGACGTTTGGGGGAGAGCTGAACTATAGGACTGAGAAGATTGTGTTTGATGTGGTTGAGCTCCCCCTGCCGTATAATGGGATTCTGGGACGACCGGCCTTGGCTAAGTTCATGGCAGCATCCCATTATGCTTACAACACCTTGAAGATGCCTGGGCCGTTGGGAGTCATCACCATCCCATCAGATGAGAATGATGCAATTATCTATGTGGACAGGATGTATCGGGATGCCGTCGCAGCAGAGGCTGCCGCGGCAACAGTTCCCGCCAAGGAAAGCAAAGGAAAGAAGAGGGATTGTAGGACCTCCGGCAAGGAGTTCGGGAAGCGTTCCCCCTTCGAGTGCACGACACCCATTGACGATGTGCCAGAGTGTTCCAACTGCAAGAGATCCAAGGTTGCAGCACCCCAAGTAAAGAAGGTCCCGGCAGGGCTGGTTGGTGTTGATGGTACTTTCACCATCAGCGCCACCCTTGACGACAAATAGGAAAGCGCGCTCGTTGCCTTCCTGCAGGCGAATATCGATGTGTTTTCCTGGCAACCATATGATATCCCCGGTGTTCCCAGGGAGGTAATCGAGCACCACCTTTCTGTCTGCCCACATGCCCGACCCGTCAAGTAGAAAGTTAGGAAGCAAGCCCTGGAGCAGCATCAGTTCATTGCCGAGGAAATCAAGAAGTTAGAGGCAGCAGGATTGGTCAGAGTAGTACTGCACCCAACATGGTTGGCAAACCCAGTGGTAGTTCGGAAGGCGAATGGAAAATGGAGGTTTTGCATTGATTTCGCAGATCTCATTAAGGCTTGCCCGAAGGACCCATTCCCCTTGCCGCGCATCGATCAGATTGTGGATTCTACTTCAGGGTGCGATCTGCTCTCCTTTTTGGATGCATACTCCGGATATCACCAGATCTTCATGTCCAAAGAAGATGAGGAGAAAACATCATTCATCACTCCATGTGGTACATACTGTTTTGTCTGCATGCCTTTCGGATTGAAGAGTGCCAGGTCTACTTTTGCAAGAGCAGTCCAGATTGGCTTTGGGCCACAACTACACAGAAACATAGAAGCTTATATGGATGACATTGTGGTCAAGACCAAGGATAAGGCCACCCTTATCCAGGATTTGGAGGAGAAATTTGCTAATTTGTGCAAGATCAAAACCTGAAGCTTAACCCGGAGAAGTGTGTGTTTGGTGTTCCCTCCGGCAAGCTACTTGGATTCTTCATGTCCCATCGAGGGATCGAAGCTAACCCCGACAAGATCAAGGCCATTGAGCAGATCCAAGCGCCAAGGACAGTTAAGGATGTAAGGCGCTTGACGGGATGTGTTGCCGCGCTAAGCAGATTCATTTCCAAGCCTGCCGAGCGTGCCCTGCCATTCTTCAAAATTTTGAAAAAGGTGCTACCTCTTGAGCATGCATTGGTTTTCCCTTGAAGAGAAAGGGTGATGCAGCAAAGTAGCATAAGTATTTCCCTTAGTTTTGGAGAACCAAGGTATGAATCCAGTAGGAGATAACACGCAAGTCACCTAGTACATGCACAAACAATCAAGAACCTCGCAACCAATGTGATAAAGGGGCTGTCAATCCCTTCACGGTCACTTACGAAAGTGAGATCTGATAAAGATAATAAGATAAATATTTTTGGTATTTTTGTTGTATAGATTGGAAAGTAAAGATTGCAAAATAGTAAACGAGATGCGCTAATAAAAAGAGATGCAATATAATAAGTAAGAGACCCGGGGGTGCTACCTCTTGAGAACTGCGTTGGTTTTCCCTTGAAGAGGAAATGTTGATGCAGCAAAGTAGCGTAAGTATTTCCCTCAGTTTTTGAGAACCAAGGTATCAATCCAGTAGGAGACTACATGCAAGTCCCTCGTACCTACACAAACACATAAGAACCTCACAACCAACGCGATAAAGGGGTTGTCAATCCCTTCACGGTCACTTACAAGAGTGAGATCTGATAGAGATAATAAGATAAATATTTTTAGTATTTTTATGATATAGATAAGAAAGTAAATATTGCAAAATAAAATAGATTGGAAACTTATATGATAAAAGATAGACCCGGAGGCCATAGGTTTCACTAGTGGCTTCTCTCAAGATAGCATAAGTATTACGGTTGGTGAACAAATTACTGTCGAGCAATTGATAGAAAAGTGCATAATTATGAGAATATATAGGCATGATCATGTATATAGGCATCACGTCTGCGACAAGTAGATCGAAACGATTCCGCATCTACTACTATTACTCCACACATCGACAGCTATCCAGCATGCATCTAGAGTATTAAGTTAATAAGAACAGAGTAACGCATTAGGCAATATGACATGATGTAGAGGGATAAACTCAAGAAATATGATGTAAACCCCATCTTTTTATCCTCGATGGCAACAATACAATACGTGCCTTGCTGCCCCTGCTGTCACTGGGAAAGGACACCGCAAGATTGAACCCTGATACGTCTCCAACGTATCTATAATTTTTGATTGCTCCATGCTATATTATCTAATGTTTTGGACATTATTGGGCTTTATTATCCACCCTTATATTATTTTTGGGACTAACCTATTAACCGGAGGCCCAACCCAGAATTGCTGTTTTTTGCATGTTTTAGGGTTTCGAAGAAAAGGAATATCAAACGGAGTCCAAACGGAATGAAACCTTCGGGACCGTGATTTTCTCATCGAATACAACTCAGGAGACTTGGACCCTACGTCAAGACACGTAACAGGAGGCCACGAGGTAGGGGGCGCGCCTACCCCCCAAGCGCGCCCTCCACCCTCGTGGGCCCCCTGTTGCTCCACTAACGTACTTCCTCCTATATATATCCACGTACCCCCAAACGATCAGATACAGAGCCAAAACCCTAATTCCACCGCCGCAACTTTCTGTATCCACGAGATCGCATCTTGGGGCCTGTTCCGGAGCTCCGCCGGAGGGGGCATTGATCACGGAGGGCTTCTTCATCAACACCATAGCCCCTCCGATGAAGTGTGAGTAGTTTACCTCAGACCTACGGGTCCATAGTTAGTAGCTAGATGGCTTCTTCTCTCTTTTTGGATCTCAATACAATGTTCTCCCCCTCTCTTGTGGAGATCAATTCGATGTAATCTTCTTTTTGCGGTGTGTTTGTTGAGACCGATGAATTGTGGGTTTATGATCAAGTCTATCTATGAATAATATTTGAATCTTCTCTGAATTCTTTTATGTATGATTGGTTATCTTTGCAAGTCTCTTTGAATTATCAGTTTGGTTTGGCCTACTAGATTGATCTTTCTTGCAATGGGAGAAGTGCTTAGCTTTGGGTTCAATCTTGCAGTGTCCTTTCTCGGTGATAGTAAGGGCAGCAAGGCACGTATTGTATTGTTGCCATCGAGGATAACAAGATGGGGTTTTCTTCATATTGCATGAGTCTATCCCTCTACATCATGTCATCTTGCTTAAGGCGTTACTCTGTTTTTTAACTTAATAATCTGGATGCATGCTGGATAGCGGTCGATGAGTGGAGTAATAGTAGTAGATGCAGGCAGGAGTCGGTCTACTTGTCTTGGACGTGATGCCTATATACATGATCATACCTAGATATTCTCATAACTATGCTCAATTCTGTCAATTGCTCAACAGTAATTTGTTCACCCACCGTAGAATACTTATGCTCTCGAGAGAAGCCACTAGTGAAACCTATGGCCCCCGGGTCTATCTTTATCATATCAATCTCCTACTACTTAGTTATTTACTTTGCTATTTACTTTGCATCTTTATCATAAAAATACCAAAAATATTATCTTATCATATCTATCAGATCTCACTCTCGTAAATGGCCTTATAGGGATTGACAACCCCTATTTGCATTGGTTGCAAGGATTTATTTGTTTTGTGCAGGCGCGAGGGACTCGCGCGTAGCCTCCTACTGGATTGATACCTTGGTTCTCAAAAATTGAGGGAAATACTTATGCTACTTTGCTGCATCATCCCTTCCTCTTCGGGGAAAACCAATGCAGTGCTAAAAGAGGTAGCAAACCCAAAGCTAAGAACTTCTCCCATTGCAAGAAAGATCAATCTAGTAGGCCAAACCAAACTGATAATTCGAAGAGACTTGTAAAGATAACCAATCATACATAAAAGATTTCAGAGAAGAATCAAATATTGTTCATAGATAAACTTGATCATAAACCCACAATTCATCGGATCTCGACAAACACACCGCAAAAGAATTACATCAAATAGATCTCCAAGAAGATCGAGGAGAACTTTGTATTGCGATCCAAAGAGAGAGAAGAAGCCATCTAGCTAATAACTATGGACCCGAAGGTCTGTGGTAAACTACTCACACATCATCGGAGAGGCTATGGTGTTGATGTAGAAGCCCTCCGTGATCGATCCCCCCTCCGACAGAGCTCCGGAAAAGGCCCCAAATGGGATCTCTTGGGTATAGAAGGTTACGGTGGTGGAAATAGGGTTTCGTGGTGCTCCTAGATGTTTTCGGGGTATATGGATATATATAGGAGGAAGAAGTAGGTCGGTGGAGCTGTGAGGGGCCCAGGAGGGTGGGGGGTGCGCCTCCCTGCCTCGTGGCCACCTCGTTTCTTTCTTGACGTCTACTCCAAGTCCCCTGGATCACGTTTGTTCCAAAAATAACTCTCCCGAAGGTTTCATTCCGTTTGGATTCTGTTTGATATTCCTTTTCTGCGAAACACTAAAATAGGCAAAAAACATCAATCTGCACTGGGCCTTGGGTTAGTAGGTTAGTCCCAAAGATAATATAGAAGTGTATAAATAAGCCCATTAAACATCCAAACCAGATAATATAATAGCATGGAACAATCAAAAATTATAGATACGTTGGAGACGTATCAAGCATCCCCAAGCTTAATTCCTGCTCATCCTCGAGTAGGTAAATGATAAAAGCAGAATTTTTGATGTGGAATACTACCTAGCATAATTATCAATGTTATTTTCTTTATTGTGGCATGAATATTCAGATCCAAGAGATTCAAAGACAAAAGTTTAATATTGACATAAAAAATAATAATACTTCAAGCATACTAACTAAGCAATCATGTCTTCTCAAAATAACATGGCAAAAGAAAGTTCATCCCTACAAAATCATATAGTTTGGTCATGCTCCATTTTCGTCACACAAGAATGCTCTCATCATGCACAACCCCGATGACAAGCCAAGCAATTGTTTCATACTTTAGTAATCTCAAACTTTTTTCAACTTTCACGCAATACATGAGCGTGAGCCATGGATATAGCACTATGGGTGGAATAGAATATGATGATGGGGGTTATGTGGAGAAGACAAAAAAGGAGAAAGTCTCACATCGACGCGGCTAGGGAGATTCCCATCAATTGATGTCAATGCAAGGAGTAGGGATTGCCATGCAACAGATGCACTAGAGCTATAAATGTATCAAAGCTCAACAAAAGAAAGTGGGTGTGCATCCAACTTGCTTGCTCACGAAAACCTAGGGCATTTGAGGAAGCCCATTGTTGGAATATACAAGCCAATTTCTATAATGAAAAATTCCCACTAGTATATGAAAGTGAAAAAACAAGAGACTCTTTATCATAAAGATCATGGTGCTACTTTGAAGCACAAGTGTGGAAAAAGAGATAGTAGCATTGCCCTTTTTTTGGGCCTTTCCTTTTTTGGCCTTTCTCTTTTTTTGGGACAATGCTCTATTAATGATTATCATCACACTTCTATTTATTTACAACTCAACGATTACAACTCGATACTAGAACAAAATATGACTCTATATGAATGCCTCCGACGGTGTACCGGGAAGGGCAATGAATCAAGAGTGACATGTATGACAAATTATGCATGGTGGCTTTGCCACAAATATTATGTCAACTACATGATCATGCAAAGCAATATGACAATGATGAAGCATGTCATAAATGAAACGGTGGAAAGTTGCATGGCAATATATCTCGGAATGGCTATGGAAATGCCATAATAGGTAGGTATGGTGGCTGTTTTGAGGAAGATATAAGGAGGTTTATGTGTGATAGAGCGTATCATATCACGGGGTTTGGATGCACTAGCGAAGTTTGCACCAACTCTCAAGGTGAGAAAGGGCAATGCACGGTACCGAAGAGGCTGGCAATGATGGAAAGGTGAGAGTGCGCATAATCCATGGAATCAATATTAGTCATAAAGAACTCACATACTTATTGCAAAAATATACAAGTCATCAAAAACCAAGCATTACACGCATGCTCCTAGGGGGATAGATTGGTAGTAAAAGACCATCGCTCGTCCCCGACCGCCACCCATAAGGAAGACAATCAAAGAACACCTCATGTTTCAAATTTGTTACACAACGGTTACCATACGTGCATGCTACGGGACTTGCAATCTTCAACACAAGTATTTCTAAAATTCACAACTACTCAACTAGCACACTCTAATATCACCATCTTTATATCTCAAAACAATTATCAAGTATCAAACTTCTCATAGTATTCAATGCACTTTCTGTGATAGTTTTTATTATACCCATCCTGGATGCCTATCATATTAGGATTAATTTTGTAACCAAAGAAAATTACCATGCTGTTCTAAAAGACTCTCAAAATAATATAAGTGAAGCATGAGAGATCAATAATTTCTATAAAATAAAACCACCACCGTGCTCTAAAAGATATAAGTGAAGCACTAGAGCAAAATTATCTAGCTCAAAAGATATAAGTGAAGCACATAGAGTATTCTAATAAATTCCAATTCATGTGTGTCTCTCCAAAAAGGTGTGTACAGCAAGGATTATTGTGGTAAACTAAAAAGCAAAGACTCAAATCATACCAAACGCTCCAAGCAAAACACATATCATGTGGCGAATAAAAATATAGCCTCAAGTAAAGTTGCCGATGAAAGAAGACGAAAGAGGGGATGCCTTCCGAGCATCCCCAAGCTTAGGATTTTGGTTGTCCTTGAATTTTACCTTGGGGTTCCTTGGGCATCCCCAAGATTAGGCTCTTGCCACTCCTTATTCCATAATCCATCAAATCTTTACCCAAAACTTGAAAACTTCACAACACAAAACTCAACAGAAAATCTCATGAGGTCCGTTAGTATAAGAAAACAAACCACCACTTAAGGCACTGTAATGAACTCATTCATTATTTATATTGTTGTTAAATCTACTGTATTACAACTTCTCTATGGGTCATACCCTCCGATACTAGCCATAGATGCATCAAAATAAGCGAACAACACACGAAAAACAGAATCTGTCAAAAACAGAACAGTCTGTAGTAATCTGTAGGTTTAGAATACTTCTGTAACCCCAAAAATTCTGAAATAAATTGTTGAACGTGAGGAATTTTCCTACTAATCATATGAAAAAAGAATCAACCTAATCGCATTCTCCAGTAAAAAATGGCTGCAAATCTCGTGAGCGCTAAAGTTTCTGTTTTTTTACAGCAAGATCGCAAAAACTTCCCCCAAGTTTTCCCAAAGGTTCTACTTGGCACAAACACTAATTAAAAGCATAAAACCACATCTAAACAGAGGCTAGATGAATTATTTATTACTAAACAGAACCAAAAATCAATAAACAAAAATAAAATTGGGTTGCCTCCCAACAAGTGCTATCGTTTAACGCCCCTAGCTAGGCATGCATTGATAATTTTAATGATGCTCACATGAAAGATATTAATTGAAACACAAAGAGAGCATCATAGAACATGTGAAAATCACACCTAAGTATAACATACTTCCTATGCATAGGTATTTTATAAGCAAACAAATTATCAAGACAAGCAAAAACTAGCATATGCAAGGAAGCGGAAAGAAACAATAGCAATCTCAACATAACGAGAGGTAATTTAGTAACATGAAAATTTCTCCAATAATATTTTCCTCCCTCATAATAATTACATGTGGGATCATAAGAAAATTCAACAAAATAACTATCACATAAAATATTTTCAACACAATCCACATGCATGCAAAGTTGACACTCTTCCAAAATAGTGGGATTAACATTAACTAAAGTCATGACCTCTCCAAACCCACTTTTATCAAAAAATTCATAAGATTCAACATTCTCCAAATATGTGGGATCTAAAGTTGACACTCTTCCAAACCCACTTTCAATAATATTGCAAACACTATTATCAATCTCATATTCATCATGGAGCTTAAATAAATTTTCAAGATCAAAAGAAGAATCACCCCAATCATGATCATTGCAACAAATAGTAGTCATAACAAAACTAGCATCCCCAAGCTTGAGGTTTTGCATATCATTAACACAATTAACATTAAGAGAATTTATGATAACATCATTGTAATCATGCTTTTCATCGAAGGGACTATCAAGTATGGGTGCAATAGCAACGATCTCATGTTTAACATAAGGAACTATAGCAAATTCATCTTCATAAATATTGGCATCATGGCCACAAGAATAGCAAGCATCATGTTCATCGAGGGATATTTCAATCAAATCATCAGAAACATAATTATCTATATATTCATGCACATCATTATTTTCTTCCGAAGCAATGGTGATTCTTTCAATAAATTCTTTGACATAGACATTATGAGCATAGTTTTCATAGAAATATTTAAGTATGTCAAAATTTTCAGATTCGTAGAGAGTAATATCATACTTTTCAATCAAATAAGCAACTTCATAAGAACCCTTAAAAGCAACAAATTCTTCAATTTGTTCGATATTGTAGTAACTATAAACACACTTTGCATAAGAAGATAAGATTTCATTATCATTAAACTCACATAGGTAGGGGAGGTGTTTTTTAGGGTTCTTAGAGCAACAAGTAAAATCATAAATTTCACAAAGATTCCAAGCATAACAGAACAATCAGTTTATTTGATCCCATAAGAGTCTCCCTTTTTCAGACAAACAGTGACACACAAAATGAGCATGCTCATCTAAAGATTTCCCATCAACTAGGCTAGTTGGGGTTTCAACACGAGCGCATAAGGATCAAAGATGATCCAAGCAGAACACTTTAAGTGGATCCATATCAATAGATTTTTAGCAAGCAAAGATGCAAGAAAATAGAAGGCACATGGAAACACAAACAAAGATACATACGGGAAGAAGGCGAAGAAAAGGCAAATGTTTTCAAAAATCGTTTTAGAAGTGGGGTAGAGGAAAACGAGAGGCAAATTGCAAATAATGTAATGCGAGGGATAAGAGTTTGTGATGGGTACTTGGCATGTCTTGACTTGTGCGTAGATCTCCCCGGCAACGGCGCCAGAAATCCTTCTTGCTACCTATTGAGCACTACATTGGTTTTCCCTTGAAGAGGAAAGGGTGATGCAGGAAAGTAGCATAAGCATTTCTCTCATTTTTTGAGAACCAAGGTATCAATCCAGTAGGAGACTACAAGCAAGTCCCTCGTACCTACACAAACAAATTAGAACCTCGCAACCAATGCGATAAAGGGGTTGTCAATCCCTTCACGGTCACTTACGAGAGTGAGATATGATAGAGATAATAAGATAAATATTTTTGGTATTTTTATGATATAGATAAGAAAGTAAAGATTGCAAAATAAAATAGATTGGAAACTTATATGATAAAAGATAGACCCGGGGGCCATAGGTTTCACTAGTGGCTTCTCTCAAGATAGCATAAGTATTACGATGGGTGAACAAATTACTGTCGAGCAATTGATAGAAAAGTGCATAATTATGAGAATATCTAGGCATGATCATGTATATAGGCATCACGTCTGCGACAAGTAGACCGAAACGATTCTGCATCTACTACTATTACTCCACACATCGACCGCTATCTAGCATGCATCTAGAGTATTAAGTTCATAAGAACAGAGTAACGCATTAGGCAAGATTGCATGATGTAGAGGGATAAACTCAAGCAATATGATGTAAACCCCATCTTTTTATCCTCGATGGCAACAATACAATACGTGCCTTGTTGCCCCTGCTGTCACTAGGAAAGGACACCGCAAGATTGAACCCAAAGCTAAGCACTTCTCCCATTGCAAGAAAGATCAATCTAGTAGGCCAAACCAAACTGATAATTCGAAGAGACTTGCAAACATAACCAATCATACATAAAAGATTTCAAAGAAGAACCAAATATTGTTCATAGATAAACTTGATCATAAACCCACAATTCGTCGGATCTCGACAAACACACCGCAAAAGAATTACATAGAATAGATCTCCAATAAGATCGAGGAGAACTTTGTATTGAGATCCAAAGAGAGAGAAGAAGCCATCTAGCTAATAACTATGGACCCGAAGGTCTATGGTAAACTACTCACACATCATCAGAGAGGCTATGGTGTTGATGTAGAAGCCCTCCGTGATCGATCCCCCCTCCGGCAGAGCTTCGAAAAATGCCTCAAGATGGGATCTCTTGGGTACTGAAGGTTGCGGCGGTGGAAATAGGGTTTCGTGGTGCTCCTGGATGTTTTCGGGGTATATGGATATATATAGGAGGAAGAAGTAGGTCGGTGGAGCTGCGAGGGGCCCACGAGGGTGGGGGGTGCGCCCAGGGGGCAGGCGCGCCTCCCTGCCTCGTGGCCACCTTGTTTCTTTCTTGACGTCTACTCCAAGTCCCCTGGATCACATTTGTTCCAAAAATAACTCTCCCGAAGGTTTCATTCCATTTGGATTCCGTTTGATATTCCTTTTCTGCGAAACACTAAAATAGGCAAAAAAACAGCAATTTGCACTGGGCCTTGGGTTAGTAGGTTAGTCCCAAAAATAATATGAAAGTGTATAAATAAGCCCATTAAACATCCAAAACAGATAATATAATAGCATGGAACAATCAAAAATTTATAGGTACGTTGGAGACGTATCAGGGGGCCATAGGTTTCACTAGTGGCTTCTCTCATGATAGCAAGTATTATGGTGGGTGAACAAATTATTGCCGAGCAATTGATAGAAGAGCGCATAGTTATGAAAATATCTAGGAAATGATTATGAAATATAGGCATGATGTCTGTGTTAAGTAGACAAAAATGATTCTGCATCTACCACTATTACTCCACACATCGACCGCTATCCAACATGCATCTAGAGTATTAAGTTCATAAGAACAGAGTAATGCTTTAGGCAAGATGACATGATGTATAGGGATAAACTCAAGCAATATGATATAAACCCCATCTTTTTATCCTCGATGGAAACAATACAATATGTGCCTTGCTGCCCCTACTGTCACTGGGAAAGGACACAGCAAGATTGAACCCAAAGCTAAGCACTTCTCCCATTGCAAGAAAGATCAATCTAGTAGGCCAAACTAAACCGATAATTTGAAGAAACTTGCAAAGATATCAAATCATGCATATAAGAATTCAGAGAAGAACCAAATATCGTTCATAGATAAACTTGATCATAAATCCACAATTCATAGGATCTCAGCAAACACACCGCAAAAAGTATTACATCGAATAGATCTCCAAGAACAACGGGGAGAACTTTGCATTGAGAACCAAAGAGAGAGAAGAAGCCATCTAGCTAATAACTATGTACCTGAAGGTCTGTGGTAAACTACTCACACATCATCGGAGAGGCTACGGTGTTGATGTAGAAGACCTCCATGATCGAATCCCCCTCCGGTAGATCGCCGGAAAAGGCCCCAGATGGGATCTCACGGGTACAGAAGGTTGCGGTGGTGGAAAAGTGGTTTCGTGGCTCCCATTGATGTTTTTAGGGTATAAGAGTATATATATAGGCGAAAGAAGTACTTCAGTGGAGCTTCGTGGGGTCCACGAGGGTGGGGGGCGCGCCAACCCCCTGGGCACCCCCTGCCTCGTAGAAGCTTCACGGCATTCAACTCCAAGTCTCCTAGTTTTCGTTTGTTCCAAGAAAGATCCCCGCGAAGGTTTCTTTCCGTTTGGATTCCGTTTGATATTCCTTTTCTGCGAAACACTAAAATAGGAAAAAAAACAAAAACTGGCACTGGGCCTCCGGTTAATAGGTTAGTCCCAAAAATAATATAAAAGTGCATATTAAAGCCCATTAAACATCCAAAACAGATAATATAATAGCATGGAACAATCAAAAATTATAGATACGTTGGAGACGTATCAAGCATCCCCAAGCTTAATTCCTGCTCGTCCTCGAGTAGGTAAATGATAAAAAACAGAATTTTTTATGTGGAATGCTACCTAACATAATATTCAATGTAATTTTCTTTATTGTGGCATGAATGTTCAAATCCGGAAGATTCAAGACAAAAGTTTAGTATTGACATAAAAATAATAATACTTCAAGCATACTAACCAAGTAATTATGTCTTATCAAAATAACATAGCCAAAGAAAGCTCATCCCTACACAATCATATAGTTTGTCTATTGAAAGGATCGATATAGTTGACTAGAGGGGGGGGTGAATAGGCAACTAACAATTTTTAACCTTTCTTTACCAATTTAAACTTTGCACCAAAGTAGGTTGTCTAGATATGCAACTAGGTGAGCAACCTATATGATGCAACAAGAACACAAGCAAGCAAGAGATATAACACAAAAAAGCTTGCACAAGTAAAGGCACGAGATAACCAAGAGTGGAGCCGGTGAAGACGAGGATGTGTTACCGAAGTTCCTTCCTTTTGAGGGGAAGTACGTCTCCGTTGGAGCGGTGTGGAGGCACAATGCTCCCCAAGAAGCCACTAGGGCCACCGTATTCTTCTCACGCCCTCACACAATGCGAGATGCCGTGATTCCACTAATGGTTCCCTTGGAGGCGGCAACCAGAACTTTACAAACAACGTTGGGGCTATCTCCACAACTTAATTGGAGGCTCCCAACGATACCACAAAGCTTCACCACAATGGAATATGGCTCTGCGGTGACCTCAACCGTCTAGGGTACTCAAACACCCAAGAGTAACAAGATCCACAAGGGATGAGTGGGGGGAATCAAATTTCTCTTGGTGGAAGTGTAGATCTAGGCCTTCTCAACCAATCCCTAGAGAATCAACAAGTTTGATTGGCTAGGGAGAGAGATCGGGCGAAAATGGAGCTTGGAGAGCAACAATGGAGTTTTGGGGGAGAAGAGGTGAGTCTTCTAGAGGAAGAAGACCCCTTTATATAGTGGGGGACACATCCAACCGTTATGCAGCCCGCAGCCCGCATTTGGGCGGTACTACCGTTGCTAGAGTGGTACTACCGTTGCCACAGTGGTAATACCGCTGTGGCAAGTAGGCATAGGGAAACCAGGGCTGAGGAATGAGTAGACGCACTAGGCCGATACTACCGTCCTGCGGGCGGTACTACCGCCTGTATAAGCGGTACTGCCACTCCCTACAGCCTCTAGAAAACCGAGGAGGGAGCAAGCTGAGTGGCAGTAGGAGCGAACGTAGGAACGGTACTACCGCTTATACAAGCGGTACTACCGCCCCCTATTGCCGTCCCTACTACCGCTCCCCCGTGTGGTCCTTTACGGAAACCCGACATGAAAAATCGAGACCACAGCAGGGGTGGTAGTACCAGTGGCACAAACAAGCGGCACTACCGCTGATAGGCAGTACTACCGCCCTGGCCGCGGTACTATCACTTAGCTCACAACACCCCCTGTTTTGCACAACACAGAAACTCCAAAGAAGCAGGAAGAAGGCGAGGGTGCAAGGAGGGTGTGTATGTGATGATTCCACCCATACTCTTCCGAAACGGATCCCCTCTTGATAGTACAGTTAACCCTACGACTCAATTTCACCAAAAAAGAAACGAGGGAAAATAAACCATCTAGAGTGTAGTCCACGAGGGGAACTATCGCATAGTGCCCTTATATTAGATAACCTGCAAAGCTTAAGCACACGATTAGTCCGCAAAAGTATTGTCATCAATCACCAAAACAAACTAGGGAAAGATATGCCCTAACAATCTCCCCCTTTTGGTGGATTGATCACAACACGGGATTTGCACAAGTTATAGTAACTTGAAATTAAGCAAACCACCTCCCTACAAAATATAGACGGGCTCCCCCTAAAGGTGTGCATCAAGGAAATTAGCATGAAAGGCTATGTGCACATTTTTAGGATCAAACTCCCCCTATATTTTATAGACAGTCAACATCCTTGCATATAAGAATAATGACAAGAACAGCTAAGCAAGGACAGGCATGAGAGAAATAATAGGGACGGTAATGATGCATCACATAAGGTAACAAAGTACTTGAGACTAAAGTAGATAAGATAGGGTAGTTCACATATCTCTTACACCATATGGTCTCACTCAGCTCAACAGAACAAGAAAGCGAGCGAACACGAACACGAACACAGCAAACACGCAAACACAAAACTCAAAGCCCAAAGCAAATCCCTAATTCTTCCCCTTTGGCAGCAAGACACCAAAGGGAAAAGGGACGACACGAGACACGATGGTAGTAGATCTCCATGGCATCACCAGTCATGCTCCTCCTCCTCCTCGGAGTCCTCTGCAGATGGGGAGAAGCGCGAACTCCAGTGCCCTCCTTAGTGTCAGACCATGGGCAGTGCAGTCTGGTCCAAGACTGCTCACCAGTGAGCCGCTCCTTAGAGCCACTAGCAACCTCAAGGCCAACATGTCTCATAATGGCCTTGTCACGACTACGAGCCATCTTGGCCTCCTTGTGAGCCTTGTAGTGGCCCTTGGCCTGAAGGCAGAACGGACGCTTCATCTTCTCCTTGAGCTTCTTTTCCCAAGAGGGCTCCTTAGATGTGGGAACATACTCCTGCCCATCATCATCCTCCTCCTCCTCATCAGATAAGACAGTCTCCTGCACTGGAGGTGTCGAAGTAGACGAACTCCACTTCCCCTTCTGACGCAGCTCGATAGTATCATGAGAAACCATATTGTCTGTGACAAGCTCCTCATCTGGAAACTTGGCTGCCCAAGTGTCCTCGATAAGCTGCATAAGATAGGGTCCATAAATGATGCACTTGCGCTCCATGATAGCAGAGTGAAGCTCAGACCACATCACATGAGACACATCCAGTACCTGCTGAGAGCCCTGCTCTTCTTGACAGAATAGAAGCATGTCAACAAGGTAAGAGTGCACCTGATCCAAGTTGCCGACCCAAGGAAACATGGTGTTTCGTAAGATCCGATGGATGATGTCTAGGAAGGGCCAAAGCTCATAAGAAACCTTCCCAGTCTCAGACACCTTCCTGGTAGAATAGGGCCAAAGCTTTTCCTTATGAGTAGCGGCAATCTCCTTATGAGGGCGAAACCCAAGTGGCGTCTGGACACCCTCATCATTGTACGATAAGCTGACCATGAAGTCCTTCCATGATGCGGACAGAAGACGACCATTGGTCATCCAAGACAGAGTGCGGGCTGGATCATGCCCAAAGTGAATAGTGGCAAAGAACTAGGGCACGAGCTCGGCATCAAAGTCCTTGTTGAATGTAATGATCCTCTTGATATCCAACTCCTCACAGCTCTGTAGAGCACTCCAAAAGTATGGCAAGTCCTTCTCCATGTGCGAGAGATCGACAGACTTGGCCTTCACAAACAAATTCTTCTTTTGCTTCAAGACATCATGATAGATGGACTGCTGAAACCTATTCTAGAACGAACGACGCTGAAGAGCAGGCTCCTGGGCCACATGGTAGGGATTGTGCTTCCTCTTGGTACATAACTCTATTGCAGACATCTGATTAGCTTGCTTGCACCCAGCGGAGGTCTTCGATGTTGGGACCTTGGCCTTGCGTTTTGGCGGCTCAGTCCAGCCACCCTCAGAAACAGTAGTAGCAGCCTCTGATACATCCGAAGAGCGATAACGCTTGGAGCCTGTTGCACGGTCTGGATTCTTGCGGCGAGCCTGATACCCGGAGCTACTACCACCTGAAAAACACACACACACAAGAACCACATGAGCAAGAAAGCATAAGCCAAGGAAACACAAACACAAAAGATGGAAAATTAGGTAGAGACACATGGGCATTGGCATCTCAGAGCGGTAGTACCGTGCACCAGAGTGGTAGTACCGCTTGTAAGCGGTAGTACCGCTAGGGTGCAGCGGTAGTACCGCCGGAGCGATTGTTAGTGGGCTGACACCTACCGCGGCAAGATCCGATACTACCGGAGATGCAAAAGTCCAAATACCTATACCTAATCATCAATATACCTAGTCTAGCAGTCCCCCAAGGCCTTCCTAAGATTCGATTCAACAAGCAAATCGAGGAATGCAAAGAATAGAGCCCAAAACCTAGATTCAAGAAAGAGAATGAAAGGAGAGAAGAACGGGGGCAATACTGGCATCCATGGCAAGAGGAGAGGGTGGGGAACGACCCCACCGGTCGGAACTGAGGGAGACGGCCTGGATCCGGCGGCCCGACAACGGACCTCCGGTGCTTGGGGAGTCGTCTAAGAGAGGAGAGGACGAGGGGATGGGGCAAACTGAATGGGTATGGGGGAGTGGAAACTCCCCCTGCCCGATACATAACCCACACACCCAGCCCTAAGCGGTAGTATCGTGCAGGGCGTGGTAGTACCGCTTTGGTGCAGATCTGAAGCACAACGCGCCTAGCTGCACCGCTCCACGGTAGTACCATGTCGGTAGGGCGGTAGTACCGCTTGTATAAGTGGTAGTACCGCTCTGCTGCCGCGGTAGTACCTCTCAGGCGCCCCAAAGCAGGAACAAGGGGGGGAAAGATGGCTTACGCACGACTAGAAGAATAAGAAAAACACACAAGACACAAGACAAGCCAAAAACAAACCCCTCAACAAACCCGAACACGACCACACAAGAGCACAACGACTCAAAAGAGAGAAGCACAAGCAACAGAAAACAACACATAGACAAACTCTCTAAAAGAGAGGGCGGTGGTCGGGACCACCTATGTTTGAGCTATATGGTATGGCGCCGCAAAGATTTTAACCTTGGGCCCATGACCAACATTCATCTTTGAAGCACAAGTACCATAAAAAATGGCTAATGTGAAAGTCTTGATCAATTTCTGCATAACGGGGGAGGGAGAGTTCATTGAGAGAACACCACTCCCCCTATGTCCATGCCTACACCTAAACAAGATACCAAGAGGAGTATGAAGGGATGTGCAAGGGTTCAAGAAACATTGTTCGAATCAATGATATTTAGCTCATGCCTTAACTCGCGAAATCTTGCTTCATTCAAAGGCTTCGTGAAGATATCTGCAAGGTTATCATGAGTGTTGACATAGTTGAGCTCGATCTCTCCTCGCCTAATATGATCCCGGATGAAGTGATACCGGATCTCAACATGCTTCGTCTTGAAGTGTTGCACCGGGTTGAGAGAAATCTTGATTGCACTTTCATTGTCACACCAAAGAGGCACTTTGTCACAAATGACACCGTAATCCTTTAAAGTTTGCCTCATCCAAAGTAGTTGTGCACAACAACTACCGGCAGCCACATACTCCGCTTCCATGGACGAGAGAGACACACAACTCCTTCTTCTTGGAAGACCAACTCACTAAAGAGCAACCAAGAAATTGGCACCCTCCGGAGGTGGACTTCCTATCCACTTTGTCTCCTGCCCAATCGGAGTCCGAATAGCCCACAAGGTTGAAGTTAGATCCTCTTGGATACCATAGGCCAAAGTTTGGGGTATGAGCCAAATATCGAAAGATTCACTTGACCGCCACATAGTGACTTTCCTTAGGTGCAGCTTGAAACCGTGCATAAATCCCCACACTCAACATGATATCCGGTCTAGATGCACAAAGGTAAAGCAAGGAGCCAATCATGGAGCGATATACTTTTTGATCCACTGCTTTACCATTGGGATCTATGTCAAGTTGGCATTTGACGGGCATTGGAGTGGAAGCCGGCTTGACATCATTTAGCTTGAATCTCTTGAGCATGTCTTGAGTGTATTTGGCTTGGTTGATGAAGGTTCCTTCTCTTTGTTGCTTGACTTCGAACCCGAGGAAGAACTTTAACTCTCCCATCATGGACATCTTGAACTTGGAGGTCATGAGTGCGGCAAATTCCTCATTGAAATATTTGTTAGGGGAACCAAAGATAATATCATCAACATATAGTTGGCACACAAACAACTCCCCTTTGACCTTAGTAAAAAGAGTGGGGTCGATTTTCCCAATTTCAAAACCACGATGTTGCAACAACTCGGTAAGGTGGTCATACCACGCACGTGGGGCTTGCTTAAGGCCATAGAGTGCCTTATCGAGTTGATACACATGATCGGGAAAATAGGGATCCTCGAACCCGGGGGGTTGCTTGACATATACCAATCATTAATAGGACCATTCAGAAAAGCACTCTTCACATCCATTTGTTGCAACTTAAAGTTATGATGAGAAGCATAAGAAATCAACATGTGAATGGATTCAAGGCGAGCAACGGGAGAAAAGGTTTCACCGTAGTCGATACCCTCGACTTGGGAGTAGCCTTGTGCTACCAAACGAGCCTTGTTGCGAATAATAATTCCATGGGCATCTTGCTTGTTCTTGAATATCCACTTGGTTCCAATGACATTATGGTTCCCCATTGGCCTTGGCACCAATCTCCACACCTTGTTGTGCTCGAAGTTGTTGACTTCTTCATGCATGGCATTAAGCCAATCCGGATCCTCGAGCGCCTCATAGACCTTTTGGGGTTCAACACAAGAGACAAACGCGTGATGTTCACAGTAGTTTGCTAATTGTCTACGAGTGCTTACCCCCTTTCTTAAGCTTCCAAGCACATTTTTCATGATATGATCTTTGGTGGATAGCTTGGATGCGATCTTGGCGGCACGACGCTCTAATTCCCCCTCTGGAGAGAGTTGAGGAGCGGTCACTTGATCATCTTGAGCGTCGTCTTGAGCTCGTTCTTGATCTTGAGCTTGCTATTGATCTTGAACTTGCTTGGATGATAGAACTTTACCTTGGGCATCACTTGGTGATTCAACACCATCTTGAGGTTGATCTTGCCCTTGGTCTTGTTCATGAGGTTGAGGGCCTTCACTTTGTTCTTCGGAAGCGTGTGGGCCTTGAGTTGGTGATGGCTCCACATGAGTGGAACTTTGTCCTTCTCCTTCGGCCACAAGGGGATCCTCAATGGGTAGGATAAAACCACCACCCATTCTTCTTATGGCTTGGGGAGGCATTTCATCACCTACATCACAAGTGCCACTTTGCTCCACTTGGGAGCCGTTATTCTCATCAAACTCCATGTGACATGTCTCCTCAATAAGTCCCTTGGACTTATTGAGGACACGGCAAGCATGGGAGTTTGTAGCATAACCAACAAATATGCCCTCATGAGCTCTAGCCTCAAATTTAGACAAATGAACACCTTTATTGAGAATGAAACACTTACACCCGAACACCTATAAGTAATTTAGGTTGGGCTTGTTACCGGTGAGTATCTCATATGGAGTCTTGTTCAAGCCTTTGCGGAGGTAGAGCCGATTGGATGCATGACACGCGGTGTTGATGGCTTCGGCCCAAAAGTTGTATGGAGACTTGAACTCCGCCATCATGGTCCTTGTCTCATCCATCAACGTCCGGTTCTTCCTCTCCTCTACACAATTTTTTGAGGGGTGTAAGGTGCGGAATATTGATGCTTGATCCCCTCATCACTAAGAAACTCATCCAAGGTGTAGTTCTTGAACTCGGTGCCATTGTCACTTCTTATTGTCAAGATCTTTGCATTGTGTTGACGTTGAGCTTCATTTGCAAAGTCAATGACGGTTTGTTGGGTCTCGCTCTTCCTCTTGAAGAAATATACCCAAGTGTATATTGAATAATCATCCACAATCACCAAGCAATACTTCTTACCCCAAGACTATCAAAAGATGGAGGCCCAAAAAGATCCATGTGAAGGAGCTCCAAAGGCCTCTTCGAGTAAATGATAGTAGTGGGAGGGTGAGCCTTTTCATGTAGCTTTCCTTCGATACAAGCACGATCTTTGGAAAAACTAACATTTGTTAGTCCACGGACATGGTCCCCCTTGAGAAGACTTTGCAAAGATCTCATATTGACATGAGCTAAACGGCGATGCCAAAGCCATCCCACGTCAACTTTAGCCATTAGGCATGTCGCGGTCTTAGTGAGTCGCTCCGAAAAGTTAATCACATAGAGACCGTTTTCGACATGCCCAACAAAGGCTAATTTAAGAGTCTTGCTCCACAAGAGGGCCACGATATCAACATCAAAGGAGGTTTCAAAGCCCATGAGCGCAAGTTGACGAACGGAAAGTAAATTGTATGCAAGGGACTCAACAAGCATGACCTTCTTGATCGTGAGATCATGAGAAATGACAACCTTGCCGAGTCCCAATACCTTAGACGACAAGGCGTCACCCCACTCGACGTTGGTGGGCATAGATGGGATCTTTTGCACGTCCACCACCAAGTCCTTGTTTCCGGTCATATGATTAGTAGCTCCACTATCGAGCAACCATGATCCCCCACCGGAAGCAAACACCTACACGAGATAAATACTTGGTTTTAGATACCCATTTTGTAATGGGTCCTTTGATGTTAGTAACAAGGGTCTTAGGAACCCAAATAGACCATTCAATGTACTCATAAGAAGAACCAACAAATTTGGCATAGACATGTCCATCACTAGCACAGCATAACACATAAGAAGGGTTAAAGTCTCCGACTTTGTTGGCAGGAGTAGCATTGCCCTTCTTGGCATCACTACCCTTCACATTGTTCTTCTTCTTCTTAGAGGCACCCTCTCCCTCTTTGACAAAAGTTTTCATGAGAGGAGGAGGTCGTTTGATCTTGTCATTCTTCTTGTTGTTCTTGGACTTGGATGCAAACCCAATCCATTCCTTGGCCACAACTTCCTTTTGATTGCTCAAAAGGTCGTTGAGGTTCTTCTCGCCATGTATGCATGACACAAGGCCTTTCTCAATTTGCTCCTTCAACTTAGCATTCTCCTCCACAAGATGCACATGCTCACAACACGGGTTAGTAGCATTTGCATTATCAATTAAGACCATATGAGGAAAGGTGGCTTTCTCCTTGGTTAGCTTTACTTGGAGTTGATCATGAGACTCTTTGAGGCTAGCATGAGCACCCTTCAAGACCTTGTGAGCCTTGTCAAGTAAGTCAAACTCCTCTTTGAGTCTAGCAAGATCAACTCCAAGCTTGTCCTTCTCGGAGTTTAGCACATGAGAAACAACAAGAGCATGATCAAGATCTTTCTTTAGTTTAGCATGGTCATCGTTGTGTGACACCTCAAGAACCAAGCGATGACCATGCTCTTCCTCAAGAGCATTAGAGAGATCCGATATCTCATTGGCATAGTCAGGACTATGCCCCTCCATCTTAGAGATGGTGTCCTCGTGAGCCTCGATCATGTCATTGGCTTCACCAAGTTGTTCCAAGAGAGCAACGAAGTGCTTCTTGGATTTACCCTTAAGCTTACTCATAAAAGACTAAAACTCATTTTCCTCCACATTGGACCCCTCATGTTCATTAATGCAATCCGTCAAAGAAGGATTATTAATGATGGTAGTTTTGATGTTGGGGGTTACCTTTTTGGTGGCTTTAGCCATGAGGCACTTGGCGGTGATGTTCTCATTGGGTGAGTCGAAGAGAGACACCCGTGGAATTGTCGTAACGGCAACGGAGGCCATGGCAACCGGCTCGCCGTCTTCATCATCATCATCATCATCCTCATTGTACTCTTCTTGTGCCACCAACCCCTTGGGAGGAGTCTTCTTGGTGAAGTTTTTCTTGTTGGGGAAAGCCTTGGCCTTGTCCTTTAGGATGAGCTTGCCACCATTGTCTTCCCTCTTCTCATAAGGACATTCCGCAACAAAGTGGATCACATTGCCACAATTATAGCACGTCCTCACTCATTGCTTGACCTTCGCGCCACTTGAGTGGTTTTTTTGAAGTTGGGCCTTGTGTTCTTCTTGCTGCAAAATTGCCTTGAAGCAAGAGCCATGTGTTCATGATAGGCATACTTTGTATCTTTTGGGTAGCTCTCCTCTTCTTCCTCTTCTTCCACACTAAACTTGGCCTTCAATTCAAGTTTGGGCTTCTTTGCTCTTTGAGAACGTAACACCGCATTGTCGGCGGTCTTGTCCAAGATGCTCATATCCACAAAATCATCCAACACTTCACTTGAGGACAAGGTGTGGAAGTCCGAACTTTGACGAATGACGGGGGGCATTGCCTTGTGATAATGCATCATGGCCTTGAGGAATTTGCGCTTGATCCAATTGTCATCCGTATCCTTGCTCCCATGATCTCGGAGTGAGACCGCGAGTTTGGTTAATCTCCGATAAAGCTCATGAGGTTCTTCATATTCTTTCATTGCAAACTCATCAGCTTCATCTTGCACCACTTCATAGTTGGAGCGTTGAATGCTTGCGCTTCCCCTGTAGAGGGAAACAACATGGTGCCATGCATCCTTGGCCGTGGTGAAGGGCCGGAGATGAGAAAGATCTTCGGGTGGAATTGCATCTTGGATGATGAAGAGAGCATTCTCATTGAATTGATTATCCGCGGCTTCTCTAGGGGTGAAGTTGTGTCGGTATACAAAAGTAGGGGCTCTTCTTTTGACCTCTTTACTTGTGCACGGGCAGTCAGAGCCGCGCGCCACGGCCACACTTAGCAGGGAAGAGGAGGGAAGCCGGAGAGAAGCTGAAGTATGAGACAACCAAGGCAACGTCAAGACCAGAAACGCAGGAGAGCAAGAGGGCGAGGTGGACTCCCTCGGCAAGATCCTTGTCGAGGCAGCCTCCGCAGCCCCGGCAAGAGCCTTGCCGGGGCAACTTGCCTGATGCCAGCGGAGTGAGCCACCCTTGAGCCCACAGGCTCCAACCCAACCAACTACATTGGAACCAGGGCTCGGGAGGCGCCTCTGAGTGGGCCTTGGAGCTTTTGAGATTTGGTTTGAAGTTTGAAAGAACTTTGACAATCCAGAGCAGAGTCTTGGCAGAGTTCATTGCAGAATGGACCTCAACGGCTGACAAGGAAATCCAGGAGACCGCCCCCCAGCAAGGAATCAAGTCGCAACTGGATCATGTACTTTGATGGGGCTTTATCGCTGCAAGGCGCAGGTGCTGGTGTGCTGCTCGTCGCACCCATCGGAGAGCACCTCAGGTATGTAATCCAGATGCACTTTCCCAGGGAGATGTCCACCAACAACACTACTGAGTACGAGGGGTTGCTTGCCGGCCTCAGGATCGCGGCGGACCTCAGGGTCAAGAAGCTCATCGCCAGAGGTGATTCACAACTTGTCGTCAGACAAGTTAACAAATATTATCGAAGCCCGTTGATGGAGGCCTATGTAGATGAGGTGAGGAAGCTGGAGGAGCGCTTTGACGGTATACAAGCGGAGCACATTCCCCGAGCGGAGAACGGCATCGCCGATTACCTGTCGAAGCGCGCTGTGTTCAAGTTACCTGTGGAACCAGGCACCTTTTTGCTTCGGTTAACTCAACCATCCGTCGAACCATCAACGGAGCAGAACAAACGTAGGAAATTAGGCCCCGGCAAGTACTTTCCCGCTGAGCCCCCAGGGGCCACCGTCAAGGGTGTTGCCGCGGATTCTGAGCCTACCGAGGAGCGACTGATTCTGGCGGGCCATCAAGCCCTGGCCATGGAGACGGCCGCTCCCATGGCAGAAGAAATGCCTTTGGTCCTTGTCATCGAGCCCCAGGCTCCGGCATGGACACAACATACCGTCCGATTCCTCCAAATAGGGGAGCTTCCCGAGGAGCAGGAAGAAGTGGAGAAAGTAGCCCGTCGGTCTGCCATGTATCAGTTCGTTGATGGCGTCCTGTACAGAAAGAGATTGAACGGTGTGAAATTGAAGTGCATTCCCCGGGAGGAAGGACTGGAGCTGTTGGCAGAGATACACGAAGGCATATGTGGCTCCCACATAGGGTCAAGGGCCCTTGCCGGCAAGGCATTTCGGCAAGGCTTCTTCTGGCCCACTGTGTCAGCGTTCTGGGAACGGGGGTCCCCAGACTTGCCTGCCTGCGGCCTGCGGCATGGCTCAAGTGGGGGCCCAGCGCGGCCCATCTTCATCAACTCAAGCTCAAGGCCCTCGTGAGGGGCCAAGCCTCACAGGGCGGACGACAGGAAGCTTCCTCAAAGATAGCCTCTTCAGGAAGGCTCGCGAGGAGGCAGAGAGATCAATGCAGGGGTACCTCGCGAGGATCCCATGACGCAAGCCATGACGATCGAGGCCAGGCGGGCGCCAGGCGGGCGCCGGCCTATGCAGGGTCCTTGTTTCCCCTTTGGTGCAAAGGGGCAAGCACAGGCCAAGGCATCATGCAAAGGTTACCATTCCAGTGCAACGAGACCAAGACCAGCCGGACGGCCGGACGGAGGTCACCGTGGAGCCCAAGACGGCGTCATCACCAGTGCTTTTGGCAGCCGAAGGCCACCTTTGGTCAGGATAACTTGCACTAGATGTTCCCCTTCAAAATGGCCAATTGTTAGCGCCCTTCCCGCTCAATTATTCAGAGAGAGGCCCAGGGCCTCTATAAATAGAGCTAGCCTCCACAAAGGAAAGGGGGGGGGACGAGAAAGAGAAAGAAGGGAAAAAAGGAAGAAGAGAGAGGGGAAAGAGAGAGAAACCCAGTAGAGACTAAGTAGAACACACCGCACCAGCTCAAGAACACCCCTCGTGAGGCTGTTCTTCCCCTGTACTGTCCATCATCAGCCCCAGAGGCAATCCACCATGCCACACACTGGAGTAGGGTATTACACCACAACGGTGGCCCGAACAAGTATAAACCTCGTGTCTCTTGTGTTGTTCATCATTTTCATCTTAGTTCGCACGAGAGGATCGGACGTATATCGGTAGGGGAGAGATCTCCGCGCGCACCCCAGTGTTCGAACCTCAAGGGTCTGCCGGAACCCGAAATCCAACATTTGGCATGCCAGGTAGGGGTGCGCCGGAATCTTTCTTCCGTTGTTCGCGTGTGATCTTCCGTCGTGTCCATGCCTGACGCTCGTCGGGCTCGCGCCGAGCGCCGGGCTGCTCGCGCCACTCGCGTCGCCCAGACGGCGCGCGTCGGCGGCCCCCCTCGGCGTTCCCCGTCGCCCGCCGCCAACGCCGCCACCGGCCCGGTGGGGAACGAGCAGCAGGCCTCGTCCCAGCATCCTTCGGTGCGGCGGGATGGCCGCACCGCCACCCCGTCACTGACTCCAGCTGGCTCGTCGTCCCACGCCCGTCGCGCACCCATGGATGCGCACGCCTCACTGCTCTTGGCGTGGGAGCTACTGCACTATCTCCCCGTCTACGACCTCTATGAGGACTGGCTCGCCCGCATCACCGAGCTCGTCAGTGCCACAGGGGGCTCCCCCCTGCGGTCCCCCTCGCTGCCTCGCCCTTCGTCCCGCGCAGGAAGCGAGGATCAGGAGGCGCCTCCGCTGCCTCCTCCCCAAGAAGGTGCCTTGGCTCCAAGGCGCACAGCCCCGAGGCGAGACCCTCCACGTCCGGCGCCTGCGTAGCAAGAAGGGAGCTGCCAAGAGATCCCACGTCCCCTGGAAGGTGCTCGCGCGCTCCTAGCGCCGGCGCGCCGAGATCGCGCCCCAGCGCCTCCACGACAAGACCCCGCGCTGCTCCCAGTGGTGGCGGATGGTGACCCGCAAGGACGAGTCCAGCACCAGCAAAGGGCGCCGGTGGCCACGGCGGGCTGCCTTGCCTTCACCCCCGAGCTGCACGGCATCACATGGCCAGGCAAGTTCAAGCCTGACGTCCCTCCCCGCTACGATGGCACAGCGGACCCCGCAGAGTTCCTGTAGCTCTACGAGCTGGGCATCGTAGCTGCCAACGGAGACGAAAAGGTCATGGCGAATTGGTTCCCCATGGCGCTCAAGGACGGCGCCCGCACCTGGCTCCTGAACCTGGCTCCCGGCATGATCTCCTCCTGGAGCGAGATGCGCACCCGCTTCATCGCCAACTTCCAGGGCAGTCGCGACCGGCCCCCGGTCGTGAGCAACCCGCGTCGCATCAAGCAAGAGCCAGGAGAAACCCTGCAGAAGTACATCCAGCGCTTCAACTATGCTCACGTCAAGATCCCCAAGGTGACTGAAGAAGCTATCATCTCAGCCTTCTCCGATGGCGTGCGCGACGTCAAGATGAAGGAAGAGCTAGCAATCCATGAAGACCTGTGCACATCCCTGGAGTTGTTCAATTTGGCGACCAAGTGCGCCAGGGCTGAGGAAGGGCGTATCTCCCTCCTCGAGCTCCCGGCAGCCGACCCGGAAGAAAAGAAGCTCAAGGCCAAAGACGTGAAGTGCAAGGGGGCTGCCGTGCTAGCAGCGGAACCGGACACCAAGCGAGGCAGGGATCAGCCTAAGTCATCCAAGGGCGGACGGTACTGCGTGTACCATGACCTCCACACCCACAACACCAACGAATGTCAAGAGCTCAGAGCCATGCGAGATGGGCGAATCGACCGACGCCCAGAGCACAACGACAGGGGATATGGCCGAGGAGGAGGAAGAGGCGGCGGATGATGGGAAGACGTGGCCTTCGCCAGGGATGGCGTGACCGCCCTCGTGAGGACCGCTGGCAGGACCAGCCTCGCGAGGGAGGCTGGAGGGACCAGCCTCATGAGGACCGCCCCCACGGCAACGCATGCCTCCCTCCTCTGCCGCCTCCACCAAGGAGGAACGAAGACCAACACCAAGACGATTGGGCTGGGGGCTTCCAAGAGCCGCGTGCAATTGCTTGCATCTTGGGTGGCGCCCAGGCCCTAGCCTCACAGCGCATCTTCAAGCAGTTTGCTCGCGAGGTGAATGCATTCCTTCCCAAGCTTGAGGCCACGCGCCCTATCAGGTGGTCCACGTGCGCAATCACGTTCAGTTCCGCAAACCAGCTCAAGTGTGCGGCAACGGCCGGAACCCTCCGGATGCTTTGCTCCCTAGTTATCAGCAACATGCAGGTCACCAGGACCATCATCGATGGCGGGGCAGGACTCAACGTCCTGTCCATCGAGACGTTCGACAATCTCCAAGTGTCGTACAACCAGCTTCAGCCGACCAAGCCTTTCTCAGGAGTCACCGATGGTTCCACTGTTCCGATTGGGCAGGTTCGCCTTCCGGTCACCTTCAGGCAACGCAACAACTACCGCACCGAGCTCATCGACTTCGACGTCGCTCACATCCGCCTACCATACAACGCCATCCTCGGGTACCTAGCCCTAGCCAAGTTTATGGCAGTGACTCACCATGGTTACAATGTCCTCAAGATGCCAGGAAGCGGTGGAGTCATCACCGTACCCTGTGAAGAAAGGGACGCAGTGTGCTTGCTCGAGCGTGCATTCCAAGCCGCAGCAATCGAAGACCCAGATCGCAGGAGCGGGAGGCCTCCCGAGGCGACCCTCAAGAAGAAGAAGACCTCACCTGGCCCGATCCACAAGGAGGCAGGCACCTCCGGAGGTATTGCGTCAGGATTCGCGCCGGATCAGGGAGCGCCACCCTCTCACGCATAGGGAAGGCACTCCCGGCGCCCTCCTCAGGCAGGGCTTGGGGGCTCTCTCTTGGAGAGCCGCCGACCTTGCCAAGGTCACGGGGAGGCGCTCGGGAACCACTTGGAGGGGTGCTTTCAAGCACGCTTCCCTCAGGAAGGTACAAGTCAAAGGAGACCAAACCCTCAAGAGTTCATCGCAAGGAACACCCATGAGCTACAAGAGTCCAGAGTCATGCGCGGCAGCCGCCGCTTACCTGCCGTGGCCCTACATCCAGGCGAGGATGGAGGACTGCGTGTCTGGGTCGACGTACCAGGGCTCAACCGAGCTGCGTCTCAAGAGCGCCTATGGCCTTGGCCGTAGGACGCTGTGAGGGACCACCTCACAGCTACATTAACATGCCCTTCGGCCTGCCGAGCGCGGTCGCCGCACATCAGCGCCTGTCGAGGAGCATTCTGGAGGCTCAGGAGATCTGGCATCGCGCGGTCCGGGCGGAGGTGGCGATGGTCCCCGAAGACCTGCACGTGCCACCGGAGCCTCCCGAGGCCCCTGGGCCTGGGGGCTCATGAGGGCCAACGTCTTCACCGCGCATCGCTCACTTCCTCAGCATCACTTCATCTTCAATAGCACCAGGTGACATCTTCCAGAGTTCTACCTTCAGCTGGGAGCGCCCACAGGGCTGCACCATTCCCAGGCCGCATGGGTCCGTCCCCGCGGCATGTATCCATTTTGTTTATGCTCTTTACTTACCTTGTTGGGGGCGCCCCTCGGGCTGCATCATCCCCACACCGCTCGGGCCTGACCCAGGGACAGTTGCTTTTCCAGCATTTACCTTAGGATGAAGTTGTCCTTTCACGCTTAATCTGATTCCCATAATTATCACCTATTTCTTGTCGTCATGCAAAGCGCTTGCACGTTAAAAGGGGGTCGCCTGAGCATCGCGACTCATGGGCTCTTACTGGCTCTCCAGCCCTCACCCCCTGGCCTTGACCCACGGCATCGCGACCTGTCATACCAGCGGCGGCTGAGCTCGCTCGAGGGCCGGGACCTGAGGACGTAGAGCATTTGCATTCTAACAACCCTGCAGGAACACACCAATTGATAAAGGCCCAGAGCCAAGCGCAACCCACCTCGAGGTAGGGCCTCGTGAGTCCCGTACTGGCTCACGGGTGCCCAAATACACCTCTCCTAGCCCTACCGTGCTGGCCACGTGTCAGGGCGGGGCTGTACATGCTCCGGGGGCTCGAGCCCCCTCCCATGCACCAGTGGAAGCACCATGCTCCGCGCTGGCTGACGACACTGCCGAGGAGCGGCTATGCCCGTACACATATGGAAGCGCTATGCTCCGCGCTGGTGATAAACAACTGAGGGCGGCCCACGGCCGTACCAACCACAGGGAGCCCAGAGCTCAGTGTCCGGCACCATCACAACGCCTCCCCTCGGGAGTGCCGCACGGGGGGGCTGGACACGGGGGCTAGGCCCGGGCCTCGCCCGAGCGCACGCCACCCAGCCAGGTCCCTTGGACCTGGTCGTCGCGCGCCACTCCCCGAGCGGAGCCAAGGTATGAAACCCGTTCGCGCGTCAAGGGGGACTCCTGAGCATCGCGACTCAGGAACCTAACTTGCCACGTAGCCCCTCACTCCTTAGTCCCGTCCTTGGTTTCCGGTCGGGGCTAACGCTGGGTGAGGTACGCGCGGGGCCGGGCCCTGCCGACGTAGAACGATCAATCCACTCCTCGCTCCCCCCTTCCCTACTTGTTGCTCGTGCATCAAGGGGGACTCCTGAGCATCGCGACTCAGGAGCCTAACTTGCCATGTAGCCCCTCACTCCTTAGTCCCGTCCTTGGTTTCCGGTCGGGGCTAACGCTGGGTGAGGTATGCGCAGGGCCGGGCCCTATCGACGTAGAGCGTAAGCAAGTAGGAGAGGAAAATGCAAATTCCAGGAAATTCAAAGCAAATATTACAAGCCATAAGATTGTTCCACAACACCAAACACAAGTTTAAACGCCTCCACGAGGCATGGTGCATGTTGCAGGAATAAAAACAGGACAGAAGCCGTGCAAGGATCACTCTCCAGCGGCGCCGCCTCCTGAGGCCGCGGAGCTGGCGGCGACATGCCCGGGCAAGATGCTGAAGGCGCGGAACCTCCCCAGCAAAGCTTCGGCTTGGCCTTTCACGACCTCAGCGGCAGCAGCGGCAAGGTCGCCTCTCACGGGCTCCAGCAGGCCGTCAAGGTCGACGTTGGGGTCGCACAAGTAGACGTGGCTGAGGACACGCGTCAGCGCCGCGGAAGACAGGGCACGTGCCTCGGCCTCGGCCATGGGACCAAGGTCGTCTACGACATCTTCAAGTTCACGGACCAGGAAGGGAAGCAGCTTGGCGGGGCCGTCCTCCGCGCCAGCCAACGGCTCCTCCAGGCCGCTCTCGTAAAGTGTCATCAGCGCGGCACGAGCCTTCTTCTCCATCTTCGCGAAGGCCACCCGATCCTCCGCCAGAACCTTCGCCTTGGCATCCAGCTCGGCCCTCTCCGCCTGCAGCGACCGCTTCAGCGTCTCCAGTTCTCCGTGGCGGTCATCAAGCTTGGCTCCCCGGTCCTTGAAGGCGGCCTCCCGAGCCTTCATCTCCTTCTCTCTCTCTCCTGGCGGCCATGGGCCTCCTTGGCGAGCTCGTCGCGCAAGCCTTGCAGATCGACCTCCAGCTCCTTGCAGCGAGCCTTGGCAGCTGCAGCATTGCCCAGGGCAGCATAGCGGGCGGCCTTGGCTTGGTTAGCGGCCTGCTTCTCCCCATCATAGGTCGCCGTGGCCTGGCTCAGCGCTGCTCGGACGGAGGCAGCAAAACAGGCCCAGCCAGAAGCTAGCTCCAGGCGCTCGGCCGCCTGGCGAGGGTCCGCGCTCAGAAGATCCTCCCGCAGCTGGCTCAGTTCGCTGGTGACCTGGTCCAGGACGGCGACAGAGGAAGCAGAAGAAGCGGGAACTGGCGGAGCGGGCGAAGAAGACGGCGGCGTGATCACGGTTTGGCGGGAAGGAACGCCCTGGGCCTTGGCCGCCCCGACTGCAGCATCGGGCGCAGTCGACTCCAGAGTCAGTGGGGCCACGGAGGCTGGCTCCTCGCCGAGGCATCCCAGTCGGCCTCGCGAGAGCGATCGGACCAGAGAGGTGCAAGCCGCGCTGTCTTCCTCCCTAGCGGATGAAGGCACCGCCCCGGCAGAAGGACTCGCCCCAAGCGGGGCCGCAGAAGCCCCTCTCAACTTCTTCGCCGCAGGCGCTGGCCTAACAAGAGAGCGTGGATGTCAAGCCTCGGCGGCAGAAATCAAGCAAAGCAGGAATCGGGCACTTACTGGTCGTCGCTCACTGACCCAAGTAACCTTCGGCCGAACTTGAAGCCCGAGAGCCTGCGGCTCGGGTCAGCCTCGGAAGGCTCGGAAGCAGAAGCAACATCAAGAGGGCTGGGGCTGGTTTCAGACTGCCCAGGGGTCAGAACCAGCCCTGGTGGAACCAGCCCCGACCTGCCCTTCCTTCTGACCAAGGGAGAGTCCTCCCCTCCTCGCCCGGCGTCAGCATCGTCATCATCCGGCATGGAGCGGAGGGCTCGAGACCTTAGCCGAGGGAAGGACTCCCCCGACTCTTCACCAGTCGCCTCAAAGACAGACTCTACCTCCTCCGCTTCTTCTTCCTCCTCACTCTCGCTGGAGCTGCCAGAGGACACGTTCACCATCGCCAGTGCTGCAAGATCCTCGGGAGCTGCCGTGGGCACCAGCCCCTCACCGTTGAAGGTGGGCATGGCGCTCACCACCTGCCCCCAGTCATCCCGAAGGAACAGGGGGACGGGACCGCCCACCGGGCTTGCCACGTCTCCCCCAACCAAGGAATGGAGGGCCGCGAGCAGATCCTCGTCGGACAGGGCCTCTGAGCTTAGGCGCAAGGCGGCGTCCGCTTCCCCAAGCCTCCACAACGGGAGCGAGTGCTCCTGGAGAGGAGCCACCCGGTGCACCAGGAACTCCCTCAGGAGCGAGGCCCCGGTCAGCTTCGCCGCCCCCAAGTTGCTTGGACTCAGGTCCGTGTTCATCCTCTTCAGCACCGCCTTTGCACGAGGGTCGACGAGCTCCGCATGGGACCACACGTCAACAGCCTTGGGTTGCCCCATAGGCAGCACCAGACGGGGGTGGATGCGCCCGACGTCCACCATGAACCATTTGCTCCGGAAGCCTTCGAACCTCTTCCCAGGCTTCGAGATAGCATTGGAATTGGAGTACGCAATGAAGCTCGCACATGCGGAGACTTGGACACCAGAAACTCGGAGGGAAAAATAGTGGCGCAGCAAGGCCACCGAGAGCTTCACACCAACATGAGCCTCGTAATAGTAGGCGAAAATCGCCAGGAGAAGAGCAGAGTTGGGGTGGAGGTGCAGAGCCTGTAAGTTGTACTGCCGGAGAACAACAAAGAAGAACTCAGAGAAAGGCAGCACCAGACCGGCGACAATGGCACTCACAAAGAGCGGATAGAAGGTGCTCCCCTTGACTTCAGGCTGGTCGGAGCCGGCCTTGAGCACAGTCACCCCCTTGCTGCCCTGCGCCACCATCATCAGGCGCGTGAGGGCGAGGTTCTTCTCCAACAGGTTCGGGGAATCCAGGGCCGGCGAGTACCAAGCATCAGCCGGGGACTTGCGAGGCGCCATGGCGTGCCGGATGCGAAGGATTGAGACGGATCTGGAGGATTTCGGGAGCAAGAGGAAGGAGAGTGAGAAAGGGGATCTAGGGCAAGACGGACGAGAGCAGGGAAAGTAAGCCTGGCCAGGGCACCCCCTTTTGTCAGTCATGTAGTTGCCGAGGCGTCGTGGGGAAGCGCAGACGCCCACGCCCAATCAACCGCCATGCAGCGCCCAAGGCCGCAGGCTGTTAGGGCCAGTGGCGCTTCATGCTTGCCCCTTCGTTTCTCTGCTAAGCCAAGCCCGCGCGCACCTTGGGCCCGGGGGGTACTGTCGGCGTTCTAGGAACGGGGGTCCCCAGACTTGCCTGCCTGCGGCCTGCGGCGTGGCTTAAGTGGGGGCCCAGCGCGGCCCATCTTCATCAACTCAAGCTCAAGACCCTCGCGAGGGGCCAAGCCTCACGGGGCGGACGACCGGAAGCTTCCTCAAAGACAGCCTCTTCAGCAAGGCTCGCGAGGAGGCGGAGAGATCAATGCAGGGGTACCTCACGAGGATCCCATGATGCAAGCCATGACGATCGAGGCCAGGCGGGCGCCATGCGGGCGCCGGCCTGCGCAGGGTCCTTGTTTCCCCTTTGGTGCAAAGGGGGCAAGCACAGGCCAAGGCATCAGGCAAAGGTTACCGTCGGTGTCAAAACCGGCGGATCTCGGGTAGGGGGTCCCGAACTGTGCGTCTAGGTCGGATGGTAACAGGAGACAAGGGACACGATGTTTTTACCTAGGTTCGGGCCCTCTCGATGGAGGTAAAACCCTACTCCTGCTTGATTAATATTGATGATATGGGTAGTACAAGAGTAGATCTACCACGAGATCAAAGAGGCTAAACCCTAGAAGCTAGCCTATGGTATGATTGTTGTATATATTGTATATCTATCGACTAGCCTGGCCTCGGTTTATATAATGCACCGGAGGCCTAGGATAACAAGAGTCCTAGACGAATACGCCGGTGGGGAGAAGTCCTTGTCTTGATCGCCAAGTCTTGTGGAATCTTCCTTGTATGCGGTAGCCGTCCGAACTGGCCCATGAGTATACGGCCACGGGGGTCCTCGGCCCAATCTAATAGATCGGGAGACGACATGGTGAGTACCCCCTAGTCCAGGACACCGTCAGTAGCCCCTTGAACCGGTCTTCAAGTTAGGGACGCTCCTCGATTCTTTCGAACTGTTCTTCATCTTTGGTTGCCGGTCTTGAAAACTGGTTCAACAAATCTTCTTTATCTTCGATCTTGAGGATCGCCGAAATGCATTCGACGAGTTTACACGTCGGGTATCCGAGGAGCCCCTTTAAGTTTCCGGCCTTTATCAATGCCTTGTTTATTTTTATGCCACACCTCGGGTTTGAAGTTGTTCCCGGGAGGCAGGGTCCTCTTGCATCCGAGCTCCAACGCCGGACTGCATTCGAGGTATCTTTTGCAGCCGCGCACCAACGCCGGACCGCTTCCCAGCTCTAGCGCCGGAATGTATCCGAGCTCCAACGCCGGACTATGTATCCGAGCTCCAACGCCGGACTGTGTCCAGGATCCAATGCCGGACTATATCCGAGGTGTCATATCACCTTGGTTCAAAAAAGTTGAAGGAGTTTAGCCGAGCTTAATGCCGGAAATGCCCTCTATGGAGCTAGCCACTAGCGCCCGAGCTTTATGCCGGACTGCTTCCGAGGTGGTGCACCACCCCGACTATGGGCCGATTTTTGTCAATATTTTTTATTGGTGCAATTTATTCTCTGCCGAGATATATAGCCAGTAGACCTCAAGGTGTGTATCGGTCTAAAACCCGAGATGCACATGAAGGATGATATAAGACCGCTGATCCCAATAGCCGCTGAGACTCAGGTTGATTTGCAAAATCGGCCTGAGGATCAAGTCCTAGCTCGGCAGAATACTTCGGGACACAAAAGCGGCGTGCTCAGTCCTCAAGACTCAGGTTGGGTGCGGCCGACCAACCTGAGGATCAAAATCTCCTCGGAAACTATATTGCACATAAAATTTTCTGCATTGGACAAGCAATGCAGTAGCCCCCGAGACACTGGTCGGGTGGCAACACCAGATCAGGGGATCGATGTGCCCCTTTAATATTTGTAAATAATAAGCCCGAAGCCCAGTAGCCCCCGAGCCTTAATGCGGGCACGGGTGGCCGAATTAAGGATCAATATCCATAGTAAAATCACAAATTATGTGTAGTGACTCTATGTATCCAAGTAGTTTATGTCATTAATGCTCGGATCTGCATTGTACAAAACTTTGTTGACCGACCATCGACTTCCACCTCCTCGGCCAGTAGCCGAGGAGTGTTTGTCCTACTTTATAAAACCTTTATGAGGGCGAAGATTTACAACAAACAAGGCAATCTGGCCATACGGTTTTATAAACAAAGGTACGCAGAGAGTTATATTACTGTTTAACAGAAGAAATGTCTTCCAAAGAAAATAGTCCCGCTATCGGTTCCTTTCTTTGGGTTGTCATGCTAAGCATGATCATTAAACCTCAGCTCTAATGTAAGAGAAAAATATCGAGGATTTAGTTTGGGAGGCCAGTTAATAGCCCCCGCTAGTGTTCGGCTACAGTCGGGGTCAAGCCGTAAACACCTCGGCCAATGTTATGAACGGCCCATCATTTAACATAGTCATCGGATCGCTGACCAGTTTACGCTTATTGTGACAGTCAGTTTTCGGCTTTCTCCACTGAGGTGCTTAACCATGTGAGCTGGAAGCACAATCGCAGTAGTTCTCCCCTTGCACGCCTAGCCGAACAAAACGGAACGTAGGAAGCAAGTGCAGGAGCCGGGCAACCCAACTATTGACCAAAGACACAATTCGAAACCGATGCATATATAGCAATATCTGAGAATGTTTTTGCCGAATCCCTAAAGGTGTCCGGCGTTGCACTGCGAGACTAATGCTGGAAAAGCACAAATAGTTTAAAAGTGCCAAAAAGCTTGGAAAACCAAGAAACGTCAGTAAAAACATGACGTCCGAACAAGATCAAGTGTTCGGTGCCAATCCGAAAATTGGTCTTAGAAAAAAAAAGTGCTTCTGTCGTGCTTTAACATGATACATCCTATCTCAAGACTTCGAGCGGGTCAGCCTACGGCTTCAACCTCCTATCCCGAGAGCGGAGTACTTCTCATTAGGCCAGTTTAGCAAATTAGGCTCCCCGGCTAGAGACCGCACACTCGCGTCGAAAAAAGGAGTGATAAATAATAATAATAATAGAAGTTTGCAACGACTGAGAAGAAGAACACTTATTATAAAATGGCTCAAATAAACTTAAGAGCCCCCAAGTGACTTGGGTAGAAGAATGATTGCATGTACCGAAGTACTTATATCATATCTGTGTTCAACCGAACTTTAAATGCGTCTTAACCGACCGTCGACTTCTCCCTCTTCAGTTAAGGACCAAAAAGTGTTATGTACTCCATCGGCCGAGAATATCGACGGTGTTTCCAATAACCAGGCAATCAGGCCATAAGGCTGTAACAGACAAAGCGCGCTCAGGGAACTTATGCTATATTACTGCGAAGAGTAAGAAGCATCTTCGAATAAAATAGTACCCCCACCGATACCTTTCTTCGGTGCTCATTGTTATTATGAGACTTGTGCAATAGATTTTTTGTACTCATGAGTTCCGTTGTGTGCCGACCATCATTGAATAACTATAAGAGTGCTAGCTTTCGGCTTCATCCAGTCTGAGGTCGGCTCGGGTGACCCGATCGTGACAATCGCAGAGGTGCTCCCTTTACTCCCTAGCCGAACAATCGGGAACGTAGGGGTAAACACAGGAGCGAGGCAACCCAGTTTGCAAATTGCTTAAGTCAATGTGGTGCATATTGTGGCGTAATACACGAACAAGGAACGAAGCCGTACAAGTATAATCATATGCAACAGGAAAAGCTTCATAAAGGAAGCCCCCAAGTAAACGGGGTATTTGAATTTATGCGTCACAAACAAAGTTTGGACAAGGAAATTTTTTAGAAGCAACTTTTTTCCAAAAAAGTATAATGCTTGGTCAAACCGAGCACAAGTTAGAAATTAAAGCTTTGAGCATGAAAGCGACTTAGCTGGTTAATGTGTTCGATATTGATGACGCGGTCCGAGCTTGATGCGGGGCAAGGTTCCATCCCCCAAGTTGGTCCCGAGGTGGCGGAGCGGAGAGCTCGACACGTCGAAGTGGTGACATAGCACGGTCAATGCAGACCGGCAGAGTGACGCCGAAGTCCTCGGATCATTTTCCTGTGCACAAAAAATAGTGCAAACCGAAGATAATAGTAATAATGATAATTAAAAAAAATGTTGCATAATAAATAATTTATGCAAAGTGAGGAATAGAAAAAATATGGCCTTGCACCGAAGTCAATGTCGATGCAGGGCGTCGGTGTGATGTAGTAGAGGCGTGGCAAAGCCTGAATTCACAGGTTGGTCCGAGCTCCGGATGCGGCGTTCGCCGGACTATGTACGAAAACTGATCGAACCACCACGCGACCTCGTTAATGCGGTCACCATTTGATAGACCTGTGTACATATCATGGACAAACCAGAGTAATAATTCCTTGGGAAAAATGAACCCAAACAAGCAAAAAATACTGGGATTAATAGCACCTGGTTTATTTGTTGTAGCAATCCGAAGGAAGGTGATTCCAAAAATTGGGACTCGCTCCGCACACCCATTGCCTGATGGGCGATAAAATGATGGCATGGCAATGCTGGTAAAGGTTGACTCGCCGGGGCAAAGCCCTCGGCCCAGCTAACGTGACGGAGCTGGTCGGCTAGTGACGCCGAAGCGTCCGGAGTAGGTTGATGAAGAGATGGCGAAGCCCCCGGTCCAGCCGAGTTGTCGAAGCCTCGATGTCAGCCAATGAGTCGAAGTAGGTCGGCTTGATGGACACCAGCTTGAAGAAGCAATAGTGCGGCCCTGTCGATGCAGGTTGTGACGTGGTCGATGACGGCTTGATGAAGCGACCCTGCGGCGATGCCGGTATGCCCGCTCCATGTAATCCGTGGGGCGGCGATGTTGGTGATGATTTATCCTTCGCGATGTCGGGCTCTTGTTTGGCTTGCGGAGATGATGATCCGAAGAAGTTGAGCTCGGCTCAACAAAGTGACGCCGTGTCTAGCGCAGGTCGGCAGCCGTGGAGTAATATTGCCGGACTGGTTTGACACCAACATGATGTTGAAGATCATGTTCAAAAGATCTTACAGTTAGTGGGATGTGTTCGGGAACAAAACACAATACCCCATACAAAACTTCCTTCAAAAGGGATGTCCGAAATCCCGTTCATAAAAAAGATGAACTCGGGTTGGATTCGTTTTCACGCAGCAAACAGATCCGAAAAGTGATGCACTAATCGGAAGGTTCCCGGAATTTGGACGGTCGGATCGAGCTGAAATTTTGAGAGGTCGTAGATATAGGAATTCCGCAGCCGATCAACGGTTGGATCTTCAGAAGGACGTCCGAGCTAGAAGCTGGACACCACGTCCTAAACTCATCCAAATTCCCGTCCAGATTTGACATGGCTCCGGTATATCGTGGATTGCCAGATATTCCTCCATCGGAACTCGACGAAATTTTCCAGCGTTGTTATAGACTCAATTACACACAATTCCACCAAGGCGATCGTCAAAGCGATACTCGAGGAGGTGGTGGCGGCAGATACGAGTTCGCTGTCCAAAAAAAACAGCACGGTTGCTTGAGGGCAATGTTGGCGTTGAGCCCCCGAGCTCCATAGATGATTCCTCCGTGATCTTGATAAAGATTGGAGTTGATGTTTGATGAAGGCCCTCGTCCGAACATGGTGATCCGAACACGGGGCACAATTCTTGGTCGAACCAAGGCAACCAGTCGAACTGGTGACGAAGACGCCGAAGTCGCAGTTGATCTGCAGGCGTGCCATCGATCCTTTTGTCGATCACACAGCAGAACTCTCAATGAAAGCACCAATGTCGGTGTCAAAACCGGCGGATCTCGAATAGGGGGTCCCGAACTGTGCGTCTAGGCCGGATGGTAACAAGAGACAAGGGACACGATGTTTTTACCCAGGTTCGGGCCCTCTCAATGGAGGTAAAACCCTACTCCTGCTTGATTAATATTGATGATATGGGTAGTACAAGAGTAGATCTACCACGAGATCAAAGAGGCTAAACCCTAGAAGCTAGCCTATGGTATGATTGTTGTATATATTGTATATCTATCGACTAGCCTGGCCTCGGTTTATATAATGCACCGGAGGCCTAGGATAACAAGAGTCCTAGCCGAATACGCCGGTGGGGAGAAGTCCTTGTCTTGATCACCAAGTCTTGTGGAATCTTCCTTGTATGCGGTAGCCGTCCGAACTAGCCCATGAGTATACAGCCACAGGGGTCCTCGGCCCAATCTAATAGATCGGGAGACGACGTGGTGAGTATCACCTAGTCCTGGACACCGTCAGTTACCATTCTGGTGCAACGAGACCAAGACCAGCCGGACGGCCGGACGGAGGTCACCGTGGAGCCCAAGACGGCGTCATCACCAGTGCTTTTGGCAGCCGAAGACCACCTTTAGTCAGGATAACTTGGACTAGATGTTCCCCTTCAAAATGGCCAATTGTTGGTGCCCTTCCTGCTCAATTATTCGGGGAGAGGCCCAGGGCCTCTATAAATAGAGCTAGCCTCCACAATGGAAAGGGGGGGACGAGAAAGAGAAAGAAGGGAAAAAGGAAGAAGAGAGAGGGGAAGAGAGAGAAACCCAGTAGAGACTAAGTATAACACACCGCACCAGCTCAAGAACACCCCTCGTGAGGTTGTTCTTCCCCTGTACTGTCCATCATCAGCCCCAGAGGCAATCCACCATGCCACACACTGGAGTAGGGTATTACACCACAACGGTGGCCCGAACTAGTATAAACCTCGTATCTCTTGTGTTGTTCATCATTTTCATCTTAGTTCGCACGAGAGGATCGGATGTAAATTGGTAGGAGAGTGATCTCCGTGCGCACCCCAGTGTTCGAACCTCAAGGGTCTGCCGGAACCCGAAATCCGACACACTGCCCTCCAGGATGCAATGACACTAGTAACCAAGTGTGAAGCATGTCAGTTCCATTCAAAGAAGCTTCATCAACTAGCTCAAGCCCTTCAAACAATTCCTCTTTCCTGGCCATTCTCGGTCTGGGGGCTCGACATCCTGGGCCCTTTCCCCCGCGCTGTCGGGGGCTTTGAGTACTTGTACGTTGCGATCGACAAGTTCACAAAGTGGCCAAAGGTGGAAGCAGTGAGGAAGGTGACATCACATTCAGCCATCAAGTTCTTCAAGTGGCTAGTGTGTCGTTTTGGTGTGCCAAACAGAGTCATCACCGACAACGGCACACAGTTCACAAGCCACACCTTCATGCAATACACCCAAGACCTCGGCAGCAGGGTCTGTTTCACTTCCGTGGCACACCCACGAAGCAACGGCCAGGCGGAGAGGGCAAAGGCTGAAGTGTTGCGAGGCCTGAGGACAAAGACTTTTGATAGGCTATGCAAGAGCGGAAGGCGCTGGATTGATGAGTTGCCGGCGGTTCTTTGGTCGATCAGAATGGCGCCAAATCTAGCCACCAGCCAGACACCCTTTGCCCTGGTATACGGGGCACAAGCATTTCTTCCCACGGAACTCATATACGGGTCACCTCGAGTGCTCCCTTACGACGAGCTTGAGCAAGAGCAATTGCGGCAAGATGACACAACGCTCCTCGAGGAAGATCGTCTTTGGGCGGCTGCAAGAGCAGGACGCTACGAGCAAGCCTTGCGCCACTACCATAGCCGCAAGGTTCATGCCCGAAACTTTGAGGAAGGCGACCTTGTTCTTCGGCGCGTTCAGTCGGTCAAGAATTCCAACAAGTTGACGCCAAAGTGGGAAGGACCTTATCGGGTAATACGAGTCACCAGGCCTGACGCAGTCCACCTGGAGACCAAAGATGTTGTTCCAGTGAGCAACTCCTAGAATATTGAACATCTTCGCAAGTTTTACCCATAAGGCACAGTTGCCGCCCCCCCGGCAAACCACCTTTTGTACAAGCCTTGCCGGCAAGGCATGTAACCCTCTATACAAAGCCAGGCGTAGACCCTGAGCATAAATAAATGAAGCGCTGGCGCCCTAAGTTTTAGCATGCATGCTAGGTTAAGTCTCTCCTCGGTTAGGGTCGATAGTGCATAGCAGCGACTAACCCCTAGCCTAGAGCTCGAGTATGCATTCTTCTGTCTTCTTTGGTTCGCAGGGCATGTGGACACTTCTGCTGAGCCACTTGGGAGAAAGAAAACGAACCGGCGCTCCGGCCCCGGCAAGCCAAGACTGCCGGGGGCTGAAAACACAAGGATCTAACCACGGCAAGCCAAAGTTGCCGGGGGCTGCGGATTCAGATAAGTCCTTAATCCCCTGTTATGCATTTCTGTATGGAACTGGGACAGATGAAACCTTGTTTTGCTCCAAGACCACCATGCTCCCCCTTCTTCTTGTACCCAAGTCCCTGGGACAGAACCAGGTCGTAGACGCGGTGGCGAGGAAATAAACGAAGGGCCTAACTCTACTTTTCCCCTGCCTCCGCCAAAAGCGTGAGAATGGTCGACTGAAGTCGGGGGACGGAAAGGCCTGTTGCCGGGCGACAATGTTTATCTTGAAATAACAAGGATTCGTTCCTTGGCATGGGCCTCGTCCATGCACAGAGAACCTGGCAAGAACCCTTTTTCATTAAAAACATCCCATACAGGTACAGTTCATACGGAGTTAGAAACATGAGCAAGGGGATTTCAAATTTTAAATCTAACAAGTGCCCGTAGGCTTACAAACTAAAAAGAGATAAGATGCCCGTAATCCCTTTCTTTTCCCTCTCCTCAAGAGGTGGAACAAGATGGCAGGAGGGCAAAAAGAGCGCCTAGGCGAGGTGCGAGGAGCAAAAGGCACCAAGAGAACGTCCCGGTGCCGGGAGGGGAGCTAGAAGATGAGGCAGCGGGCCGGCAATACGCGATGAAGGCGTCGGTGCCAGCGTACTCCAACTTGACGGACGCCACCCGCCTTCTTCGCCTTCTCCGGCCCTACGCCAGCCGCCCGAGGAGACGACGGGGAGCGCCCTAATGGAGAGCTTAGCGAGGAAGGCCCTCGGCAGGCCGCACGACGTAGGGCAGGGCGATGCAGTCAGTCGGAGACGAGGTCGACGTGACCCCGCTCGACGCTCTCATCGTCGCTGTCGCCCTTGTCGTCGTTGTCACTCTCCTCCTCATCACTCCCGCTTGAAGAGGAGTCTTCACCGTCGGAGGAACTCTCCACGCAACACTTCTGATGAGTTCCAAGATCTCCAAAGACCTTGACAAAGAGCAGGCCACCCTCCATTAACTTGAAGTAGAGGACAAGCCCCGCCGTCAGGCTGTGGATGCGAGTGAATGTCTTCCATCCGCGGCGGAGGTACATGACGTGAGGAGCGGGGAAGTCGATGTCGACCTGCGTGCCGCTGTTCCCGCAGGCTCTCATGTGCAACCTGAGGGTCTGGGGTGGATTGAGCTCCATCTCATGACCAAATGGGGTAGGGAGACGGAGGCAGTGACGCAGTGGCCGGCGCAGCCTGATGAAGAACTCGCGGGGCTGGTCCCCGACGTGGCCCTCCATCAGGGGAAGCATCGCTGGCGGAGGCGAGGCCGATGCGCCGTCCCGTCCCCTCTCCCCCGAGCGCCGCGGCGACCTCGGCCTCGCCCCATCCCCCTTCCTCTTGTGGCCGGCTCCACCTCCACAAGCTCTTGGGGGGAGGGACGCGCTGACGAGCAGCAACCCTCGCCGCCACCATCGAAGGGCCGGCACCTCCTCTCGCCATGGCAGATGGAAGAAAGGAGCTAAAGTGGATGGAGACGGATGATGAAAGAATGTGGGATGCCACCCCCTCCCCCTCCTTATAAAGGAGCGGGGTCAGGGCTCGGCCGCCCTACTCGGCCAATCAGGCCATCAGGGGCGCAGGGGATTGGGACCGACCCGCTGCCCCATTCAGCGATGATCCGGTTTCCCGCCTCCACCGCCTGCCACCTGCATTGGGGGCATGTGGCGAGCGAGCAGAATTGAGGGGACAGGTGAGGTGGCCGTTTCCCACCCCGTGATCGTGGGGGACTGATGCCTTGAAGACCACGACCCGAGTCCGCCCAAGTAAATGAGTCGCGCCCCTGCGCCTCCCTCTTTTTATGGGGAAGGTGCGAGCCACCTCTTTACCATGATGTGACGCATGTGTGCGGAAACCGCCCCACACATGACCCCCATGTCACGCACGACCCTCCACGTCGTGCATTCAACGTAGGTCGTGGGGAAACGCAGCGGGTGAGGAGTTACTGCGGTAAAATCCGCCCCACCTGCCCGCGCACCGTTCTGGGCCTGGCCCAACAACGCGGTGAGCTTATGTGTGGCCCAGGCCCGGGGGCTCCTGTCGGTGTACAAAAGTAGGGGCTCTTCTTTTGACCCCTTTATTTGTGCACGAGCAGTCAGAGCCGCGCGCCACGGCCACACTTAGCAGGGCAGAGGAGGGAAGCTGGAGAGAAGCCGAAGTACGAGACAACCAAGGCAACGCCAAGACCAGAAACACAGGAGAGCAAGAGGGCGAGGTGGACTCCCTCGGCAAGATCCTTGCCGAGGCAGCCTCCGCAGCCCCGGCAATAGCCTTGCCGGGGCAACTTGCCTGATGCCAGCGGAGTGAGCCACACTTGAGCCCGCGGGCTCCAACCCAACCAACTACATTGGCTGGCTGCTGGGTAGTGGCCCTGCTGATGCTCTCGGCAAGGGTCTTGCCGGGGGCCCGGCAAGGGCCTTGCCATGGCGACGAGCGGCATGCGACCCTTCATGAAGGCTCCACTACCGTGCCAGCCCAGTAGCCAGCCAACATGGCGCCACGATGCCTCATCAGCTCGGACGCATGTCGAGGCCAGGCGAGGCGGCGACAACTGGGACGTGCTTCCCTGGTGTCCCCGATAAAGCAAGGAGGGCACGTCGACAGCGCATTAAAGGCGTTTGTCCGACGGTCCCAGAGGATAGACGCATCCACTGTAGACCTTTCCACCTCCTGTGTGCCACTGTGGCAACCCCTTTTTCCTATAAAAGGAGGCTCGAGGCGACCAGGAGGGGGATTCGGCTCTTTTGGGCAAAGTTGCACCCGGTAGCTAGCTCAAGAACACAAGAACACTCAAATATATCCACCAAAGCAGGACTAGGGTATTACGCATCCTCGCGGCCCGAACCTGGGTAAATGATTTGTGTGCTCCCTATCAGACCCGCTCTTCGTACAACCTCGCACCCGCCAACCGTAGAAGGGATCCCAATGACCCCGTAGGTGTCGTTTCCACTGACAAGTTGCTTCGGTCATGCGGATAAAAACCTTGTTCAATGATTCTCCAAAGGTTAGTATTAACATGGTTCTAATGACGCTTAAAGCGATAAACCCAAGAATCAAAGTCCTCATTTTTCACAATCTTAGGGGGAGGACCGACATGATTTAAATGAGCGGAAGGAATTGGTCCACCATAAGTAAGCGGAGGTTCCACATGGGCAAAGATGTCGTTGCCAATTTTACTAATGTCGTTGACTAGAGGGGGGTGAATAGGCAACTAACAATTTTTAACTTTTCTTTACCAATTTAAACTTTGCATCAAAGTAGGTTGTCTAGATATGCAACTAGGTGAGCAACCTATATGATGCAACAAGAACAAGAACACAAGCAAGCAAGGGATATAACACAAATAAGCTTGCACAAGTAAAGGCACGAGATAACCAAGAGTGGAGCTGGCGACGAGGATGTGTTACCGAAGTTCCTTCCTTTTGAGGGAAGTACGTCTCTGTTGGAGCGGTGTGGAGGCACAATTCTCCCCAATAAGCCACTAGGGCCATCGTATTCTCCTCACGCCCTCACACAATGCGAGATGTCGTGATTCCACTAATGGTTCCCTTGGAGTCGGCGACTGGACCTTTACAAAAAAGGTTGGGGCTATCTCCACAACTTAATTGGAGGCTCCCAATGATACCACAAAGCTTCACCACAATGCAATATGGCTCTGCGGTGACCTAAACCGTCTAGGGTGCTCAAACACCCAAGAGTAACAAGATCCGCAAGGTATGAGTGGGGGGAATCAAATTTCTCTTGGTTCAAGTGTAGATCTAGGCCTTCTCAACCTATACCTAGAGAATCACAAGTTTGATTGGCTAGGGAGAGAGATCGGGCGAAAATGGAGCTTGGAGAGCAACAATGGAGTTTTGGGAGAGAAGAGGCGAGTCTTCTAGAGGAAGAAGACCCCTTTATATAGTGGGGGACACATCCAACCGTTATGCAGCCCGCAGCCCGCATCTGGGCGGTACTACCGCTTAGCTCACAACACCCCTTGTTTTGCACAACAAGAAAACTCCAAAGAAGCAGGAAGAAGGTGAGGGTGCAAGGAGGGTGTGTATATGATGATTCCACCCATACTCTTCCGAAACGGATCCCCTCTTGATAGTATGGTTAACCCTACGACTCAATTTCACCGAAAAAGAAACGAGGGAAAATAAACCGTCTAGAGTGAAGTCCACGAGGGGAACTATCGCATGGTGCCCTTATATTAGATAACCTGCAAAGCTTAAGCACACGATTAGTCCGCAAAAGTATTGTCATCAATCACCAAAACAAACCAGGGAAAGATATGCCCTAACAGCTATGCTTCACCTCCGTCACACAAAATGCTCTCATCATGCAAAACCCCGATGACAAGCCAAGAAATTGTTTCATACTTAGCCTTATCAAACTTTTTCAGCTTTTATGCAATATATGAGCGTGAGCCATGGACATAGCACTATGGGTGGAATAGAATGGTGGTTGTGGAGAAGAAAAAAGGGAGGAAGATAGTCTCCCATCAACTAGGCATATCAACGGGCTATGGAGATGCCCATCTATAGATATCAATGTGATTGAGTAGGGATTGCCATGCAGCGGATGCACTAGAGCTATAAGTGTATGAAAGCTCAACAAAAGAAACTAAGTGGGTGTGCATCCAACTTGCTTGCTCACAAAGACCTAGGGCAATTTGAGGAAGCCCATCATTGGAATATACAAGCCAAGTTCTATAATGAAAAATTCCCACTAGTATATGAAAGTGACAACATAAGAGACTCTCTATCATGAAGATCATGGTGCTACTTTGAAGCACAAGTGTGGAAAAAGGATAGAACATTGCCCCTTCTCTCTTTTTCTCTCATTTATTTATATTTTTTTGGGCCTTCTCTTTTTTTATGGACTCTTTTTTTTTCTTTTTTTCGTCCGGAGTCTCATCCCGACTTGTGGGGTAATCATAGTCTCCATCATCCTTTCCTCACATGGGACAATGCTCTAATAATGAAGATCATCACACTTTTATTTACTTACAACTCAAGAATTACAACTCGATACTTAGAACAAAATATGACTCTATGTGAATGCCTCCGGCGGTGTACCGGGATGTGCAATGAATCAAGAGTGACATGTATAAAAAATTATGAATGGTGGTCATGCCACAAATACGATGTCAACTACATGATCATGCAAAGCGATATTACTATGATGAAGCATGTCATAATAAACAGAACGGTGGAAAGTTGCATGGCAATATATCTCGGAATGTCTATGGGAATGCCATAATAGGTAGGTATGGTGGCTGTTTTGAGGAAGGTAAATGGTGGGTTTATAGTACCGGCGAAAGTTGTGCGACACAAGAGAGGCTAGCAATGGTGGAAGGCTGAGAGTGCGTATAATCCATGAACTCAACATTAGTCATAAAGAACTCGTACTTATTGCAAAAATCTACAAGTCATCAAAAGTAAGCACTACTCGCATGCTCCTAGAGGGATAGATTGGTAGGAAAAGACCATCGCTCATCCCCGACCGCCACTCATAAGGAAGGCACTCAAAGAACACCTCATTCTTCAAATTTGTCACACAACGGTTACCATACGGGCATGCTACGGGACTTGCCAACCTTAACACAAGTATTTCTCAATTTCACAATTATTCAACTAGCATGACTCTAATATCACCACCTTTATATCTCAAAACAATTATCAAGTATTAAACTATTCAATGCACTCTATAAGAAAGTTTTTATTATACCCATCTTGGATGCCCATCATATTAGGACTAATTTCATAACCAAAGCAAATTACCATGATGTTCTAAAAGACTCTCAAAGTAATATAAATGAAGCACGAGAGATCAATAATTTCTACAAAATAAAACCACCACCGTTCTCTAAAAAGATATAAGTGAAGCACTAGAGCAAAATTATCTAGCTCAAAAGATATAAGTGAAGCACATAGAGTATTCTAATAAATTCCGATTCATGTGTGTCTCTCCCAAAGGTTGTGTACAGCAAGGATGATTGTGGTAAACTAGAAAGCAAAGACTCAAATCATACAAGATGCTCCAAGCAAAACACATATCATTTGGTGAATAAAAATATAGCCTCAATTAAAGTTACCGAAAGATGAAGAAGAAAGAGGGGATGCCTTCCGAGGCATCCCTGTAACACCCCGGTAGCTAAGCTACAGTAATCACACCCTAATGGTTCCATGTCATCGCAATTATTTTTGCTAAACCTCACTTTGTTCTAAACCGAATTCAAATTCAAATTAAAATAAATTTAAGTTATTATTTATTCAAATAGTAAAACAAAAATGTTCACTATGTTGCGCAAATTCGCTAACTAATGTCCGTGAATAAACCAACATTATTTCACTTATTAAAATGCCATTAAAATACTTTAATCTGGACCAAACAACCCCAAAATAAATATTTTCTATTTAAAACAAAATTCAAATGAATTCAAATAAGGTTCATACTTTTTACGGCAGTGCTAAATATGGCATATTATTTATTAAGACAAGTTATACTTTTTACAAAAATTAATTGGTGACTCTACTTAATGCAGAACAGTGTACAAATTACAAAATAGAAAAATAACAGCGAAAAGTAAAAGAACTAGAGGCCTACTGCTCCACTGGGCCCTAGTGGCCACAGTGCAGCCCAACCCACCTAGGCCATCCTCTACCTCACGCTACAGGGGCAGAGGCAGAGCGTGGCGAGCATCCAAGCCGCCATGGCCATGGATGGCCTCCACGTGCCCTCCCTTGGCCTATAAATACGCCCAACCAAAACCCTAGCATGTGCTCGTCTGATCCCCTCGCGATCCCCCTTCGCCCCTCTCCTCTTTATCTCGAAATCGAGCTCGGGCTCGATGCGGTGACTACGTTCATCGTTGTCGTTACCGCGGCCACCGTCATCGCCCTCACGCGGGAAGATGTCCAGGAGATCCGCAGCTGTCATCTTCGTGTTCCCCGTGCACCAAATCGAGCCAAGGCGGCATGTACGCCCGCCATCGCCGATGTCTTCACCGCGTACATCACCGTCCTCCGCCATCGTTTCCCGCAGCTCCGGACCGTCCCCGGCCTCCCTGACCTCACCATCGACTTCGCAGTGAGCATCTCCCCCGATTCCCTTCATTTGCCATTCGATCCGTCACCGTATGTCGTTGTCCCAAGGCCATGGCCGGAGCGCCGCTTTCGCGTATGCATGCGTGTTGTTGTTGCTACTGGCTGCTCTTGCGCATGGCCGCGGCTACTGTGCCTCGCCCCGCGCGCGCCCGCGACCGCCTACTGCTCGCGTTGCTGCTCTACTGCGTGTGCTGCCCATGCCACCGCTACTCAGCTGCTATTGCTTGCTGCATTCTGTTGCTGCCGCGCCTGCTGTTGCTGTTGTGTCGCTGCAGCTGCTCGGCCTGCTAGTGCTGCTGCTACTGCTATGTGTTGCCGCTGCTCTCTGCTCTCCTGCATCTTGCCGCTATGCTGCTGCTTGCAGTTGGCCATGGCCAAGGCCATGGCCGAGTATGGGCATGTGCTATGTGTGTGTGTGTGTGTGTGTGCAGAGCCTCACGGCTGGATGTGCCACCACGCTGGCCAAAATCAATTAGGGGCTAACCCCAATTAATACTAACCAACAACCCCATTAATTAGTCACTGACAGCAGGGCCCACAACCAATTAGTTTACTTAAAAAGAAAAACAAAACCAATATGTTAATCAAATGTCTCACTGACACATGGGTCCCACTGGTCTTTTGACCAGTCAAACCTGCTGACTGGGTAGTCCCAGTCAGTGACAGGTGGGACCTCAGTGCCCCTTGACCAGTCAATGTTGACTCAGTCAACTGCTGACTGGGCATTTTTATTTTCATTTTCGATTTAAATTAATTTCAGAAAATGTATTAAAACTTTGAAAATTAATATAAAATAATCCCTAGCTCGGATGAAAAAACTTTGTACATGGAAGTTGCTTAGAATTTTGAGACAAATCAGAGTACACAGTCTGTTTGTCAGCCACGCATCCCTAGCATAGCAAAGGTGCAATATTTCACCTCCGGTTCATCTATCCAAAATGCGAAACACTGGGAACACTTTCCCGGATGTTTCTCCTCTTCGCCGGTAGCACCTAGTACTGCGTTAGGTCACCCTAGCACTACGTATTGCCATGTTATGCTTTGATTGCTCTATTAACTATTGTGTTCCCCCTCCGTTACTTCTTTCCGGTAGACCTGAAACCGCGGTTGAACCAGTGATCGACTACTTCACCTTCGAGGGCCCGTTTCTGTCTGTAGAGCAACCATGCAACCCCCCCCCCCTTGATCAACCCGATATCGCCTATTCTTCTCTCTACTACTTGCATTAGAGTAGTGTAGCATGTTACTGCTTTCCGATAATCCTATTCTGATGCATAGCCTGTCTTTGCTACTACTGTTGATACATTTACCTGTAATCCTTAAGTGCTTAGTATAGGATGCTAGTATTCCATCAGTGGCCCTACATTCTTGTCCGTCTACCATGCTATACTATCGGGCCATGATCACTTGGGAGGTGATCACGGGTATATACTTATGTACATATTATATGATACATGTGGTGACTAAAGTTGGGTCGGCTCGTAGAGTACCCGCGAGTGATTCCGGTGTGGGGGCTGAAAGGACAGGTGGTTCCATCCCGGTAGTGGTGGCCTGGGTTCCCGGCGGCCCCTGACTGTTACTTTGTGGCGGAGCGACAGGGCAGGTTGAGACCATCTAGGAGAGAGGTGGGCCTGGCCTTGGTCGGTGTCCGCGGTTACTTCAAAATAACACGCTTAACGAGATCTTGGTATTTGATCTGAGTCTGGCCACTGGCCTATACGCACTAACCAACTACACGGGAACAATTATGGGCACTCAACATCGTGGTATTAGCCGAAGCCTTCTTGACGTCAGTGACTGAGCGGCATGCGCCGGGTTGGACCGCGTAACGCAACTTCCTTTGTAATGGAGGTTGCTAGGTCTGCTCACCGGCCGCGTACACAACGTGTAGGTGTAGAATGGGCGATGGGCCCAGACCCCTGCGCGCATAGGATTTATACCGGCATGCTGACCTCTCTTGTTTTGCCTAGGTAGGGTTGCGACGTGTTGATCTTCCGAGGCCGGGCATGACCCAGAAAAGTGTGTCCGGACAAAGGGGATCAAGCATGTTGGGAAATGTGGTGCACCCCTGCAGGGAAGTTGATCTATTCGAATAGCCGTGTCCCTTGGTAAAAGGATGACCCAAAGTTGTACCTTGACCTTATGACAACTAGAACCGGATACTTAATAAAACACACCCTTCCAAGTGCCAGATACAACCGGTGATCGCTCTCTCACAAGGCGACGAGGGGAGGATCACGGGGTAGGATTATGCTATGCAATGATACTCGGTGAACTTATCATCTACTCTCTTCTACTGCTTCAAGATGGAGGCTGCCAGAAGCGTAGTCTTTGATAGGACTAGCTTTCCCCCTCTTATTCTGGCATTCTGCAGTTCAGTCCACATATACTACCCCTTTCATTGTTACCAATGCATATGTAGTGTAGTTCCTTGCTTGCGAGTACTTTGGATGAGTACTCACGGTTGCTTTGCCCACCCTTTCCCCCTTTTCCTTTCTCCTCAGATGTCGCAACCAGATGATGGAGTCCAGGAGCCAGAGAATCCCGAGGATGATTCTACATGGAGTTCGGATTTGAGGAGTAGTTAGGAGGTCCCAGGCAGGAGGCCTTGCCTTTTCGATCGTTGCTACTTTTGTGCTAGCCTTCTTAAGGCAATCTTATTTAACTTATGTCTGTACTCAGATATTGTTGCTTCCGCTGACTCGTCTATGATTGAGCTCTTGTATTCGAGCCCTCTAGGCCCCTGGCTTGTAATATGATGCTTGTATGACTTATTTTATTTGTAGAGTTGTGTCGTGATATCTTCCCGTGAGTCCTTGATCTTGATCATACACGTTTGCGTGTATGATTAGTGTACGATCGAATCGGGGGCATCACAATCCCCAAGCTTAACCTTTTGGTTGTCCTTGAATTTTACCTCGGGGTGCCATGGGCATCCCCAAGCTTAGGCTCTTTCAACTCCTTGTTCCAAAATCCATCAAATCTTTACCCAACTTGAAAACTTCACAACACAAAACTCAACAGAAAATCTCATGAGCTCCATTAGTATAAGAAAGCAAACCACCACTTTAATGTACTGTAATTAACTCATTCTTTATTTATATTGGTGTTAAACCTACTGTATTCCAACTTCTCTATGGTTCATACCCCTTGATACTAGCCATAGTTTCATCAATATAAGCAAACAACACACGAAAAACAGAATCTGTCAAAACAGAACAATCTGTAGCAATATGGAGGTTTTGAATATTTTTGTAACTCCAAAAATTCTGAAAAATTAGGACGACCTAAATAATTTTTATATTGATCTACTTAAGTTGGAATTGGTATTTTATCGCTCTCTGGTAAAAAAAATAAAATTATTTTCGTGAGCGCATACTTTCTGTTTTTTCAGCAAGATCAAACAACAATCACCCAAGAAGATCCTAAATGCTTTACTTGGCACAAACAATAATTAAAAAAATAAAAAACACAATCATAACAGAGGCTATATAAATTATTTATTACTAAAAAGGAACAAAAAGTAAAGAACAAAAATAAAATTGGGTTGCCTCCCAACAAGCGCTATCGTTTAACGCCCCTAGTTAGGCATTGATAATTTCAATGATGCTCTCATGAAAGACAAGAACTGAAGCACAAAGAGAGCATCATGAAACACGTGACAAACACATCTAAGTCTAACATACTTCCTATGCGTAGGCATCTTATATGCAAACAAATTATCATAGTAAGCAAAAACTAGCATATGCAAGGAAGCGGAAATAAACAATAGCAATCTCAACATAACGAGAGGTAATTTAGTAACATGAAAATTTATACAATCATATTTTCCTCTCTCACAATAATTACATGTGGGATCATAAGCAAATTCAAAAAAATAGCTATCACATAAATATTTTCAACACAATCCACATGCATGCAAAGTTGACACTCTTCCAAAATAGTGGGATTAACATTAACTAAAGTCATGGCCTCTCCAAACCCACTTTTATTGAAAATTGCATAAGATTGAACATTCTTGAAATACGTGGGATCTAAAATTGACACTCTTCCAAACCCACTTTAAATATTGAAAACATTATTATCAATCTTATATTCATCATGGGGCTTAAATAAATTTTCAAGATCATAAGAAGAATCACCCCAATCATGATCATTGCAACAAGTAGTGGACATAGCAAAACTAGCATCCCCAAGCTTAGGGTTTTGCATATTATTAGCATGATTGGCATTCATAGAATTTATAATAACATCATTGCAATCATGCTTTTTATTCAAAGATCTATCGTGAATCACTTTATAAAGAACTTCATCACAATTTTCAGATTCACGGATTTCAAGCAAAACTCCATAGAGATAATCTAGTGCACTCAACTCACTAGCAATTGGTTCATCATAATTGGATATTTTGAAAAGATTAGCAAGAGGATGAGGATCCATAACAATAGATATTTAGCAAGCGAAGATGCAAGCTAATAGAAGGCACATGGTAACATGAGCAAACAGAAGGACGAACAGAAGAGGGCGAATAAAACGGAAAATGTGAAGTGGGGGAGAGGAAAACGAGAGGCAAATGGAAAATAATGTAATGCGAGGGAGAAGAGTTTATGATGGGTACTTGGTATGTCTTGACTTGAGCGTAGATCTCCCCAGCAACGGTGCTAGAAACCCTTCTTGCTACCTCTTGAGCATGCGTTGGTTTTCCTTGAAGAGGAAAGGGTGATGCAGCAAAGTAGCGTAAGTATTTCTCTCAGTTTTTGAGAACCAAGGTATCAATCCAGAAGGAGATAACACACAAGTCACCTAGTACCTGCACAAAAAATCAAGAACCTCCCAACCAACGCGATAAAGGGGTTGTCAATCCCTTCATGGTCACTTATGAAAGTGAGATCTAATAAAGATAATAAGATAAATATTTTTGGTATTTTTGTTGTATAGATTGGAAAGTAAAGATTGCAAAATAGTAAATGAGATGCGATAATAAAAAGAGATGCAATATAATAAGTAAGAGACCCGGGGGCCATAGGTTTCACTAGTGGCTTCTCTCATGTTAGCAAGTATTACGGTGGGTGAACAAATTACTGCCGAGCAATTGATAGAAGAGCGCATAGTTATGAGAATATCTAGGCAATGATTATGAAATATAGGCATCACGTCCTTGTTAAGTAGACCGAAATGATTCTGCATCTACTACTATTACTCCACACATCGACCCCCTATCCAGCATGCATCTAGAGTATTAAGTTCATAAGAACAGAGTAATGCTTTAGGCAAGATGACATGATGTAGAGGGATAAACTCAAGCAATATGATATAAACCCCATCTTTTTATCCTCAATGGCAACAATACAATACGTGCCTTGCCGCCCCTACTGTCACTAGGAAAGGACACAACAAAATTGAACCCAAAGCTAAGCACTTCTCCCATTGCAAGAAAGATCAATCTAGTAGGCCAAACTAAACCGATAATTCGAAGAGACTTGCAAAGATATTAAATCATGCATATAAGAATTGAGAGAAGAACCAAATATTTTTCATAGATAAACTTGATCATAAATCCACAATTCATCGGATCTCGGCAAACACACCGCAAAAAGTATTACATCAAATAGATCTCCAAGAACATCGAGGAGAACTTTGCATTGAGAACCAAAGAGAGAGAAGAAGCCATCTAGCTAATAACTATGGACCCGAAGGTCTGTGGTAAACTACTCATACATCATTGGAGAGGCTATGGTGTTGATGTAGAAGCCCTCCGTGATTGAGTACCCCTCCAGCAGATCGCCGGAAAAGGCCCAGATTGGATCTCACGGGTACAGAAGGTTGCGGCGGTGAAAAAGTGGTTCCGTGGCTCCCCTTGATGTTTTTAGGGTATAAGAGTATATATAGGTGAAAGAAGTACGTCGGTGGAGCTCCGTGGGGCCCACGAGGGTGGAGGGTGTGCCTACCCCCCTGGGCGCATCCCCTGCCTTGTGGAAGCTTCGCGGTGTTCCAGACTTCAACTCCAAGTCTCCTGGTTTGCGTTTGTTCCAAGAAAGATCCTCGCGAAGGTTTCGTTCCGTTTGGATTCCATTTGATATTCCTTTTCTGTGAAACACTAAAATAGGCAAGAAAACAAAATCTGGCACCGGGTCTCCGGTTAATAGGCTAGTCCCAAAAATAATATAAATGTGCATATTAAAGCCCATTAAACATCCAAAACAGATAATATAATAGCATGGAACAATAAAAAATTATAGATACGTTGGAGATATATCAGAAGGCAGAGCCTATGAAGTGGACCCTGGAAGCAGATACAATCTTGCAAGAGTTGAAGGCTTACCTGTCATCTGTGCCTACCTTGGTTGCACCCAAACCACAAGAGCCGTTACTGCTTTACTTGGCAGCAACCAACCAAGTGGTCAGTGCAGCCTTTGTAACACAGCGAGAAGTGGATGATGCAGAGAGCAGCCAGACCGCGGTAGGGTCAGAAGAGGATCAAAGCAGCAGTAAGAACGAGAACGAGTGCAACCCCAAGGACGCGACAAGGAAGAAAGTGTTGCAGCGCCCAGTGTACTTCATCAGCTCCTTGTTGCAAGGGGCTAGATCGAGGTACTCTGGTGTGCAAAAGTTGATCTTTGGCCTCGGCATGGCCTCAAGGAAACTGCTCCACTACTTCCAAGCCCATGAGATCACGGTTGTTACTTGTTTTCCGCTGCAGAGGATACTCTGAAACCCTGAGGCTACTGGCAGAATAGTGGAGTGGGCTTTGGAGTTATCCAGTTTTGGTTTGAAGTTTGAGAGCACTTCAGCTATTCAAAGTAGGGCGCTGACAGAGTTTATTGCAGAATGGGCGCCAACCCCTGATGAGGAAACAACAAAACAGGTCTCCCCAGCAAGGAATCACCCCAAGAATGGATTATGTATTTTGATGGTGCTTTTTCCCTACAAGGTGCAGGAGCTGGCGTGCTTCTTGTTTCCCCATATGGGGAGCAGTTGAAGTACGTCATCCAAATGCACTTTGCCTGGGAAGAAGCCACCAACAATACAACTAAGTATGAAGGGCTCCTTGCCAGGCTCAGGATTGCAGCAGAATTGGGAATCAAGAAGCTAATCATTCAAGGAGATTCATGGTTAGTAGTGAGAAAAGTCAACAAGGATTACCAAAGCCCATTGATGGAAGCATACGTTGAGGAAGTAAGGAGGTTAGAGGAGCGCTTCGACGGGTTGCAAACAGAGCACGTACCCCTGTGGAAAATAGCATGGCTGATCACTTGTCAAAGTGTGTTGCACAGAAGCTTCCTGTGGAACCAGGAACTTTTGTTCTCCACCTCTCTCAACCCTCCGTATCACCAACCACAATGGCCCGAAAAAGGAGAAAGTTGGACTATGGTAAGCCTCTCCTGATCGATCCATCCGCTCCAGGCAGAGACCCTGCCGGAAACAACTCCTCATAGCCTGCAGGACGACCCCCTCCAGTCGGGCCTATGGACCCCGTGAATGAGGCTAGTGCTCCCGTAGCTGAGGAGGTGCCGTTAGTCCTCGTTGCCGAGCCTCAGGCTCCTACTTGGGCAAGGCACACCATCCGCTTCCTCCAAACCGGAGAACTCCCCAGCGACCCAGATGAAGCTGAGAAAGTAGCCCGGAGGGCCAGTATGTATCAGTTTGTCGATGACACTCTGTACAGAAGGAGGCCCAATGGTGTGAAATTGAAGTGTGTCTGCCGGGAGCATAGAAAGGAACTGCTGGCTGAGATTCACAAAGGAATGTGCGGCTCACACATTGGATCAAGGGCATTAGTTAGGAAAACATTCCGGTAAGGATTCTATTGGCCCATAGCCCTCCAAGACGCAGTTGAGCTCATCACGACATGCGAATCCTGTCAGTTCCATTCCAAGAAAACACACCTGCCTGCCCAAGCTCTTCAGACAATCCCTTTGTCATGGCCATTTTCGGTCTGGGGGCTCAATATCCTCGGCCCCTTATCCCGAGCAATCTGGGGCTTTGAATTCTTGTTTGTTGCCATCTACAAGTTTACAAAGTGGCCGGAAGTGACTGCTGTGAAGAAGGTGACTTCTCAGTCAGCTATCAAGTTCTTGAAAGAACTGGTGTGTTGTTTCGGAATTCCGGCAAGGATCATCACTGATAGCGGCACCCAATTCACGCGCCATGCCTTCATGCAATATGTTCAAACCCTCGGATACAAGACCTTATTTGCCTCTGTGGCACACGCCCGGAGCAATGGACAAGCTGAGAGGGCGAAAGCTGAAGTGCTTCATGGAATCAAGACAAGGACTTTCGATATGCTGCAGAAGCACGACAGGCGGTGGATTGAGGAGCTGCCGGTAGTTCTCTGGTCCCTCAAAATGACACCTAATCGAGCTACCGGGTAGACTCCCTTCTCCCTGGTCTATGGGGCAGAAGCAGTTATCCCCACATAACTCATTTACAGGTCTCCTCGAGTGCTTGCCTACGATGAAGTAGAGCAAGATTAGCACCGGTGTGACGACACTGTGCTACTTGAGGAGAACCATCTCCAGGCCGCTATGCGTGCTGCACGCTATCAGCAAGCCCTGCGTCACTATCATAGCCGCTTGGTTCGTGCCGGGTGTCTTGAGGAAGGTGACGTGGTCCTTAGGCGCGTTCAGTCCGCCAAGGGTACACACAAGTTATCACCGAAGTGGGAAGGCCCTTACCGAGTAGTACGAGTCTCCAGACCTGGCGCAGTCTGTCTGGTGACTGGAGATGGCACACTGTTGCAAAATCATGGAACATTGAGCATCTTTGTAAGTTCTACCCATAAGGCACAGAGGCTGCTGGGCCCTGCCCGACAGCCACCCATTGTACATGGCATTGCCGAAGTTGCATGTAACCCCTTGTACAAGCCAGGGCGATGACCCCATGCAAGAGAAAATAAAGAAGTGTTGTAGGGGGCCCCAATTAAGATTGCATGCATGCACAAGCACACCTAGATCATTGCTTAAGCACTTCATGAGCATTTTCATATGCATATAGATAGGATTGCATCCTGCATTTGTTCTCATCTACATGGAGTTGCAGGTTCTTGCCGTGAACTTGGCTTCGACAAAGGACGAGAAGATTACACGGCACGACGATCCCCAACAAGCCAAACAGATAAGTTCACCTCTTGTCCATTGGCATCCTGTAAAGCTAGAACTTTGCATAAGAAAACCTCGCCTCCCTCTTTGAAACTTAGGCGCTCCCATCCATGACTCGAACACTGCTTCAGTTAGGGTGGTCGCAGTGGCCTTTGGGAAAAAGGAGTTGGCGGGGGGCTGGCCCCTTTGTCTGTTCCCCAGCAGACGAAGTTCTCCGGCAGACAAAGAGGGTGCCGACAGGATATCTTGCCAGGGAGAACTCGTTTATTCTATTAAGGAGGCACTTTGCTGTTGCATGGACATACACATGCACGAGTTCCCGACAAGATTCATCTTTTTCATTCATATGTAGTTGCAAGTACAAGCATTACAGAATACAAAGATGGACTCGAGAAATTACATTATTTGAATTAAAATTTGGCAATTGCCGGCAGATTTAAGATTGAAAAAAGATAAAAACCCTATAACCCCTCTTTTCCTTTCTCTGCTCCTTTTCCCAGGATGCTTAAACCCGAGGGAAAGGAGAATAAAAGAAGCGATTGGGGGAGGGCAGCGACGATGGGACCGGCGGAGCAGTTATCCGCCACGGTCCGTGGGTGACGTGCACCCAGGAGCTGCGCAAAGGTGACAAGCAAGGCCCGTCACCCCTCCCCGAATGGAAAGAGGAGAGGAGAAAAAGGGGGAAGGGGCAGAGACGGTAGCAGCATCACCCACAACGGGTATACGCCGCTGTCATCGCTCCAGCCAACCGGAAGGCGCGCCTCTCATCGACAACGGCCCTAAGGCCTCCGGGAGGGGTAATGCTGGGATTACCAGTGATCTCCAGCCCTGCCTCCCGGCCGAGCTTCAAAGAGACCAAGAGGTTCACTGCACCAAGGACCAAGCTCACTCCCCGAGCGTCAGCACCAAGATGAGGCAGCAATTGCCCCGAGCAAAAGCCCAGGGGTTGGCCCCAGGCCTTTTCCTTCAGCATTACCAGAAGAAGCAGAGAACCAGTAAAGAAGGAGGAGAGGGATGCAGAGGTGGATGACTTCACCCTCCTCTGCACCTCCTTTTATAGGCCGTACGGGGAAGGGCAACTACTCCGTCAATAGGCAACCACCGTCCTCCCCCGCCAATTCAAGGCATGCAGGCCCTCTTCAAGATGCTCTTCGGCACTACGTGCCTCCGTTACCTACCCCGCACTATGCATGCAACATACGTGGATAAGGATAAGAGCGCGCTGTGGGAAGAGTAATTTGGCGGTTTCTACCCCGTGCGCTAAAGTCATTCACGGGCCATCATTACCGTGGCCACCACCATGGTTGGCTTTACACCACGCGCCGGGGAATCAAAAACCTCCCCAAGATCAAAACTAATGAAGCAGCAACGGAAAACTTTAAAGGGTCCGACCCCTTCAGCAGCTCTGCCTGTGCACTTATTAGGCCCTACCACGCCGACGGTCCGCAGCGTGATTGGGGCAGGCCCGGGGGCTTCTGTCAGTGCAACAGACCTCGGGTATGTTGCCCAACTATGCACAGGCACAAGATCAAGATCTTAGAAAGATCAAGATCAAGCCAAAGGAACAGGATATCGACAAGAGAAAGAGCCTCCCTCGCCGGGCACGCGAGCCTAGCAAGGGGCCAGGCCACCACTAGAGACAAGCAACCAAGACTCCCTAGCAGCGCCTGCCAGGGATCGCGGGGCCAAACCACCCCGCCAACTGCACAAGTACGACCCACGTCGTCAATCAATGCGGTGTCAAGCCGCAAAGTGATTAAGTGGCAGCACTCGCCACATGGCAGCCATCTCCTACAGAAGAAACCCACAGGTGACACCCGTCCAGCAACATGTCAAGAGAACAGATGCGGAGCTGGCAAGATAAGCCTGGCAGGCCTTGCCGGGAAGCTAGTGATGTGACACTGAGCGGTGCATTTAATGCAACCCGCCAGCTCGCAAAGTTAGGTATGATAGCACTATTTGCTATCATATCAGTGGGTAATGACTGTTTTGCCACTGTGGTGACCCCTTAATGTGTAAAAGGAGGCCCATGGCAATCGTAGGAGGGGGTTAGAGGGTTGGAAACTTGACAAACCCAAGCCTCCATACGCTTGTGGTCACCGTAGCCCTGAGGCAGGCTTTGCCAGGCAAGTGTACCACACACCATCATGTTCATTTCCACCATCAATCCACCAAAGCAGGAGTAGGGTCTTACGCCTCGCGGCGGCCTGAACCTGGGTAAATTGCTTGCATGCTCTCTGTCGTGCTACCACGTGCTGGTTTGCTCTTTGTGCAACGTGGCGTCCCCCACCGAACCAGCAAGGGGCCGCCCGGTCCCATAGGTGGCCGCGGGACAGGCGCAATCCAAAATATACTGGTGACTTAATGTCCAAAGCCAGGGCGGGTTATCAAACCTCGCATACTTATATAACCAGGAAAACATACCTGTAAAATTGACTTATACTACTGGCTTATATTGCCGTATCCAGTGAGGGTGACAATCCAAAAGATTTATAAGCGCATGATTCCAATGGCACAATCCAAAATATACTGGCGACTTAACGTCCAAAGCCAGTGCGGGTTATCAAACCACACATCTTCATATAACAAGTACAAAACATACCTGTGAATTTGGTCCATACTGTCGGCTTACATCGCCACATCCAATGAGGTTGACAGCCCAAAGATTCATAGCGCATAATACCAATTGCGCAATCAAAGTACACTAGCAACTTAATGTCCAAAGCCAGAACGGTTTATCAAACCCAAAGATGCTCCATGATGAGTCATATAATCAAGGCTACATGGCCTGTGAAATCGGTTCATACTGCCGGCTTACAGTGCCATATGCAGTAAGGGTAACAGCCCAAAAACTTAGAGCGTGTAACTCCAAGTGCACAATCAAAGCATACTGGCGACTTATCGTCCAAAGCGAGGCTGGGTTATCAAAACCCCAAATGTGCTCAAATATGAGTCATAAGGATTAAGGCTACATGGCCTGAATCATTTTAAACCATATGTCAATATGGCACAAAGATATGAACCCCGAAAATGTTCAAAGCAAATAATAAATCAGACAAAACAAAGGCCTTCATAGGCTGCCAAGCCTCAATATCAAGTGCTCTTCAAGGGCTGCATAACCACTGAGTTAATCCTTCATTCAAACCTGTAAACCGGGCCTCACATGACCAATCGTCGTTTTAACCTTGACAAGTTCAGGGTCTTTATAAGATTGACTGTCAAGGGTACGGCGAGTCATTCCAGGATTACCCGGTTGGAGTGGCAGGTATACGAAGGCAGGATAACCCGGATTTTTGGTGAATACACCTGGTGTCCAAGCCGATCAAAAGGGTAAACATGTAACTATGTTCATTAAACAGGATGCTCCCAAGTGATCTATTAACAAGCCATCAAGGCAGGTTACCTATGTTTGAACTGCACAGTGTAGCAAGTTCTCTTTGGTAACCGTTTATCTTAGGCAGAAAACCCCTAAGTCATTTTAACAAGGCGTATAAGCCGGTTCAAAGGGTAGTCATAGCTATGCTCAGCGAGTAGGAAGCCCCCATGTTTATTTATATCAAGGCGTACAAGACGGATCAAGAGGGTAGTCATAGCTATGCTCAATGAGCAGGAAGTCCCCATGTAATTTGTAACAAGGCGTATAAGCCTAATCAATAGGGTAGTCATAGCTATGCTCAATGAGCAGGAAGCCCCCAAGTAATTTGTAACAAGGCGTATAAGCCGAATCAATAGGGTTGTCATAGCTATGCTCAATGAGCAGGAAGCCCCAAGTGACCATAATAAGATAAGCCCATAAGGCAGGATGCCCATGTTTGAACTGCGCACTGCAGCAAGTTCTCTTTGGCAACCTTTATTTTTTTGAGAACTCGAACTTGCGAGAGATGGATTCTTTTTTAACCGGATGTTGACCCGGACATTGAGATCTCAAAACATTGTGGGAGAGAGATTTCCCTTGAACCGGATATTGAACGAGAATCCTTCTTTTTAAACCGGAAATTTTCTAATGGCCCTTAAATTTTCATTAATATAATAGTAGCCTCTGGGACCGGGTTATCTTCCCTCCAATGACCCGGAGTTCTTGAATCTGCTTAAACTGGCAACATTTACTGAGCGATGTCCATGTAGCCCCCTAGGTCTTAAGACGACTCGAGGAGTTGGCTTAAGATTCTCCATATTTGACTGTTATATACTCCCGGTATGAGTCATTCAACAGCTTAGTGACATAACGGTCCCTTTTGCAGTAGACAACTTGTCTTGCACTAGAGAACGCGGAGTTGATGATCACCATGGTGAAGCTGAAATCAATCACAGCCGAGTCGGCCGTAGGGAGCAGACAGATGAACCGGCCACGGTGTCGTAAGCCAGTGCGGACGGGCGAGTCAATCGCAGGCGCAGTAAGCCGCACGGCCAGGCGAGTCAACCACGTCATGTTGATGTAAATTGGGCCGTAAAAAGGGCGGTTTGCACATATATTCATCGAGCATCATGGCACGGTCAGATGTTAGCGCATGATAATGGTGGCGCGAGCTATACATCCATGACACGACCATCGCTCTTGCAGTGAACAATTGTCCTGCATAAACAGTATTGTAGACCAAGGCAAAGATAAACTGTTCTTTGAAAAAAACAATATGTTCTAATAAAACAAACTTAGATGGATATCACCTGATTTGTTCGGATGACCGATGATCCATAAGGGGCATATGTAAATAACTTTTCAGCACAATCCCTTTTATCCTTGAAAACGAGACAACTAGGAGGCGACGACTCGTAGCCACGGTGAGTCGGCGGGGAAGCAAATGCTGCAGGAAGAGGTGACCCAAGGCCATGCCGATGGGTCAATGGAGTAGCTCCAAAGTGGGCGGCTCATCCGTGGCGAAGCGAGGTGGCTTGAGGAAGCTCTCAGCAAGGCAGAGGAGGAAGCATGGCCGATTATAGTGGATGTGGCTTCTCCAGGCGGCTCAATGGGGGCACGACAACGGAGGTAACCCGGAGCGAAAACTCAACAGCAATACAGGCCGGCTCAGAAGCTCCGGACCACGACACAGGCGGAGAGCAGCGGCGGCTCAAGGAAGCCCCCGGCGAGGCAAGGCAAGGGCCCTTAATGGAAGAGGCACCCGCGGTGGTTTTTGCGGCAGAGGCTTGCGGACGGCCTGACGCGGCTCAACACGAACAACGCGGGGCAGCTTTCCGGCCAACAGACAACGTGGTCTTTCACATTAGTAGTAGCCATCAATTATTACTCATATAAATCCACCGTGTCTTCGATTCACTTCTGGTCAAGTAGTACTTTTGTCTCTCACGTGATTCTAAGCTTTGGAAACCGTGCAAGTACTTCTGTCAATCAATAATGCCGTTGTAGGCGACATCTTTTATCCATACTTTGTCACCATGGGGCTTGTACTACGGACAGAAATCGCAGATGTCTGTGTCAGGACCCATGGCCATCGTAGGCACAAGTGGATAGCGGTCATGCTACAACCAGTCTGATATTGTGCCCATCTCGGATACGATGACTTGGACTTTTACTTGGAATCAGTGTCGCGGCCTCTGACCCAGATACGAGCAGTGGTCTTAGATCGAATCCGCAACTAAAACTTCTGTTAACTTGGTGACTTGCGGCGGCGTACGGATACGCAACCTTAACTCTCGCCCCAATTTTGCTCTCGCTGCTTGATTGTTCATTAATGATGCAGATTCTTCCAAACCGTCTTCTCTTCATCCAAAAAATTGCAAACCTCTCGATCCCGGGGAGAGATCCCTCCAAGAACTCAACACCACCGTACGCGAGCCCCACGGTGGGCGCCAACTATCATGGATTTGTCACGGCAGATGTCCTTAGTGTGAGGACTTAGTCATGAGGCCAACACATCTATGTGGTAGCTTGAGAGTGGTTGAGTGGGACGAGAGGTGCGAGGTTTTTACCCAGATTCGGCCCCTTACGGTGGAGATAAAAGCCTACATCCTGCTTCATTGATATTAATCATGGTGATTCTCACGATTACAAGGGTGTTATCTATCTACCTCTATCTCGAGATCTATTGATTTGTCTATACCAACTTGTGAAACTTGTCCCTCTTGGGGTGCCCTGTCCCTCCTTATATAAGTTGGAGGGGCGGGGTACATGTGGAGTCCTAGTACGATTAGGACTACTCTATCTTCTATTACAAGCCGGATACAAGTGCATGTCTTACTTCCTTGTAAGGGAAATATTCCTCATGCCTTTCCTCTTAAGTCGGCCCACCATAATATGAGTTGGCCTTCCCACGAGCCGCCTTTTGGGACGTTGGGTCTTGTCGATCATTTGAACCACGTGACGGGTCACCAATGAGTCACTAGGCCCGGCCGGGTCATCAGTGAGTCGCCAGTCTTCGGGCGGGTTACCGACGAAACGACAAGTCCCGGCCGGGTCATAGCTCTGGCCGGGTCATACCGCGGGGTATATCCCCGACAATCACCGTCGGCGCCACTTTTGGGAGGGAGGCCAACACACTCCTTTCTCTGTCCCTAACCAATGCACACTGCAAAAAAACAAACATTGGTCAAACCAACCCTAAGGATGTGTCTTCTGTTGGAAATATGCCCTAGAGGCAATAATAAAATGGTTATTATTATATTTCTTTGTTCATGATAATTGTCTATTGTTCATGCTATAATTGTGTTATCCGGAAATCGTAATACATGTGTGAATACATAGACCACAACACGTCCCTAGTGAGCCTCTAGTTGACTAGCTCGTTGATCAAAAGATAGTCATGGTTTCCTGACTATGGACATTGGATGTCATTGATAACGGGATCACATCATTAGGAGAATGATGTGATGGACAAGACCCAATCCTAAACATAGCTCAAAGATCGTGTAGTTCGTTTGCTGTAGCTTTTCTGAATGTCAAGTATCATTTCCTTAGACCATGAGATTGTGCAACTCCCGGATACCGTAGGAGTACCTTGGGTGTGCCAAACGTCACAACGTAACTGGGTGACTATAAAGGTACATTACAGGTATCTCCGAAAGTGTCTGTTGGGTTGGCACGAATCGAGACTGGGATTTGTCACTCCGTATGACGGAGAGGTATCTCTGGGCCCACTCGGTAATGCATCATCATAATGAGCTCAATGTGATCAAGTGGTTGATCATGGGATCATGCATTACGGTACGAGTAAAGTGACTTGCCGGTAACGAGACTGAACAAGGTATTGGGATACCGACGATCGAGTCTTGGGCAAGTAATGTACCGATTGAGAAAGGGAATTGTATACGGATTGATTGAATCCTCGACATCGTGGTTCATCCGATGAGATCATCGAGAAGCATGTGGGAGCCAACATGGGTATCCAGATCCTGCTGTTGGTTATTGACCAGAGAGTCGTCTCGGTCATGTCTGCATGTCTCCCGAACCCGTAGGGTCTACACACTTAAGGTTCGGTGACGCTAGGGTTGTTAGGAAGACTTGTATGTGACTACCGAATGTTGTTCGGAGTCCCGGATGAGATCCCGGACATCATGAGGAGTTTCGGAATGGTCCGGAGGTGAAGATTTATATGTAGGAAGTTGTAATACGGTCACCAGAAAGGTTCGGGGGCATATCGGTATTGTACCGGGGCCACCGGAGGGGTTCCGGGGGTCCACCGGGAGGGGCCACCTCTCTCGGAGGGCCTAATGGGCTGTAGAGGAAAGGGAACCAGCCCTACATGGGCTGGCCGCATCCCCCCCTTGGGCCCATGTGCCTAGTGTTGGGGGGGGGGAACCCTAAAGGGGGCGCCCCCTTGCTTTGGGGGGCCAGCCCCCTCCCCTTGGCCGCCGCCCCCCCTCTAGATCTCATCTAGAGGGGGCCGGGCCCCTTCCTCCTTCCCCTATAAATAGAGGGGCAAGGGGAGGGATGCACACAACATCCAAGGCGCAGCCCCTCCCCTCCCCAACACCTCTCCTCCTTCGTAAGAGCTTGGCGAAGCCCTGCCGGAGTACTGCAGCTTCACCACCACCACGCCGTCATGCTGCTGTTGGAGCCCTCTTCCTCAACCTCTCCCTCCTCCTTGTTGGATCAAGGCGCGGGGGACGTCCTCGCTCCATACGTGTGTTGAACGCGGAGGTGCCATCCGTTCGGTGCTAGGATCTTCGGTGATTTGGATCACGACGAGTACGACTCCATCAACCCCGTTCTCTTGAACGCTTCCGCTCGTGATCTACAAGGGTATGTAGATGCACTCCTCTTTCCCTCGTTGCTAGATGACTCCATAGATTGATCTGGGTGATGCGTAGAAATTTTTAAAATTCTGCTACGTTCCCCAACATCTTCACCTGAGAACACAAATCGGTGGTAATTTTAAATCCTGGAACCATAGAGAAAATATATGATCGATTCAATTGAAATTGAGCTGCTACCAAAACCTGTGCCATGACAACAAACTTGTCCGCCATGGCAGCATTTCTGAAAACGCTGCCATAACAACAAAAATACTTCGCATGATAGCAGCTTATTCTGCTTTCCTAGCTCCATGTCACTTCCAACTTACTTGATCGTTGCAACAACTGATTGCCTATGGTTGCCACCAGTAAGACAGGATGAATGACCATTGCCTTGACCGACTCTAGGGATTTGTGGAGATGTTTGAGACAAGATTTCATCCAAGTATAAATCCATGGCTTTTTTACTAATTGGATTCATGATTTGAGTGAGTTAATGGATAGATATGTCCTCTTCCTCAGTTTCCCCTACATACATGGGATATTTTAAGCAACGAGGAATAAAAAGAGTCCATAGATACCAATCAAAAATAAATAGACACTCATAAATAGCCTACTACCACACCTAATTGGTGTTATGACTGGTTAAGACGAATCTAAATACAACCAAAAAAGGTTGTTAATCCATGACCATTTGAGCGAAATGTAGCAAAATGAAGGAAAATCCATGGACCGACCCCATTGTCTCTACCCCATAGGAACTACGAGATCACCCCAAGGATGCCTTCGATAGTTCCTTATAAATTTATTGACTCTAGAGATATGTTAATATGGAGAAGACAAAACTTGTTTGAAGCACACACATAGAAACTGAAAGCGCCCGTTGATGCAAAGAGAGGAGGACATGTTATTCACATTTAATTTGATGGTTAGAGGCAAATTGAAAGCTTTCCTGCTGAAAGCACAAGTGCTCCCTTGGTGGTTTTGGTAATTAATGTCAACATATCTTATGTTGTACTAATAGTTTTATCTAGTATATTTCAGACAAGTTCAAGAGTGGCATGGCAAGGACAAGAGGATGTGGACCCCCTTCAAAATGCTAAGGACATGGATTGGCAAGAGCTCAAGACTCTACATTTTTGGTTAAGTGATCCAAGATCACATTGAGTCCATAGGAAAGCAATACTATTAAAAGTGGACGAGGTTTTGATTATAATCTATTTGCTCAAGTACTTAGTGATATTGCTCTGAAACCCTCAACCACTTTCTCTATCCAAATCTGTCCAAAACACTATATTCCAACTCGGCCCCACCAAAACTTCTCTATTCGGACCCACCAAGTTCATATGGACATAGCCACAGCCAAACCCTAATAGATCGGATCCATCGAGATGGATCTCGGTCCCATCAAGATGGCCTTGCCAACTCTCTGTAACCTATTGCAATTATTTCGGTCTTACCAAGTTGTGAAATCGGTGCCACCGAGATGGCCTTGCCAACTCTTTGGAACCTGTTGCAATTATTTTGGTCTTACCGAGTTTTGCAATCGATGCCACTGACATGGCTTGCCAACCTTCTGTTACTTATTGCACTTATTTCAGTCTAACCAAGATGATGCGATCAGTACCACCGAAGCGAGGTTTTGCCCTACCATTGCACATCGGTCGCTCCGAGTTGATTCTAGTCGGTCCCACGGAGACCTCCAACCTTTATATCTTTTACACAGGTCGGTGCCATCGAGATTTTGATCAGTGCCACCGAGTTGGGTCAAAAGTGTGTAATGGTTGGATTTTGTGTGGAGGCTATACATACCCCTCCACCCCTTCTTACTCAGTAAGAGAGCCATCAGAACGTGCCTACACTTCCACTACTCATTTTCCGAGAGAGAACCACCTACTCATGTGTTGAGATCAAGAGATTCCATTCCCGCCATTGGAATCTTGATTTCTAGCCTTCCCCAAGTTGCTTTCCACTCAAATTCTTATTCCACCATAGCCAAATATGTGAGAAAGAGATGAGTGTTGGTGAGACTATCATTTGAAGCACAAGGCCAAGGAGTTCATCGTTAACACACCGTCAATTACCTTTTGGATAGCGGCGTCTCCTAGATTGGTTAGGTGTCGCTTGGGAGCCTCCTACAAGATATGGAGTTTAACTAAGAAGTTTGTAAGGGCAAGGAGATCGCCTACTTTGTGAAGATCTACCCGAGTGAGGCAAGTCCTTCGTGGATGATGGCCATGGTGGGATGGACAAGGTTGCTTCTTTGTGGACCCTTCGTGGGTGGAGTGATACGTTTCCAACGTATCTATAATTTTTTTATTATTCCATGCTATTATATTATCCATCTAGGATGTTTTATATGCATTTATATGGCATTTTATATGATTTTTGGGACTAACCTATTAACCTAGAGCCCGGTGCCAGTTTCTGTTTTTCCTTGTTTTTGAGTTTTATAGAAAAGGAATACCAAACGGAGTTCAATTGACGTGCCAATTTTTGATATTTTTTATGGACCAAAAGAAGCCCCCGGAGTAAAAGAGTTGGGCCAGAAGAGTCCTGGGCCGTCCATGAGGGTGGGGGCGCACCCTACCCCCCCAGGCACGCCGCCCTATCTCGTGGACGACTCGGGCACCTCACTGACTTGTTCCCGATGCCAAAAATTCCTATAAATACTGAAACCTCCAGAAAATAACCTAGATCGGGAGTTCCACCGCCGAAAGCCTCTATAGTCATGAAAAACCAATCGGGGCCCTGTTCCGGCACCCTGTCGGAGGGGGATCCCTCCTTGGTGGCCATCTTCATCATCTCGGCGCTCTCCATGATGAGGAGGGAGTAGTTCACCCTCGGGGCTAAGGGTATGTACCAGTAGCTATGGGTTTGATCTCTCTCTCTCTCTCTCTCTCTCTCGTGTTCTTGATTTGGCACGATCTTGATGTATCACGAGCTTTGCTATTATAGTTGGATCTTATGATGTTTCTCCCCCTCTACTCTCTTGTAATGGATTGTGTTTTCCCTTTGAATTTATCTTATCGGATTGAGTCTTTAAGGATTTGAGAACACTTGATGTATGTCTTGCATGTGCTTATCTGTGGTGACAATGGGATATTCACGTGATCCACTTGATGTATGTTTTGGTGATCAACTTGCGAGTTCCTTGACCTCATGAACTTATGCATAGGGGTTGGCACACGTTTTCGTCTTGACTCTCCGGTAGAAACTTTGGGGCACTCTTTGAAGTTGTTTGTGTTGGTTGAATAGATGAATCTGAGATTGTGTGATGCATATCGTATAATCATACCCACGGATACTTGAGGTGACATTGGAGTATCTAGGTGACATTAGGGTTTTGGTTGATTAGTGTCTTAAGGTGTTATTCTAGTACGAACTCTAGGATAGATCGAATCGAAAGAATAGCTTCATGTTATTTTACTATGGACTCTTGAATAGATCGATCAGAAAGGATAACTTTGAGGTGGTTTCATACCCTACAATAATCTCTTTGTTTGTTCTCCGCTATTAGTGACTTTGGAGTGACTCTTTGTTGGATGTTGAGGGATAGTTATATGATCCAATTATGTTATTATTGTTGAGAGAACTTGCACTAGTGAAAGTATGAACCTTAGGCCTTGTTTCCTGGCATTGCAATACCGTTTACGCTCACTTTTACCACTGGTTACCTTGCTGTTTTTTTATTTTCAGATTACAAAAACCTATATCTACCATCTATATTGCACTTGTATCACCATCTCTTCGCCGAACTAGTGAACCTATACAATTTCCCGTTGTATTGGGTGTGTTGGGGACACAAGAGACTCTTTGCTATTTGGTTGCGGGGTTGTTTGAGAGAGACCATCTTCATCCTATGACTCCCACAGATTGATAAAGCTTAGTTCATCCACTTGAGGGAAATTTGCTACTGTCCTACAAACCTCTGCACTTGGAGGCCCAACAACCTCTACAAGAATAAGGTTGCGTAGTAGACATCAAGCTCTTTTCTGGCGCCGTTGCTGGGGAGGTTAGCGCTTGAAGGTATATCTTTAGATCTTGCAATCAAATCTTTTAGTTTCTTGTTTTACCACTAGTTTAGTCTATAAAAGAAAACTAAGAAAAATGGAATTGAGGGTGCCTCATATGCTTCATCTTTTTAATATCTTTCGTGAAAAATAAGGATTCTGATAATTGTGCCAAAATGCTAGAAGAAGAATGTATTAAAATGTTTGGCACTAAATCTTTGTATGATGAGCATGATTGCAATGTTGTTATTATGAATTCTTTGAATATCCATGATGCTAATGATACGCAAAGCCACAAGCTTGGGGATGCTATGTTTGATGAAGATGATATTTTTTGTTCCCCAAGTTTTGATGAGGAAATTTATTATGATGAAAGCATCCCTCCTATCTATGATGATTACTGTGATGACACGTATGCTATAAAGAATGATGATATCCATGAAACTTGTCATCATGATTTTAACTTTCAATTGGATTATGCCTCACATGATAGTTATTTTGTTGAGTTTTCTCCCACTACTATTCATGAGAAGAAATTTGCTTATGTGGAGAGTAATAAAAATGCTATGCTTGTAGATCATGAAAATAATGCTTTATGTGATGGTTATATTGTTGAATTCATTCATGATGCTACTGAAAATTATTATGAGAGAGGAACATATGCTTTTACATATTGCAATAATATCAAGTTTCCTCTCTATGTGTTGAAAATTTTGAAGTTATCCTTGTTTTACTTTCCTATGCAAGTTGGTTCTTGTTCCCACAAGTTGTTTGATCACAAAATCCCTATGCATAGGAAGCGGGTTAGGCTTAAATGTGCTAGTTATATTCTTCATGATGCTCCCTTTATGTTTCAATTCCTATCCTTTATGTGAGCATCATTGTCATCATCATGCCTGGCTAGGGGCGTTAAACGATATCGCTTGTTGGGAGGCAACCCAATTTTTTTCTTTACTTTTGTTCCTGTTTAGTAATAAATAATTTATCTATCCTCTGTTATTATTGTGTTTTTATGTTTTAATTAGTGTTTGTGCCAAGTAAAGCCTTTAGGATCTTCTTGGGTGATTGTTGTTTGATCTTGCTGACAAAACAGAAAGTATGCGCTCACTAAAATAATTTACATTTTTTACCAGAGAGTGATAAAATACCAATTCAAACTTCAGTAGATCAATATACAAATTATTAGGTCGTCCTAATTTTTCAGAATTTTTGGAGTTACAGAAGTATTCGAAACCTCCAGATTGCTATAGATTGTTCTGTTTTTGACAGATTCTGTTTTCTATGTGTTGTTTGCTTATTTGGTTGAATCTATGAGTAGTATTCGAGGGTATGAACCATAGAGAAGTTGCAATATAGTAGATATTACACCAATATGGATTTTGAATGAGTTCACAACAATACTTAAGTGGTGATTTATTTTCTTATAGTAACGGAGCTTACGAGTTTTCTGTTAAGTTTTGTGTTGTGAAGTTTTCAAGTTCTGGGAAAAGATTCGATGGACTATGGAATAAGGAGTGGCAAGAGCCTAAGATTGGGGATGCCCAAGGCATCCCAAGGTAATATTCAAGGAAAACCAAGAGCCTAAGCTTGGGGATGCCCCGGATGGCATCCCCTCTTTCGTCTTCGTCTATCGATAACTTTACTTGAGGCTCTATTTTTATTCACCACATGATATGTGTTTTGCTTGGAGCGTCATTTTATTTTCTTTTGCTTTGCTTGCTGTTTTAATAAAATACCAAGATCTGAAATTCTTAAATGTTAGAGAGTCTTCACATAGTTACATAATTATTCTACTACTCATTGATCTTCACTTATATCTTTCGGAGTAGTTTGTCATTTACTCTAGTGCTTCACTTATATCCTTTTAGAGCACGGCGGAGTTTTTATTTTGAAGAAATAGATGAACTCTCATGCTTCACTTATATTATTTTTATAGTCTTAAACACCACGGTAATTTGCTTAGGTTATGAATTTAGTCCTAATATGATGGTCATCCAAGAGGGATATAATAAAAACTTTCATATAAAGTGCATTGTATACTATGAGAAGTTTGATTCCTTATGATTGTTTTGAGATATGAGGACAGTAATGTTTGAGTCATGCAAGTGAGTAGTTGTGAATTTGAGAGATACTTGTGTTAAAGTTTGTGATTCCCGTAGCATGCACTTATGGTGAACCGTTATGTGATGAAGTCGGAGCATGATTTATTTTTTGATTGTCTTCCTTATGAGTGGCGGTTGGGGACGAGCAATGGTCTTTTCCTACCAATCTATCCCCCTAGGAGCATGCGCGTAGTACTTTGTTTCGATAACTAATAGATTTTTGCAATAACTATGTGAGTTCTTTATGACTAATGTTGAGTCCATGGATTATACACACTCTCACCCTTCCACCATTGCTAGCCTCTCTAGTACCGCGCAGCTTTCGCCGGTACCATAAACCCACCATTTACCTCCCTCAAAACAGCCACCATACCTATCTATTATGGCGTTTCCATAGCCATTCCGAGATATATTGCCATGCAACTTTCCACCGTTCCATTTATTATGACATGCTTCGTCATTGTCATATTGCTTTGCATGATCATGCAGTTGACATCGTATTTGTGGCAAAGCCACCATTCATAATTCTTTCATACATGTCACTCATGAGTCATTGCACATCCCGGTACACCGCCGGAGGCATTCATATAGAGTCATATTTTGTTCTAATTATCGAGTTGTAATTCTTGAGTTGTAAGTAAATAAAAGTGTGATGGTCATCATTATTAGAGCATTGTCCCATGTGATGAAAGGATAATGGAGACTATGATTCCCCCACAAGTCGGGATGAGACTCCGGACAAGAAAAAAAGAGGCCATAAAAAAGAGAGAGAAAAGGCCCAAATAAAAAAATATAAAAAATGAGAGAAAAATAGAGAAGGGGCAATGCTACTATCCTTTTTCCACACTTGTGCTTCAAAGTAGCACCATGATCTTCATGATAGAGAGTGTCCTATTTTGTCACTTTCATATACTATTGGGAATTTTTCATTATAGAACTTGGCTTGTATATTCCAATGATGGGCTTCCTCAAAATGCCCTAGGTCTTCGTGAGCAAGCGAGTTAGATGCACACCCACTTAGTTTCTTTTTGAGCTTTCATACACTTATAGTTCTAGTGCATCCGTTGCATGGAAATCCCAATTCACTCACATTGATATCTATTGATGGGCATCTCCATAGCCCGTTGATACGCCTAGTTGATGTGAGACTATCTTCTCCTTTTTGTCTTCTCCACAACCACCATTCTATTCCACCTATAGTGCTATGTCCATGGCTCATGCTCATGTATTGCGTGAAGATTGAAAAAGTTTGAGAACATCAAAAGTATGAAACAATTGCTTGGCTTGTCATCGGGGTTGTGCATGATTTAAATATTTTGTGTGATGAAGATAGAGCATAGCCAGACTATATGATTTTGTAGGGATAGCTTTCTTTGGCCATGTTATTTTGAGAAGACATGATTACTTTGTTAGTATGCTTGAAGTATTATTATTTTTATGTCAATATTGAACTTTTGTTTGGAATCTTATGGATCTGAATATTCTCGCCACAATAGAGAATATTACATTGAAAAATATGTTAGGTAGCATTCCACATCAAAAATTCTGTTTTTATCATTTACCTACTCGAGGACGAGCAGGAATTAAGCTTGGGGATGCTTGATACGTTTCCAACGCATCTATAATTTTTGATCATTCCATGCTATTATATTATCCATCTAGGATGTTTTATATGCATTTATATGACATTTTATTTGATTTTTGGGACTAACCTATTAACCTAGAGCCCAGTTCTAGTTTCTGTTTTTTTCCTTGTTTTTTGAGTTTTACAGAAAAGGAATACCAAACGGAGTCCAATTGACGTGCCAATTTTGATGATTTTTTATGGATCAAAAGAAGCCCTCGGAGTAAAAGAGTTGGGCCAGAAGAGTCCCGAGCCGTCCACGAGGGTGAGGGGGACACCCTACCCCCCCGGGCGTGCCGCCCTATCTCGTGGACAACTCAGGCACCTCCCTGACTTGTTCCTGCCACCAAAAATTCCTATAAATACTGAAACCTCCAGAAAAAACCTAGATCGGGAGTTCCGCCGCCGCAAGCCTCTATAGTCACGAAAAAACAACCGGGGCCCTGTTCCGGCACCCTGTCAGAGGGGGATCCCTCACTGGTGGCCATCTTCATCGTCCCGGCGCTCTCCATGATGAGGAGGGAGTAGTTCACCCTCGGGGCCGAGGGTACGTACCAGTAGCTATGTGTTTGATCTCTCTCTCTCTCTCTCATGTTCTTGATTTGGCACAATCTTGATGTATCGCGAGCTTTGCTATTATAGTTGGATCTTATGATGTTTCTCCCCCTCTACTCTCTTCTAATGGATTGAGTTTTCCCTTTGAAGTTATCTTATCGGATTGAGTCTTTAAGGATTTGAGAACACTTGATGTATGTCTTGCATGTGCTTATCTGTGGTGACAATGGGATATTCACGTGATCCACTTGATGTATGTTTTGCTGATCAACTTGTGAGTTCCTTGACCTCGTGAACTTATGCATAGGGGTTGGCACACGTTTTCGTCTTGACTCTCCGGTAGAAACTTTGGGGCACTCTTTGAAGTTCTTTGTGTTGGTTGAATAGATGAATCTGAGATTGTGTGATGCATATCGTATAGTCATACCCATGGATACTTGAGGTGACATTGGAGTATCTAGGTGACATTAGGGTTTTGGTTGATTTGTGTCTTAAGGTGTTATTATAGTACGAACTCCCGGATAGATCGAATCGAAAGAATAGCTTCGTGTTATTTTACTACGGACTCTTGAATAGATCGATCAGAAAGGATAACTTTGAGGTGGTTTCATACCCTACAATAATCTCTTCATTTGTTCTCCGCTATTAGTGACTTTGGAGTGACTCTTTGTTGCATGTTGAGGGATAGTTATATGATCCAATTATGTTATTATTGTTGAGAGAACTTGCACTAGTGAAAGTATGAACCTTAGGCCTTATTTCCTGGCATTGCAATACCGTTTACGCTCATTTTTACCACTTGTTACCTTGCTGTTTTTTTATTTTCAGATTACAAAAACCTATATCTACCATCTATATTGCACTTGTATCACCATCTCTTCCCGAACTAGTGAACCTATACAATTTCCCGTTGTATTGGGTGTGTTGGGGACACAAGAGACTCTTTGCTATTTGGTTGCAGGGTTGTTTGAGAGAGACCATCTTCATCCTATGACTCCCACGGATTGATAAAGCTTAGTTCATCCACTTGAGGGAAATTTGCTACTGTCCTACAAACCTCTGCACTTGGAGGCCCGACAATGTCTACAAGAAGAAGGTTGCGTAGTAGAAATCGTGGAGCCCTCCGTGGACTCGCGCAACCGTTACCTTTCGTGGGTTGAAGTCTCCATCAACGGAAGTATCTATACTGTAGTACCATCATTATTGTTTGACTTCCGGAAGAGGCGAAGAACCAAGAACACGGTCACCTACTCACAGTATAACCGGCCGTGTTTGCATGATTTTTTAACAAACAATCTGAGTGGATTGCTCCAGTGGTCATCACACGTATCCAATCGATTCGAACCCTTCCACGCTCCATTTTGTCTTGCATTCCTTCCTCCGTCCAGCATGCTGACAAGTGGGCCACATGCTGATGTATGCCAATGTGGTAGTAAATTATTTTGTCAGAGTCAGCTATCACACCCTTTCGATGCCATGTCAACGTACCCACTAGAAACAAGTTAGACTTGTTTGGTTCAACTGTCTCCCTAGGTGTTTGGAGAGGAATTGTTCGGTGCGAGGTGGTTCTATAGGTGGGCAGGCGACAAAAAATAGGGGGAAACGCGCGAACCAGCTAGACGAGGGAGGGAAGCTTCTACATTCGCCGGAGACGTGGCATTGACCATTGGGCGGCAACACGCAGTCATCCGGGTACGCAATAAAGGTTGTGAAGAGGCTTCCTATATAGGCAAGGACCAGCTTCCCTATCAGATGGGTGACCGAATGGGAAGTGGACTCGATGTTAAAACTAATGGGATGGGTCACTGTAAACGTTTAATTGGCTTAAATGTATACAGTGCTCTGTCCTATTAGTTGAATCTCGAGGTCTTTGTTTTGTAATTTTTGACATTTTTTGTTTTTTGAACACATGTTAATCAAAGGTCTATCATGTTGCTTTTTGATAATTTTTATTTTTTGAACACATGTTAATTGGCTTGAAAGAAGGTCTATCGTGTTACTTCACAACATCTTTCCAAAAGAAGTGATATGTCTTCTGTCAACGTATAAGACATGTCTGTCAAATTAACCTCGAGGTACTTGTTCTCAAATTAACCTTTGGCCCTTGCAGGAGTACTTGTTTTTTGAACACATGCTAATCGAAGGTCTATCGCGTTACTTTTTGATAATTTTTGTTTTTTGAACACATGTTAATTGGCTTGAAATAAGGTCTATCGTGTTACTTCATGTCATCTTTCCAAAAAAAGTGATATGACTTCTGTCAACCTATAAGGCATGGCTGTCAAATTAACCTCGAGGTACTTGTTCTCAAATTAACCTCTAGGCCTTGCAGGAGTACTTGTTTTTTGAACACATGTTATTTGAAGATCCATCATGTTACTTTTTGATATTTTTTGTTTTTTGAACACATGTTAATTGGCTTGAAAGAAGGTCTATCGTGTTACTTCATGACATCTTTCCAAAAAAGTGATATGACTTATGTCAACCTATAAGGCATGTCTGTCAAATTAACCTCGAGGTACTTGTTCTCAAATTAACCTCTGGGCCTTGCAGGAGTGTTGCAATGTGTTAGCATTAATTGCAAGATAAGCCAGCAAGCTAGCAGTGGAGTTGCCAACGTGCTCAAAGTGCATGCAACATTGAGTAGTAAGAAGCATGCCTAGGAAATTAATGCGTGCTTAGGGAGGCCTTTACTCAAAGAGCAAGTGTATATAAGGTACAGTCGGCAGGCTATTAGGACGAACAACGAGAAGTGATACGGGCTGCTGGATATACTATAACTAGGTGTCCCACGGAGGTAACATTATAACCAACTTACGAAAATAATGGTAACCAATTTTACGTGTTTATAATGGTATTATCATTGGACTGCCATTTAGGATAAATGACGTTGTGGATGAGAGAGACCATAAGAAAATGCATGTCTTCTCTTGATTAATAGATGATCTATTAGCAACAATATGTCTCACCAAATATTTATCGTGTTATCAAAGATAAGACTAAAAATAACCTACTACAACATATTTTGATGTCTCCTCTAGATTACATGACAAGCTTAAGATAAAACTGTCTTATCAAGCACTATGCATGCTCTAAATAGTATCAAATTAACATTTGTGTAGTCGACAATAACATGTGATATTATGAATATATCTTTTTGCAAATATATCAGAACAAAATGTTATATTTTTGCCGGTAGAAAAGAATGTTCAATGTAACTGATTACCTCCATGCTAGTTTTGACTACTTTAATTTAAAAATGACCCACATGTTTTCTTTGGTAACACAAAATTAGTAACTAAATGGTTATTGGACACTATGTCCTGCCACGCACGTATGTGCAGCAAGCAAGATTTATTCACGTACAAGGCAGGCATGTACTCCCTATAAGAGTTTTTAGATCACTACCACTTTAGTGATCTAAACACTCTTATATTAGTTTACGGAGGGATTACTTCTTAGAGAAAAGTAAAGAAACGAAATGGGGAAGCTGACTATGACAGCATGTGAAATTGTGAGCCCACATGTTGTATGAGCACGTGCCCTGCAAGTCTCCACGGCTTCGCATGAATGTTCGGGATGGTTCACAGATAGCGCGGTAGTTTCTGCATTGCGGCAGGATGTGCAAGGTGGTAATAATCTGAGTGCGAAAGAGTTGATCCAATGGTTGGTTTTGTTTTGATTTTCCAACTATTGACCATTGGATAGAGTGAATCAATGGCTTACATTTAATGGCACGTACATGAGCTTTGTTCATCCTTTTGCCAACACGCGGGACATCTAGCATCAAGGTGCACGTGTCATGCAAGAAAATGGAGATAAGCAATGCCTAAGTGGGTCATGGACTTCGATGGGACGTACTACGCAATATTTTTTCTCCTCGATGACACGTGAATAGTGCATGTACTCAATGACGGAGCACGGGATGGTAGCCATGGACATGGTCAACCCTTTTTGGGGAGAGTACTAAATAACTTTGATGTGTCCCGTCAACTCGCAGAACGACGAGAAGCTTGCTTATGTTGGGAAACGTAGCATGCAATTTCAAAAAATTTCCTATGATCATGCAAGATGTAACACCCACAATGCGGCTATATATCCCGCATGTCGAGGCACGACTTAGAGGCATAGCCGCATGGTAGGTCTGTCGCAAGAGGGGTAATATTTGCACATCCCATGTACTGATTAGGAAAGGGATAAAGAGTCGACTTACAATCGCCACTTCACACAATACATAAATAATCCATACATCATCCAAGGTACAATCAAAGGTTCGACTGCGGAACCAAAATAAAGAAAGACAACCCCAAATGCTAGATCCCCGATCGTCCCAACTGGGCTCCACTAATGATCAACCGGAAAAGACACATAACAGCTATCAAGATCTTCATCGAGCTCCTACTTGATCTCGGTTGCGTCACCTGCACTGGTATCATCGACACCTGCAACTGTTTGGAAGTATCTATGAGTCACGAGGACTCAACAATCTCACACCCGCGAGATCAAGACTATTTAAGCTTATGGGTAGGATAGGCTAACGAGGTGGAGCTGCAGCAAGCACTAAGCATATATGGTGGCTAACATACACACATAAGAGCGAGAAGAGAAGCAACGCAACGGTCGAGAAGCTAGAAGTGATCCTGAAACTACTTACGTTCAAGCATAACACAAGAACCGTGTTCACTTCCCGGACTCCGCCGGAAAGAGACCATCACAGCTACACACGCGGTTGATGCATTTTAATTAAGTCAAGCGTCAAGTTCTCTACAGCTGGATATTAACAAATTCCCATCTGCCCATAACCGCGGGCACGGCTTTAGAAAGTTCAAACCCTGCAGGGGTGTCCCAACTTAGCCCATCACAAGCTCTCACGGTCAACGAAGGATATTCCTTCTCCCGGGAAGACCCGATCAGTCTCGGAATTCTGGTTACAAGACATTTCAACAATGGTAAAAGAAGACCAGCAAAGCCACACGATGTGTCGACAAATCCCGATAGGAGTCGCACGTATCTCATTCTCAGGGCAACACCGGATGAGACAGGCTACAAGTAATACCAACCCTCGAGTTTCCCCGAGGTGGCCCCGCAGGCGGCTCGGTTCGGACCAACACTCAGAGGAGCACTGGCCGGGGGGGGGTTAAAATAAAGATGACCCTTGAGTTTGTAGAACCCAAGGGAAGGTATATGGTGGTAGGTAGGCAAATGGTAAAACCAAGGATGGGCCTTGCTGGAGGAATTTTATTCGAAGCAAATTGTCAAGGGGTTCCCATAACACACAACCGCGTAAGGAACACAAAATCATGGAACATAACACTGGTATGATGGAAACTAGTGTCACAGCCCTAGAATTTGATTGCAATTAGTATCATAAGCATCCATGCATCATGTCTATATTTGTTTGAAATTTGAAATGGGGATGACAAGCCCTAGCACTAAATGAAATGCAATTAGGATCAAAATAAAGATATTTTCAATGAACCCAGAATGCCTTTAGAAAAGTTCATTATTTTTGATAAAGGTGAAAACCTCTGCCAAAAAAGATAAAACTATTTCTAGGTCATTTCTAGATTTTTGGATTAACTCATATTGTACTTGAATTGGGGCATTTGAATCCTATAAATATTTTAAATGCTCTAATAATTCTGAAACTAATTGAGGGCTGTTGGGAATAATTTCAACAGTGCCCACAAATATTTTCTTGATTTTTGGAAATGCTCTGGCATTTTTTAATAAAGATAAAACAATTGCAGAAAATAGAAAACAGAAACAATTAATAAAACAGAGAAGAACAAAACTTACCTGGCGCCACCAACCGGCCCAACACTGTAGCTGGCCGGCCCAGCCCACCAGGGGCTCCTCCCTGTCGTCTTCCCCTTGCCAGGAGGACGAGCGCGTGGCCGGCGCACGCGAGCACGCGTCCGGCCACCTCCTGCTTGCTTGCCGCTGCTGGAGACTACCCCAAGCGCCACGTGCGTCGCCACGCAACCTCCCCGACCCCCTCGAGCTCTCTCCCGTGCCTCTCCCCTCCTCTGGTCCTCTCTTCCTCTCGCGCCCGAGCACCACCATCGCCACCGCCTGTTGTCCCCGTGGCCACCGAGCTCCCCTCGCCTCTCCGAGCAGTCCACGGGCTCCGCCTCCATTTCCCGCGTCTCTCCGTCAGCTCGCACGACGCCGGACGCCCTGCCTCGCCCTCTACCCCGCCATCTTCGTCGTCTCTGCCCCAAGATCGCCGGCGGCCGCACGACCTCATCATCCCCTCCCCGAGCTCACCAAGGCCACCGTAGCAACCGCCGTGAGCTCCTCTCTATTTTCCCCCTAACCCCGCTGCTCGTCTCTCCCTCTAGCTCCGATTCATACCGTGGCCAAATCCCGCCGCCGCTCGGGCTCGTTGCCGGAGTTGCTCCGGCGACCATTTGGTCGTGCCAGCGTGTCCAAAGGGCTTATGGGCATGCGTAGGTATAGTAGGCGTCGAGAACCGGTCGTTTTGCACACCGTAGCGACGAATCCATCGTCACCCGAGCTCCGGCCGCCGCCGCGAGCTCCGTGCCGGCGAGCTCCGGCGCCCCCACGGCCACCCACCTACCTCCCTGGATGCGGGTGAGTCCGGGCTACGCCCCGATGCCCTTAGCCACCGCCCCCGTCGCCTTTAGCATAAGTCCGGCGCGTTGCTGCCGCGGGTTCGGTCGCCGCCGGCCAACTCCGGCGACAGCCGACGTGACGGGGTCATTAGTGCTAATCCCCGCCAGCTGGACCACACCTAGTCACTAACAGCGGGGCCCACAATGGGTCAAAGCCCAGTTAGCGTTGGGTTTGACCCGGGGTTGACCTCTGTTTGAACCTTGAGTCACTGACATGTGGGCCTCGCCCGGCTAACCAGTTAGTTAGAGCTAAACTTAATTAAGTTAGTTTAGTTAGTCACTGACCAGTGGGCCCAGTGTTGTTTAGTTAGTCTAGTTAACCCAAATAGTTAACTGTGAGACTGACTAGTGGGTCCCAACCGTCAGGTTTGACTCTGGGCGACCCTGTTGACCCGCTGACATCATGCTTACGCTTTGCTGACGCAGTTAATCGTTTTCTGGATTAAAAATAATTCAGAAAATACTAGAAATTAGTATAAACTTCAAAAAATAATGGAAATTAAACCGTAACTCCAAATGAAATAATTTATATATGAAAAATTATCAGAAAAATTCAAGGAATCTGTTTATGGCATTTTCATGCATGTTAGAACAACTTATGGCTGCTGTTTAGGCCAATTCACATAAATAGAATTTAAACTCTCACATATGGAGTTTGATTGAACCTAGGGTTCAAACCAACTCTATTTAACATGTTGCTAGTTGCATTAGCTCAAAACACAGCATATTGACATGTCATGATCATGCATCATATTGTGCATTGCATTGATTGTGTTCATTCTCTCTTGTCGGTGGTTGTCCCCTCTCGATAGATGTTGTACCGACACTGTGATCGTTGACACTGATGAAGACCCAATGATATCTTCAGAAGTGCCAGGCAAGCAAAACCCCCTTGTTCATTCCGATACAATTCCAATCTCGCTCCTGCTCTCTTTTACTACATTAGGACAACGACGATTCAACTGTTACATGCTGCAGTAGTTGAACCCTTTTCCTCTGCATGACCTGTCATTGCCACAGTAAATAGATGAAACCCACTAGCATGAGTAGGAGTTGTTTGAGCCCTGATGTGCCTACTCATTCATGTTTGTTTGTCATGCCTACTACTGCTTAGAGTTGAGTCGGGTCTGATTCATCGGGGATGAATCGGAGGTGTGTAAACATGTCCTACTGTTGAGAGCTAAGTGTGTGCACGATTTGGTAAAGGTGGTGGTGAGAGGCCATGTAGGAGTACATGGTTGGTTGTCTCATTGAAACCGTTCTTAGGAACTGAGTTCTATGTTTGTGATCCATGAAACAGTTACTACCATGCATTGGGCCCGAAACAATTGGACCCTCTCGGTTTCTTGATCACCCTTGTCCTCTGTCCAGGAGTTGCAACTAGTTTCTGGTGTTTATAGGATATGTATTGCCGGCCGTGCGTAGCGCTGACCCTAGGGGTGGGCTATGATGCGGTAGATACACCGTGGCCGGGCATGCCGGGCGCTCGTTTGGTGTCTCAGAACCCTATACACATCATCCAGGGCCGTATGTGGAAACCTCGGCTGGATTCCCTGCGGATGGAACCTGGATAGGCGATAAACCTGGACTAGAGACTTGAGTGTTTAGGTAGGCCGTGGCCGACACCCTCGTTGGGCTTCTGCTTGAAGGTTGCCGAGTACATGTCGTGTAAATGGCGGTAAGTGGTGAGAGCATGTGTGAAGTGTGAAGAGGTACACCCCTGCAGGGTTATAAATGATCTATTCGAATAGCAGTGTCCGCGGTAAAGGATTTCTGGGTTGCCTATAAAAGTTCATAGAGAAGTGAAAGTGGATACTCTAAAACTCGCAAGATAAGTGTGAGTGCTATGGATGGCCTTCTCGTAGGGAGACGGAGCGGATCCATAGTGGTGTATTGAATGGTGAATATGTGGACTCGTGTGCGCCACCTCAAAAGAGTTGCTTGCAGTCGTAGTTCAGGTTAGCCACTGAGTCAAAGCTGGCTTGCTGTAGTTAAACTCCACCCCCCTTGTTGATACCGATGCATATGTAGCTAGTTCTGATGTAAGTCTTGTTGAGTACCTTTGTACTCACATTTGCTTAATTTATGTTTTGCAGAGAGACTTCACTCTCGCTAGTAGTTCCGCGTGGACTTCGATGTTTAGCTTGATACCCCAGCTATGATCTTGTGCCCTCGGCAGGATCTGGTAGATAGTCAGGCTTCTTAGCCTTTTCCATTTGTAGATGTCTGTTCTCAGACATGTTAAGCTTCCGCATGTGCTTTGACTTGTATGCTATGATTGTTGGGTTATGAGACCCATGTTTGTAATGTCTCGCTCCTCGGAGCCCAATGAATAAATACTTGAGTTGTAGAGTTATGTTGTGATGTCATGTTGTATTTACGCATATCAAGCATATTGTGTGTATGATTGAAATGCTTGGTATGTGTGGGATCCAACAATCTAGTTGTTTATCCTTGGCAGCCTCTCTTATGGGGAAATGTAGTCTAGTGCTTCCATGAGCCATAGTAGTCCGCTACAGCCCGGTTCACCGGAGTCCTGTTAGCCTAGCACTACTGCTCAGAACACTTGACTGGCCGGCATGTGTTTCACTTTGTTCCTGTGTCTGTCCCTTCAGGGAAATGTCACGCGGTGACATCCGGAGTCCTGCCTAGCCTGCTACAGCCCGGGTTCTCGGAGTCCTGTTAGCCCAGTGCTACAGCCCGGATTCACACGCTGCTGACCGACTTGCTCGATGTGATTCATGTATGCCTGTTCCCATAGGTTAGTGCCGCTTTGGGTTCACGACTAGCCATGTCGGCCAGGGTTCTCTGTCATATGGATGCTAGGGACACTATCATATACGTGAGCCAAAAGGCGCAAACGGTCCCGGGCCATGGTAAGGCGACACCCGTGGAAATATCGTGCGTGAGGCTACAAAGTGATATGAGGTGTTACCGGCTAGATCGATGTGACTTGGAATCGGGGTCCTGACAGCTTTGGTATCAGAGCCTGACTGCCTGTAGGATTACCAAGCCAAACCGGTCGAAGTTGAGTCTAGAAATGCTTTAGTTATGTAAGGGAATTGATTGTGGAAGGGAATGTAAGGCTCTTTTTACTCCTTATCCTCATGACCTTCTGATCTGAGTCATCTTATCTTTTCTACGGGGTTAAGAACTAGGTTTCTCTTCTATCTCTCAGGATGACGTGTTAGTAAACCGTAGTTGCCTAGGATTGTTGAGTTCAAGCCTCAGTTCAGTTCCTACTACTTCCATATGTTCATAACTGGCACCAGAACCTTGATATGATGTTGTTAAGTGGTTATGCCACCATTTTTGCAGGTTGTCTCAAATTTTTTTGAGCAATTACAGCCGTTATGCTGTCTGAGTCATCCCAGGTTTCTAAATAGTCTGATGCATTTGCAAATCCCTTCCTCCTGTTCCTGATGTCCATTTGGGCCAGATTAATCACACTAATCGGTGAGTTGAGGTACTCTGTTGCCTCGACATATATGTTCGAGCTATTACTATGACCCTAGGTGTTTTAGGGAGTCACCTAGTGATCTAGCCATGTTTTGTATTCCCAGTGTGTGATTCTGGCCATTATTCTCAAAAGCATCCCGTGATGCCATGTAGTGGTAGGTATTCTATTCATGGGTTCTTGAACCCGAGATTCACCCTACTTACCTCATGTTGATAGTGTTGCTAGTTCCTTTAGGATATTAGTAACCTTTGCGATAGTCCTCGAGATCCATGGTATTTCCTTCTTCCAAATACTATGAACCACTTATGGCAGAAGTTTGTTGTATCAAAAGATCACAACCAGAGTGCTCTTAATGAGTTCTCCATTCTACATTGTGAATTTGCCAGTCCTACCTATCTGCATGGGTTGTGTGGAAGAAATGTTGAGCTTTGCTCGACATACTAATCTATGCATCCACAACTCAGAAAATTATATGTTCCTCGAGTTGCTCCTCTTCAGTTGTATTCCGACCATCTTCTATCAGTTGATAGCCAAGAGTATGTGTGCATTTGTGTTCATCGATGCCTATTATTCTTGTGGTCCGTTAAGCCATTCTATTCCAGAATGAGTAGGAGAAACAAACTCCAGTACCTCATCCATATCTAGGATTGGGTCAAAGTAATTGTATCCCGCAGATCAAAATGCCAATCCAGCTTTTGCTCTGTTCTACCTTGGAGTTCTACCCTATTCATGCCAAGAATATCATAGGAATTGCACCATCTCTTATGAATTTTTGATATAGTGATACTTCTCGCCATCATTATTCATTCCTCGGTTCCGTGTTGTTGTAACCGGAATGCCGACAAGTGAATTGTGATGTGTGAAATCAATACTCCGAGCAACTCGTTGCTTTGTAGTAAATGGACTATATTCTCATTCTTAGTGTGTTGGTTATTGAATCACCATCCTAGGACTGATCGTGCTACCTAGTCCTTATCTCTGGTGCACTCCTCGATCAATGAGCGAGGATTATTCCATTCCTCGCTTATCTGATCATATTGTCTTGCTCGGAAAAGCAAGATTGTTCTCGAGCTTAGTAACATATCGGTGGTTCGTGATTTTCCGGGTATCTTCTCAGAAGTGTTACCAGGTTGTCGCCTGACCGCTATGTTGAGTTCGTGATCAAGTTGGTTCTTGTAAACCGCCCCTTCTCCAAGAATCTGTGTTGGATACCCCTGAGCTAGTTGCTTAAGCTAAACAACAACTTGGAGAGTTGGAGGATAAAAGACTTTGCCGAATTGGTTCTTTCTGAAGGGATATCTTTGTATGTGTGTGTGTACTTAAGAAAGATGATATCTTCACAAATTGGTCCTCGTGATCAGTTGTTGGATCTATTGCCTTCTCAAAACTTTGACTTGAGTATGGGCTATCGTCAAGTCAAATCAGAACCAACGATGTTCGTAATGTTGTCTTACCCGTGGTTGATCCCTCGAGCATACACCATTACATCTTTTGGTCTGACCAATACTATCATCGTGTTCACATGATGGTGGAAGTCCAGTGATATGGAAATTCCGATGAGTTGTTGTTGAGCCCATCAACATCATTTTGTCTCCCCCATGATTCATGTTGAACATTAATCTAGTGTTGAAAACTTTGTAAGCAATGCCTTCGTGTTTCGTTCATGAAGCTTATGTTTGGATGGAAGAAGTGACTTCCTCGAATTCATGTGCACTTGGTGCAAGTTGTCGCCATGAGTTTGAGAAAGATTGTTTTGTTTTCCCTTGGAATCATCTCAAATCAGTCATGCATACGTGCGAAGTATTCTATGGTTTGGTAGATTAATTACCTCCACACCATATGTGTCCCTAGCACACTAAGCCACTGATTGACTTGTTCAAGGAAAAGGAGTCTATGCTTGGGATCTAATCCAGGGACCTGCGTAAGACCTCAAAATCCTTGATGATGGTTCCCCACCTGAACTCGATAGTGTTTTACTATAAGACTACTACGTGGTCATGCTCGTCTTGGACAGCGTATTCACAGGTTTGTAGCAAAACCGGCTCATGTTTTGGAGCTTACTATCGTAGTTCATTTTTTGAGAATCTCGCAACGTCATCTCGTCGGTTTGTGTTGCAAACTTTCTTTTCCAGACATGCTGTCTGAAATATCCTATTACCAACCAGATCTGAATCTCAGGCAGATATGATGGTTGGAGCATTTTCCAAGAACTATAATATTGGTCTCTCGATAAACGGTAAAGTGGATGTCGTGGCCAACACATCCAGCCGGAAGACCTATTATTGTAGTATCCCGATTGAAGAAAGTTGGCCACCTTCCCATGAGGATTTCGTAGGATTTACCTTCATAGTTAATCCTTACGGATTCTTGAGCTTCCGAAGTCCGACCTTTACTTGATGTTCTAGATATCAAACCATATCTATAAATGGATTACGCTAGCACATCAAGGAGAACATTAGAAGCGGAGTGCTAAATGTCTCTTGGTCGATCATCCAGATTCTGTTCCCTTAGCCTCGCTAAGGGAAGATCTGAGAAGGTGTTATCTTCCTTTGTATCCGCATCATCCATCACTAGTCATCATGGTGGTATGTCGTGTTGCCAGGATCCTTGCCACGGATATTGGTAAAACCTTTATGAATATGGAGATGCTCAAGTTCTTGAGAGCACGCGCAAGCACTAGGTTTTACCGTTGGTGTTAACTGGGATTTGCTTCCAGCTTCCTTGGTTATGTTATAACCTTTTCAAACAGTGGACTCACTCTCGACTGTTGAGTTCTTCCCCAGTTACCAGAATCTTTCCCAACATTTGCATTTTGTTCCCAGCTTGCACCTCAGTAGTTGTTGTTCAGGATCATCTTCAAAAGTGGACTTACCATGGGTCCCATCCATTTCCGATGATAAGCAAAATCATCCATTGCGTTTTCATCAACAAGGGAGTCCACATCATCCTTTCTAGTCCAAGTATATCATTCTTTTGAACTCCTTCAAATGATCGATTGTGATTGCCTTAGGCTGGCATAAAGAGTTACAATGATCTCCGAATCAACAGTAATTCTTTTTGCCACTTAAGGAAATAATTCTACGAGTCACCTTCCCCGAGGTATCACATTACGAAATCATGGCAAATATCTTCTTGCTACTTTGAAATTCATGCTCCATCTTATTCGAGTATGGAATTGTTGCCTACCTAGTGAACCTTCGCCATCCGTTTCACTCCATCCCTCTAGGTGTATGCTTCGTGTCTCAGCTCAAGAGATGTTACTATGTCTCATTCCATGAGTTGATCTTGTGATCATTAAGATGATCCTAAGTTGCTCGAACCTCAGGGAGGTCGATTCTTCTTAAATTCTCCCTTTCTACTCATTGTCATGTTGGATGTAGTTCTCAAAGCAAGACGCCGAGATCAAGGTGATGCAATGAATAAACATCCTCAAGAAAGACATCTGGATCGTGAAGGTCGTGTTAGCTTTGTATCCCCTCTGTCTTCTTACCTCACGTCTTGAATCTCGGGACGAGATTCTTATTTAGTGGGGGTGAGTTGTCACAGCCCTAGAATATGATTGCAATTAGTATCATAAGCATCCATGCATCATGTCTATATTTGTTTGAAATTTGAAATGGGGATGACAAGCCCTAGCACTAAATGAAATGCAATTAGGATCAAAATAAAAATATTTTCAATGAACCCAGAATGCCTTTAGAAAAGTTCATTATTTTTGATAAAGGTGAAAACCTCTGCCAAAAATGATAAACATATTTCTAGGTCATTTCTGGATTTTTGGATTAACTCATATTGTACTTGAATTGGGGCATTTAAATCCTATAAATATTTTAAATGCTCTAATAATTCTGAAACTAGTTGAGGGCTGTTGGGAATAATTTCAACAGTGCCCACAAATATTTCCATGATTTTTGGAAATGCTCTGGCATTTTTTAATAAAGACAAAACAATTGCAGAAAATAGAAAACAGAAACAATTAATAAAACAGAGAAGAACAAAACTTACCTGGCGCCACCAACCGGCCCAGCACTGTAGCTGGCCGGCCCAGCCCACCAGGGGCTCCTCCCTGTCGTCTTCCCCTTGCCAGGAGGACGAGCGCGTGGCCGGCGCGCGTGAGCACGCGTCCAGCCACCTCCTGCTTGCTTGCCGCTGCTGGAGACTACCCCGAGCGCCATGTGCGTCGCCACGCAAACTCCCTGCCCCCTCGAGCTCTCTCCCGTGCCTCTCCCCTCCTCTGGTCCTCTCTTCCTCTCGTGCCCGAGCACCACCGTCGCCGCCGCCCACTGTCCCCGTGTCGACCGAGCTCCCCTCGCCTCTCCGAGCAGTCCACGGGCTCCGCCTCCATCTCCCGCATCTCTCCGTCAGCTCGCATGACGCCGGACGCCCTGCCTCGCCCTCTACCCCGCCATCTTCGTCGTCTCTGCCCCAAGATCGCCGGTGGCCGCACGACCTCATCATCCCCTCCCCGAGCTCGCCGAGGCCACCGTAGCAACCTCCGTGAGCTCCTCTCTATTTTCCCCCTAACCCCGTTGCTCCTCTCGCCCTCTAGCTCTGATTCATACCGTGGCCAAATCCCGCCGCCGCTCGGGCTCGTTGCCGGAGTTGCTCCGGCGACCATTTGGTTGTGCCAACCTGTCCAAAGGGCTTGTGGGCATGCGTAGGTATAGTAGGCGTCGAGAACCGGTCGTTTTGCACACCGTAGCGACGAATCCATCGTCACCCGAGCTCCGGCCGCCGCCGCGAGCTCCGTTCCGGCGAGCTCCGGCGCCCCCACGGCCACCCACCTACCTCCCTGGATGCGGGCGAGTCCGGGCTACGCCCCGATGCCCTTAGCCACCGCCCCCGCCGCCTTTAGCGTAAGTCCGCCGTGTTGCCACCGCGGGTTTGGTCGCCGCCGGCCAACTCCAGCGACAGCCGACGTGGCGGGGTCATTAGTGCTAATCCCCGCCAGCTGGACCGCACCTAGTCATTGACAGCGAGCCCCGCAGTGGGTCAAAGCCCAGTTAGCGCCGGGTTTGACCCGGGGTTGACCTCTGTTTGAACCTTGAGTCACTGACATGCAGGCCTTGCCCGACTAACCAGTTAGTTAGAGCTAAACTTAATTAAGTTAGTTTAGTTAGTCACTGACCAGTGGGCCCAGTGTTGTTTAGTTAGTCTAGTTAACCCAAATAGTTAATTGTGAGACTGACTAGTGGGTCCCAGCCATCAGGTTTGACTCTGGGCGACCCTGTTGACCCGCTGACATCATGCTTATGCTTTGCTGACGTAGTTAATCGTTTTCTGGATTAAAAATAATTCAAAAAATTCCAAAAATTAGTATAAACTTCAAAAAATCATAGAAATTAAACCGTAACTCCAAATGAAATAATTTATATATGAAAAATTATCAAAAAAATTCAAGGAATCTGTTTATGGCATTTTCATGCATGTTAGAACAACTTATGGCTGCTGTTTAGGCCAATTCACATAAATAGAATTTAAACTCTCACATATGGAGTTTGATTGAACCTAGGGTTCAAACCAACTCCATTTAACATGTTGCTAGTTGCATTAGCTCAAAACAAGGCATATTGACATGTCATGATCATGCATCATATTGTGCATTGCATTGATTGTGTTCATTCTCTGTTTCCGGTGGTTGTCCCCTCTCGATAGACATTGTACCGACGCTGTGATCGTTGACACTGATGAAGACCCAATGATATCTTGAGAAGTGCCAGGCAAGCAAAACCCCCTTGTTCATTCCGATACAATTCCACTCTCACTCCTGCTCTCTTTTACTGCATTAGGACAACGACGATTCAACTATTACATGTTGCGGTAGTTGAAACCTTTTCCTCTGCATGACCTGTCATTGCCACAGTAAATAGATGAAACCCACTAGCATGAGTAGGAGTTGTTTGAGCCCTGATGTGCCCACTCATTCATGTTTGTTTGTCATGCCTGCTATTGCTTAGGTCTGATTCATCAGGGATGAATCGGAGGTGTGTAAACGTGTCCTACTATTGAGAGCTAAGTGTGTGAACATGATTTGGTAAAGGTGGCGGCGAGAGGCCATGTAGGAGTACATGGTGGGTTGTCTCATGGAAACCGTTCTTAGGAACTGAGTTCTGTGTTTGTGATCCATGAAATAGTTACTACCATGCATTGGGCCCGAAACCAATGGACCCTCTCGGCTTCTTGATCACCCTTGTCCTCCGTCCAGGAGTTGCAACTAGTTTCTGGTGTTTATAGGATATGTGTTGGCGGCCGTGCGTAGCGCTGACCCTAGGGGTGGGCTATGATGCGGTAGATACACCGTGGCCGGGCATGCCACGCGCCTGTTTGGTGTCTCGGAACCCTGTACACATCGTCCGGGGCCGTATGTGGAAACCTCGGCCGGACTCCCTGCGGATGGAACCTAGATAGGCGATAAACCTGGACTAGAGACTCGAGTGTTTAGGTAGGCCGTGGCCGACACCCTCGTTGGGCTTCCGCTTGAAGGTTGCCGAGTACATGTCGTGTAAATGGCGATAAGTGGTGAGAGCGTGTGTGAAGAAGTACACCCCTGCAGGGTTATAAATGATCTATTCGAATAGCCGTGTCCGCGGTAAAGGACTTCTGGGTTGCCTATAACAGTTCATAGACAAGTGAAAGTGGATACTCTAAACTCGCAAGATAAGTGTGAGTGTTATGGATGGCCTTCTCGTAGGGAGACGGGAGCAGATCCATAGTGGCGTATTGAATGGTGAATATGTGGACTCGTGTGCGCCACCTCAAAAGAGTTGCTTGCAGTCGTAGTTCAGGTTAGCCACTGAGTCAAAGCTGGCTTGCTGCAGTTAAACTCCACCCCCCCTTGTTGATACCGATGCATATGTAGCTAGTTCTGATGTAAGTCTTGCTGAGTACCTTTGTACTCATGTTTGCTTAATTTATTTTTTGAAGAGAGACTTCAGTCTCGCTAGTAGTTCCGCGTGGACTTCGACGTTTAGCTTGATACCTCGGCTACGATCTTGTGCCCTCGGTAGGATCTGGTAGATAGTCAGGCTTCTTAGACTTTTCCATTTGTAGATGTCTGTTCTCAGACATGTTAAGCTTCCGCATGTGCTTTGACTTGTATGCTATGATTGTTGGGTTATGAGACCCATGTTTTAATATCTCGCTCCTTGGAGCCTAATGAATAAATACTTGAGTTGTAGAGTTATGTTGTGATGCCATGTTGTATTTACGCATATCGAGCATATTGTGTGTATGATTGAAATGCTTGGTATGTGTTGGATCCGGGAATCTAGTTGTTTATCCTTGGCAGCCTCTCTTATGGGGAAATGTAGTCTAGTGCTTCCATGAGCCATAGTAGTCCGCTACAGCCCGGTTCACCAGAGTCCTGTTAGCCCAGCACTACTGCTCAGAACACTTGACTGGCCGGCATGTGTTTCACTTCGTTCCTGTGTCTGTCCCTTCGGGGAAATGTCAAGTGGTGACATCCGGAGTCCTGCCTAGCCTGCTACAGCCCGGGTTCCCGGAGTCCTATTAGCCTAGTGCTACAACCGGATTCACACGCTGCTGACCGACATGCTCGATGTGATTCATGTATGCCTGTCCCCATAGGTTAGTGCCGCTTTGGGTTCACGACTAGCCATGTCGGCCCAGGTTCTTTGTCATATGGATGCTAGCGACACTATCATACACGTGAGCCAAAAGGCGCAAACGGTCCTGGGCCATGGTAGGGCAACACCCGTGGAAATACCGTGCGTGAGGCCGCAAAGTGATATGAGGTGTTACCGGCTAGATCGATGTGACTTGGAATCGGGGTCCTGACAACTAGGGTGGCAAGAGTGGAACAAAACACCAGGCATAAGGCCGAGCCTTCCACCCTTTACCAAGTATATAGATGCATTAAAGTAAATAAGAGATAATAATGATATCCCAACAATATCCATGTTCCAACATGGAACAAGCTTCATCTTCACCTGCAACTAGCAACGCTATCAGAGGGCCTGAGCAAAAGTGGTAACATAGCCAAACAACGGTTTGCTAGGAAAGGTGGGTTAGAGGCTTGACATGGCAATATGGGAGGCATGATATATCAAGTGGTAGGTAGCGCGGCATAGCAATAGAACACACAACTAGAAGGCAAAGATAGAAGTGATTTCGAGGGTATGGTCATCTTGCCTACAAAGTTCTCAGAGTTGTCGAAAGCTTGATCCTCGTTAGCGTACTCAATAGGTTCCTCGGTCACGTACTCGTATCCCAACTCTCCCCAAAGCAAGAACACAAGCAAAGGACCAACAATCAATCATGGTGCAATGCACAAACAACATGATTTAAAACATGGCATGATATGCAAGACATGATATGCAATGCATATGATGCAAAGATGGGTGCAACAGACAAAACAATTCACACGACGAAACCCGAAAACAGGAAAGGCATCTGGAGCATCGGTCTTGGGGCGTCACACAAGATCTATCTAGGAGATGCATAGCAACGAGAGGGGGAGAGTGTGTCCATGTACCCTCATAGACCGAAAGTGGAAGCATTTGATAACATGGTTGATGTAGTCGAACTTCTTCTTGTTCCGACCGATCAAGCACCGAACGTACGACACCTCCGAGTTTTGCACATGTTCAGCTCGGTGACGTCCCTCGAACTCTTTATCTAGCAAAGTGTCGAGGGAGAGTTCCGTCAGCATGACGATGTGATGACGGTGATGGTGAAGTGATTCGCGCAGGGCTTCGCCTAAGCACTACGAAGATATGACCGAAGGCGTAAACTGTGGAGGGGGCGCCACACACGGCTAAAAATTGTTGGTGTGCCCTCTAGGGTGCCCCCCACATATATATAGGTTGTAGGGGAGGAGAGGTACCCAAGGGGTGACCCAAGTAGGAGGAATCCTACTTGGGTTCCTCCCCAATTTGCCCTCCTTCCTTATTATCCGGAGGGGAAAGGAAAGAGAGAGGGGGGGTGGAAAGGGGAGGCCGAATCCTCCCCTTCCCTTTTCCCTTCCCCTCTTTCCTTCTCCTCCCATTTCAGCCTATATGGGGGTGCACTAGCCCCTTGTGGGCTGGTCTGTCCCTCTCTTGGCCCATAAGGCCCATATCTTTGCCGGGGGTGCCCGGAACCCCTTTCGGTGACCCGATATGTACCCGTTACCCTCCGGAACACTTCCGGTGTCTGAATACTATTGTCCTATATATCAATCTTTACCTCTCGAACATTTAGAGACTCCTCATCATGTCTGTGATCTCATCCAGGACTCCGAAAAAAATTCAGTAACCAAATCACATAATTCATATAATACAAAATCGTCATCAAACGTTAAGCATGCGGACCATACGGGTTCGAGAAATATGTAGACATGACCGAGACACCTCTCTGGTCAATAACCAACAGCTGAACCTGGATGCTCATATTGTCTCCTGCATATTCTACGAGGATCTTCATCGGTCGAACCGTTATGACAACATACTTTATTCCCATTGTCCATCAGTATGTTACTTGCCCGAGATTCAATCATCGGTGTCTTCATACCTTGTTCAATCTCATTACCCGCAAGTCTCTTTACTCGTTCTGTAATACATCGTCCACAACTAACTCATTAGTCACAGTGCTTGCAAGGTTTCTTATGATGTGCATTATCGAGAGGGCCCAGAGATACCTCTCCGATACTCAGAGTGACAAATCCTAATCTCGATCTATGCCAACCCAACAAACACCTTCGGAGATACCTGTAGAGCATCTTTATAATCACCAGTTACGTTGTGACGTTTGATAGCACATAAGGCAATTCTACGGTATCCGGGAGTTTCATAATCTCATAGACGAAGGAATATGTATTTGACATGAAGAAAGCAATAGCAATAAAACTGATTAATCAATATGCTATGCTAACGGATGGGTCTTGTCCATCACATCATTCTCCTAATGATGTGATCCCATTCATCAAATTACAACATATGTCTATGGTTAGGAAACTTAACCATCTTTGATTAACAAGCTAGTTTAGTAGAGGCTTACTAGGGACACGGTGTTTTGTCTATGTATCCACAGATGTATCAACTTTCCGGTTAATAAAATTCTAGCATGAATAATAAACATTTATGATGATATAAGGAAATATAAAATAACAACTTTATTATTGCCTCTAGGGCATATTTCCTTCAGTCTCCTACTTGCACTAGAGTCAATAATCTAGTTCAGATCGCCATGTGATTTAACACCAATAGTTCACATCTTTATGTGATTAACAACCATAGTTCACATCATCATGTGACCAACACCCAAAGGATTTACTAGAGTCAATAATCTAGTTCACATCGCTATGTGATTAACACCCAAAGAGTACTAAGGTGTGATCATGTTTTGCTTGTGAGAGAAGTTTAGTCAACGGGTCTGCTACATTTAGATCCGTATGTATTTTGCAAATTTCCATGTCTACAATGCTCTGCATGGAGCTACTCTAGCTAATTGCTCCTACGTTCAATATGTATCTGGATTGAGACTTAGAGTCATCTAGATCAGTGTCAATGCTTGCATCGACGTAAATCTTTACGACGAACTCTTTATCACCTCCATAACCGAGAAACATTTCCTTAGTCCTCTTTAGGTACCTAAGGATAATTTTCACCATTGTCCAGTGATATACTCCTAGATCACTACTGTACCCCATTGCCAAACTCATGGCAAGGTATACAATAGGTCTGGTACACAGCATGGCATACTTTATAGAATCTATAGCTGAGGCATAGGGAATGACTTTCATTCTCTCTCTATCTTCTACCGTGGTCGGGTTTTGAGTCTTAATCAACTTCACACCTTATAATACATGCAAGAACTTCTTCTTTGACTGATCCATTTTGAACTCCTTCAAATCTTGTCAAGGTATGTACTCATTTGAAAGTCTTATCAAGCTTCTTGATCTATCTCTATAGATCTTGATGCCCAATATGTAAGCAGCTTCTCCGAAGTCTTTTATTGAAAAATTCATATTCAAATATCCTTTTATGCTATCCAGAAATTCTAGATCATTTCCAATTAACAATATGCCATCCACATATAATATTATAAATGCTACAGAGCTCCCACTCACTTTCTTGTAAATACATGCTTTACCATAAGTCTGTATAAAACCATATGCTTTGATCACCTTATCAAAGCGTATATTCCAACTCTGAGATGCTTGCACCAGTCCATAGATGGATCACTAGAGTTTGCACACTTTGTTAGCACCTTTAGGATCGACAAAACCTTTTGGTTGCATCATATACAACTCTTCTTTAGGAAATCCATTAAGAATGTAGTTTTGACATCCATTTTCCAAATTTCATAAAATGCAGCAATAGCTAACATGATTCGGACAGACTTAAGCATCACTACGAGTGAGAAAATCTCATCGTAGTCAACTCCTTGAACTTATCAAAAATATTTTGCGAAAAGTCGAGCTTTGTAGATAGTAACACTATCATTAGCGTCCATCTTTCTCTTGAAGATCCATTTATTCTCAATTTCTTGCTGATCATCAGGCAAGTCCACCAAAGTCCACACTTTGTTCTCATACATGGATCCCATCTCAGATTTCATGGCTTCAAGCCATCTGTCGGAATCTGGGCTCATCATAACTTCTTCATAGTTCATAGGTTCATCTTGGTTTAGCAACATGACTTCTAGAACATGATTACCATTCCACTCTAGTGCGGATCATGCCATGGTTGACCTATGAGGTTCAGTAGCAACTTGATCTGAAGTTTCATGATCATTATCATTATTTTCCTCACTAGTTAGTGTAGGCATCACGGGAACGGATTTCTCTGATGTGCTACTTTCCGAATTGAGAGAATGTACAATTACCTCATCAAGTTCTACTTTCCTCCCACTTACTTCTTTCGAGAGAAACTCCTTCTCTAGAAAGGATCCATTCTTAGCAACAAAGATCTTGCCTTCGAATCTGTGGTAGAAAGTGTACCCAACAATTTCTTTTGGGTATCCTATGAAGACACACTTCTCTGATTTGGATTCAAGCTTATCAGGCTGATGCCTTTTCACATAAGCATCATAACCCCAAACTTTATGAAACGACAACTTTGGTTTCTTGCCAAACCATAGTTCATACGATGTCGTCTCAACGGATTTGGACGGTGTCCTATTTAATGTGAATGCAGCTGTCTCTAGTGCATAACCCCAAAACAATAGTGGTAAATCGGTAAGAGACATCATAGATCACACCATATCTAATAAAGTATGGTTACGACGTTCAGACACACCATTACACTGTGGTGTTCCAGGTGGCATGAGTTGTGAAACTATTCCACATTGTTTTGAATGAAGGCCAAACTCGTAACTCAAATATTTGCCTCCGCGATCAAATCGTAGAATCTTTATTTTCTTGTTACGATGATTCTCCACTTCACTCTGAAATTCTTTAAACTTTTGAAATGTTTCATACTTGTGTTTCATTAAGTAGATATACCCATATCTTCTCAAATCATATGTGAAGGTTGGAAAATAACATACCCACCACAAACCTCAACACTCATCGGACCGCATACAACGGTATGTATTATTTCCAGTAAGCCATTAGCTCGCTCCATTGTTCCGGAGAATGGAGTTTTTAGTCATCTTGCCCATGAGGCATGGTTCGCAAGTGTCAAATGATTCATAATCAAGTAATTTTAAAAGTCCATCTGCATGGAGTTTCTTCATGCGCTTTACACCAATATGACCTAAACGGCAGTGCCACAAATATGTTGCACTCTCATTATCAACTTTGCATCTTTTGGCATCAATATTATGAATAAGTGTATCACTACAATCGAGATTTAATAAACCATTCACATTGGGTGTATGACCATGGAAGGTTTTATTCATGTAAACAGAACAACAATTATTCTCTGACTTAAATGAATAACTGTATTGCAATAAACATGATCCAATCATATTCATGCTCAACGCAAACACCAAGTAACATTTATTTTAGGTTCAATACTAATCCCGAAGGTAAAGGTAGTTGCGATGGTGATCTTATCAACCTTGGAATCACTTCCAACACACATTTTCACCTCGCCCTTAACTAGTATCTGTTCATTTTGCAACTTCTGTTTCGAGTTACAAATCTTAGCAACTAAACCGGTATCAAATACCCATACTATGAACACTAGTAAAGTACACATCAATAATATGTATATCAAATATACCTTCGTTAACTTTGCCATCCTTCTTATCCGTCAAGGTTTTTGGGGCAGTTCCGCTTCCAGTGACCTTTTCCTTTGCAGTAGAAGCACTTAGTTTCAGGTTTGGGTCTAGCTTTGGGCTTATTCACGAGAGTGACAACTTGCTTGTCATTCTTCTTGAAGTTACCTTTCTTTCCGTTACCCTTTTCTTGAAACTAGTGGTATTGTTAACCATCAACACTTGATGCTATTTCTTGATTTCTACCTTCACCGATTTCATCATCGTGAAGAGCTTGGGAATCGTTTTCATCATCCCTTGTATATTAAAGTTCATCACGAAGTTGTAGTAACTTGGTGATAGTGACTAGAGATCTCTGTCAATCACTATCTTATCTGGAAGATTAACTCCCACTTGATTCAAGCAATTATAGTACCCAGACATTCTGAGCACATGGTCTTCTTCTCACTCTCTCACCCTCTCTAGATCTAAACAAGACCGTGGTGTCCACTCTCTTTCTATCTCTCTCCCTCTCTCTCTCTCTCTCTCCCTCTCTCTCTCTCTCTGGTTGACACAGATCCGGCCAGATACCTTCCGCTAGTGGTCGCCGGTGGTGAGCGAGGAAGCCGATGCGTGCCGTCTTCTTTGACCTAGTATCGGAGTGGGATGTCCTCCTCACCCTTGCTCCCCGTCGTTGAGTCGGCAGATCCCGCCACCTGCCTCTATTGGTGAACATTGCACGGAAAACAAAAAAAATTCTACGCACACGCAAGATCTATCTATGGAGATGCAAAGCAACGAGAGGGGGATAGCATCTTCATACCCTTGAAGATCGCTAAGCAGAAGCATTTATCAACGCGGTTGATGTAGTCGTACACCTTCACGATCCGTCCGATCAAGTACCGAACGTACGACACCTCGACATTCAGCACATGTTCAGTTCGATGACATCCTCTCCTTGATCCAGCAAGACGGGCGAAGTAGTAGATGAGTTCCGGCAGCACAATGGTGTGGTGACGGTTTTGGTGAAGAACAATATCCGCAAGGCTTCGCCAAGCACAATGGAAACTATGATGAAGGATAAACTAGAGGGATGGGCTTGCTGACACATGGCTTGGTGTATCTTGATGTGTCCCGGGTGCTAGCCCTGCCCCTTTATCTATATGTTGAGCCCTGGGGTCGTAACTTGGAGAAAGAGCCTCCTCAAAGTCGGTTTTGCCTGTAAGGAAGAGTCCTTCTCGGACTTCCAGGACCAGACGCCACAATCCTTGGCGTCTGGCCTAGACGCCATGGGCCTCGGTGTCTGGCCTAGGGCTAGATGCTAGGGTCTCTGGTGTTTGGCCCCTGGCCTCCGCAAAACTCCCTTTGCACCGAGCTAAAGCCTCGTGGCCTTTACCCCTTGGCCGAGCCATATCATCCAATATATCAATCTTTACCTCCGGACCATTCTGGAGCTCCTCGTCATGTCCGTGGTCTCATCCGGGACTCCAAACAACATTCGGTCACCAACATACATAACTTATATAGTACTATACCGTCAACAAACATTAAGCGTGCGGACCCTACGGGTTCGAGAACTATGTAGACATGACCGAGATACCTCGCTGGTCAATAACCAAAAGCGGAACCTGGATGCCAATATTGGCTCCTACATATTCTATGAAGATCTTTATCGGTCAAACCTTATGACAACATACGTAATTCCCTTTGTCCATCAGTATGTTACTTTCCCGAGATTAGATCGTCGGTATCTCTATACCTAGTTCAATCTCATTACTAGGAAGTCTCTTCACTCATTCCATAATACATCACCTCGTGACTAACTCCTTAGTCGTTTTCTTGCAAGCTTATGACGTGTATTACCCAGAGGGACTAGAGATACCTCTCCGATTCTCGGAGTGACAAATCCTAATCTCGATCTATGCCAACTCAACAAACACCTTCAGAGATACCTGTAGAGTATCGTTATAATCACTCAGTTATGTTGTGACGTTTGATAGCACACAAGGCATTCCTCCGGTATCCAAGAGTTGCATAATCTCATAGTCTAAGGAATATGTATTTGACATGAAGAAAGCAATAGCAATAAAACTTAATGATCATTATGCTAAGATAACGAATGGGTCTTGTCCATCACATCATTCTCCTATTGATGTGATCCCGTTATCAAATGACAACTCATGTCCATGGTTAGGAAACATTAACCATCTTTGATCAATGAGCTAGTCAAGTAGAGGCTCACTAGGGACACGGTGTTTGTTTATGTATTCACACATGTATTTAGGTTTCCGATCAATACAATTCTAGCATGAATAATGAACATTTATCATGAATAAGGAAATATAAAATAACAACTTTATTATTGCCCCTAGGGCATATTTCCTTCAGTCTCCCACTTGCACTAGAGTCAATAATCTAGTTCACATCACCATGTGAGTAACACCCATAGTTCACATCGCCATGTGAGCAATACTTAAAGAGTTTACTAGAGTCAATAATCTAGTTCACATCGCCATGTGATTAACAACCAAAGAGTACTAAGGTGTGATCATGTTTTGCTTATGAGAGAAATTTAGTCAACGGGTCTTCCATATTCAGATCCATATGTATTTTGCAAAATTCTATGTCTACAATGCTTTGCATGGAGCTACTCTAGATAATTTTCAACCTGACACCCGCCGGGTTCGGCTGCGGGTAATGGTCGCTGTCGGTGTCAAAACTGGCGGATCTCGGGTAGGGGGTCCCGAACTGTGCGTCTAGGGCGGATGGTAACAGGACGCAAGGGACACGAAGTTTTACCCAGGTTCGGGCCCTCTTGATGGAGGTAAAACCCTACGTCCTGCTTGATTAATATTGATGATATGGGTAGTACAAGAGTAGATCTACCACGAGATCGGAGAGGCTAAACCCTAGAAGCTAGCCTATGGTATGATTGTTGTTCTATATGTTGTCCTACGGACCTAAACCCTCCGTTTTATATAGACACCGGAGAGGGTTAGGGTTACACAAAGTCAGTTACAATGGTAGGAGATCTACATATCCGTATCGCCAAGCTTGCCTTCCACGCCAAGGAAAGTCCCTTCCGGACACGGGACGAAGTCTTCAATCTTGTATCTTCATAGTCTAGGAGTCCGGCTGAAGGTATAGTCCGGCCATCCAGACACCCCCTAATCCAGGACTCCCTCAGTAGCCCTTGAACCAGGCTTCAATGACGACGAGTCCGGCGCGCAGATTGTCTTCGGCATTGCAAGGCGAGTTCCTCCTCCAAGTACTTCATAGAAGATTTTGAACACAAAGATAGTGTCCGGCTCTGCAAAATAAGTTTCTACATATTGCCATAGAGAGAATAATATTTACACAAATCTAATCTGCTGACGTATTCGTAGTGTGACAGCGCACCACGGCCAAGCCTTTATTCGAATCGTTTTATTGTCCCACCTCAGCGTGTCATGCAAGGCGGTTTCCTTGGCACGTCTCATCAAAGCAGAGATCGTGTCCCCTTATTCCGGGATTCTCATCAATACGGGCGTGGGTAACCCAACAGCTTCTTGGACTCCTAGACTATAGGCAAGTCCAAACGGCCACAGAGAGGACACTTGATATTCACCCTCTTTATAAAGGGACAATGCTTTTATTTTTTCCCTCCCGTGCTCAATCGAATCCTTCCCCCACCTCAAGCTCAAACACCCAAAGTTCAGGTCAGGTGCTCCGAACCTTCAATCATGTCCAGATCTAGCCTTCAAGGCCGATGGGTGCCTTCCTCCGTCACGGAAGAAGACATCAAAAAGTTGAGGGAGGCCAGATATCTAACCGCCGAGGTTTTGCATCGGCTGCCTGCCCGAGGGCAGGCCGTCCCCTCCCCCGAACCCAACAAGAACGTCGTGTTTATCTCCCACTTCCTCCAAGGTCTAGGCCTTGCTCTAGATCCTTTCGTCAGGGTTTTGATGTTTTATTACGGGCTAGATTTCCATGATCTAGCTCCAGACTCCTTTCTTCATATCACGACATTTATTGTCGTGTGTGAGGCCTTCCTCTGGGTTACCCCTCACTTTGGCCTGTGGCTCAAGACCTTTGAAGTAAAGCCGAAGATGATCGAGGGGCAACATGCAGCGTGTGGAGGTGCCTCAATATGTAAGACGACGGGAGCTCCATGGCCCAAAGGTTCCATTCCAGAGGTGTCTGAATTGTGGCAATAGGAGTGGTTCTACATCACGGCTCCTAGAAGTGCCAAGTGGGCGGCCGCCCTGTTTTCCGCTCAGGCCCTCCACCACAACTGATGTCATGGATCAGCAGAGGTCTGAGCTGGGGTCCAGCCAAGGACGTGCCTATACTGCAAAGCCGCAATCAAGATCACTTCAATGGAGATTTTAGTTTGGTTGCGGTAATACAAGTTATGCTGGTTCGTCAAGTCCAGCCTTGCAAACGCCGACCCCTTCGCTTGTGGGAGTTCAATCCCGAGGGACCGCGTGTCATTCAAAATTTCCTCGGCCTGACGCATGAGGAGATGTACAAGTCATTCTTCGGACCTGAGGTAGAGTGTCCGGAAATCACTGAGGACGTGGGCCTGAGCAGTAACCGCGCCATCGAACAGGTAAGGAATCTTCCGGCCGAACATACTATCTCTCATTTGTCACGAAGTTATTTCTTAGAGTTTGCTTTTTGACCAGGACTGGCTAACAAAGGCGAAGTTGATTCGGTGTTCGGCCCCCCTCCCTGAGGGTTTGGACAATCCGGTATTGGAAAAGATGCTCCAGGTCGCACCTTGCCTGGAGCCCTTGAAGGAAGATACTGGGGAGGATAATACGGGCAGATGCGGGCCCCCAACGCTGCCCATTCTACCCGAGGGAGTGAGCGTAACCATGAAGGAAGACGACTGGAGGAGGAAAAGGACTGCGCCCGGGGATTCGGAAGCCGAAGCTTCCAAACGGGAGAAGAAGTCTCCCACAGAGGGTCCTACCTTGGGGGGTGCTTTTTCCGCACAAAGTCCGTAGGGGGATCAATTCTCCAGCGAGTCGTAAGTGACCCGAAATACTTTAATAGTACAGGTATGCCATCCTTTTCTTCTGAGAAAATAACCACCGCATATATCTTTGCAGTTCGGGCCTTAGCCCCTCTCAAATGAGCTCGTCTTCGGGGGATCTTCTTCCAGAGATGATGGAGAGCGAAACGCCTCCTCCGGACTCCTCCGCTCCGGAAGCGGGCGATCCCGAAGTGTCGTCGCGGAGGGCCTCTCCGAGTACGGTGAGGCTAGAAGATAATCCCATTGACCCCCGAAGCTCCCAGTGTCTGGCTCCCGAAGAGAGCAGACAAAAGAGTCCGACACCGTCTGGTGTGCGATCGGATGTTCTGAGGGAGTTGGTGGGGCGAGCGGCCATCTCAGATGAACACCGTGTGCTGATGAATACGGTGATGGAGAGAATCTCGTCCGCCAAAAGCGGATTGCATGAAGCTTTTATGAGTCTACTGACAGGCTTTGAGGTACGTAAAATAATGTATGATAGTCCTGCACAAGCTAGGTGTGCCCTGTGTAGATAGTAGCCCCTGAGACTCTGGTTGTCGTTGGAAACGACGATGAACAGAGGATCATATTCCCAGGTAATAACCATACTGCCTCTATGTGCAGGTGATGGAAGCTCCGGTGGCTAGCCGGACTAGCGAGTTTGCCGATTTAAAACATCAGTTGGATGCGGCAGACGCCGACATCGAGCTTGCTAACAAAAGGCTTGACGAGGCACAGGGTAAGTGTCATTATCTGGTAAACACCACATAGTAAGAGCAGCATGATGCCAGTATCTTTAATATGTTGTGACTGCAGATGGAGCTGCCACTGTTGAAGCCTTGCGGGCAGAACTTTCCCGAGCGAAGGAACAAGCGAGGTTTGGTAATGCGGCTGCTTTGAAGGCGGCCGAAGAGTTGAAAGCCGAGAAGGCCGCGCATGGCGAGAGCCGAGATAAGATGGCCAAGATGGCCATAGAATTAAAAGCCGTCGCCGACCATTGCCGGGTTCTTGAAAAGGAAAACCTAGCGAAGGCATCGGACCTTGAGAAGGCTGCTGCGACGAGAAAAGACATCCGCTCTGCTATGAGGGCGAAGAAGGAGGAGCTGCGGGAAGCTGGGGATATTGTAGCTGGGAAATCCTTTATATTGCGGAGGAAGTTCGGAGATCCACGGTATGCCTCTCTGGATCGGCTGTGGAGTTCGGAGGATGTGTATATGGATTTGGCGGCGAGCGCTGCCGATGCGGCCAAGTACTTCCAGGGTCAGACGGACCGTGAAGTGGACCAGCTGTTTTGGACACAATTCCATTCTCCCAAGCGTCCGCTTTCATTGACTGACCAATTAGCCGAATGGGCCGAACTGAATAGGTTGTCCGGACTCGCCATGAGGTCTGTTGTGGATCAGCTATGGCCGGAAAGGCCAAAACCGAACAACTATTTCAGCTTGGTACAACAGTTCCTTGACATGGTGCCGCGCATTAATGCGATGAAGAGGTCGGCGTGCATAGAGGGCTCATGGATGGCCTTTGCCCGTGTTAAAGCATACTGGGCGGAGATGGATGCTACCACTGTTGCAGCGCGGGATTCGACCATAGGTCGAATGGCTGCTCAGCACTACTTTGAAGAAGTTCTTGAGGGTGCTCATTTGATAGAGACCCAGTGCTCAAAAAATATTATGTTTGAGTGATATGTAATCTCATTGTAAGCGAAATGCTTTTATAAATTTTTATAAGGCTATTTTTATACTTTTGCCTGAAAGTAATATTATGCCTCCTGGGCGGCCGTTTATGTATACATGTGTATAACCTGAAAGATTACAGCCGTCGGATTCAACCCCCACGCATATAATGCGGAGGTGCTCGCAAAAAACATGTGTTCACACTTAACCCAATGTCTTGGTCCTATTAAGGAGGTGATAGCGGAGCGAGCGAGGCAACTGGACTATAATGCTTTAGCACTTTCACTTAGCCATAGGAGTTTGACAGTGGGGCTACTAGATAGCCCCTGGTGGCTCCGCACTCTCCCGATCCCGGGGTGCATACATGCCTGGCCGGAAAACGGCCCTTCGTTAAGGCGGAGGAATTCTAACATTCCAGCAGGTCATCGAGTGGTTGACCAGTCTCACGCTATATCATGACAGTCAGTTTTCGGCTTTCTCTACTGAGGTGCTCGTCCGGATGAACCAGGGCACAATTGCAGTAGTTCTCCTGGTGCTACCTTAGCCGATAAAGCGGAACGTAAGGCACCAAAACACAGGAGTCGGGCAAACCCAACATTTGACCAAAGACAATGATTCAGAGCTGATGCATATAGGGCCAAACTCGCGACACCGAACACTCCCTAAGGTATTCGGTCTTTATGGTATAAACCGGGCCTAAATAATGGCCTTTGTAAGAAGCCCCTTGTGTCCAGGTACGTGCATTGTTCTGGCGTGGCCACATGCCAAGACTTCAGCATCCTTCTCAACGGTGGATATGTATCAACAAGAGACAGTAAAAAAGGTTTATGCAGGGTCTTAATCTAAAAAGAATCCTTGGAGCGGGTCCCTGCTGCACGTCTGCGCCTGTGTCTCCGTTGTGCCGTATCCTGGACGGGTGTAGCATGATGATCATCTGTAAAAGAGAGGAATTTAGGTGAAAAAGTTTTCGTGCAAAAAGATAGTTTTTAAAGAAACCATGTATAATTCAAGATGAGAAGAAATTGCCACTTGTCTGCGTGCGTTGAGCCCCTTGTATTGACAAATAGGGGTGTGACCATTTATTCGGTATAAATAGAGGCGCCGGACTTGATTAGTTGTGTTTGAGGTCTTGACGACCTATTGGATGCTTTCGCTGATCCGGGTGCCTTTAGTGTGCGGCTGCCAAGGCAGCCGCACTCTCTTCGGCGTGCAGAGATCGCTTGATATTTCTGTTCACTGAAATGATGCCATGTGGACCGGGCATCTTGAGTGTGAGGGAGGCATAGTGTGGTATTGCATTAAAGCGAGCGAAAGCTTCGCGTCCGAGCAGTGCTTGATAGCCACTTTGGAACAGATGGATGTGGAAGGTTAAATGCTCGCGACGAAAGTTATCGGGGGAGCCGAATATAACGTGTAGTAGGAGGGAGCCCGTACAACGAGCCCCTGGGCCTGGCGTTACTCCTTTAAAGGTAGTATTGCTATGGCGAATTTTTGTTGGGTCTAACCCCATCCCGCAGATTGTATCCTGATATATTAGGTTTAGATTGCTGCCACCGTCCATCAAGACTCGTGTGAAGTGATATCCGCCAATTACTGGGTCTAATACCAGGGCAGCCCATCCTGCGCGTCGGATACTTGCTAAGTAATCGAGATGGTCGAAAGTGATCGGTTGAGACGACCAGTGGCAGGACTTCGCGGTGACAGGCACTTGGGTATATTTTCCTGGGAGTGCCGTGTTGTTTTTTCCCTTGATCACGTGTAACACATTTACTGTTTTGACTTCTGGTGGAAATTTCTTTTGTTCCCCAGTGTCTTGCTTGGGAGGCTCGTCCTTGCCTTCACTTGGTGTATCCTCCCCCTTGTGTACGGCGTTGAGCTTGCCAGACTGCTTGAAGACCCAAATTCTCTGTGGGTATGATTAGCAGGTTTACCAGGGGTACTATGGATCTGACATCCTTGGTCCAGAATTTTGTTGAGGCTGGACAGTTCATCCCTGGTGCCTTTAGAGGGCGGCTTTTGACCTGGCCGAGAGCTTTTGAATCCGGCGTTTACTGCCGTGCCCTTCGTGTTGTCTTCTTTATTCCGGAGTTTGTTATTGTTGTTGCTCCATGACTTCCCGTTTCCATCTCTAACTTCAGATGTACTGGGGTCGCTGGTGCTGCATCTGGCTAGCCAGCTATCCTCACCCGCGCAAAAGCGGGTCATGAGGCTGGTTAATGCGGCCATCGTTCTCGGCTTATTTTGGCCGAGGTGTCTGACGAGCCATTCGTCACGGATGCTATGCTTAAAAGCTGCCAAGGCTTCGGCGTCCGGACAGTCGATAATCTGGTTCTTTTTAGTAAGAAACCTGTTCCAAAGCTTTCGGGCTGACTCTCCGAGCTGTTGAGTTATATGACTCAAATCGTCCGCATCCGAAGGTCGGACATAAGTCCCTTGAAAATTTGCCCGAAAGGCATCTTCGAGCTCTTCCCAACTTCCAATGGAGCTTTCGGGGAGGCCTTAAGCCAGTGACGAGCTGGCCCTTTGAGCTTGAGGGGTAAGTACTTGATGGCGTGGAGATCATCTCCTCGAGCCATAGGGATATGAAGGATGTAGTCCTCAATCCAGACCACAGGGTCTGTTGTTCCGTCGTCTGTCTCTATGTTTACGGGTTTGAATCCCTCTGGAATTCATGGTCCAGCACCTCATCGGTGAAACATAGGGGGTGTGCGGCACCCCTATAGCTGGGTGTACCGCGTTGTTCGGATGTTTGTTGTGTTGCATTGTATGATGGGGCGCGCTTGCGTGGTCCATAGATGGATCTTGTTGCGCCATCCTTTGGGTGCGAGCCCTCGCATGGGTCGCATGTTGTATTATGAGTGGCGTTGTATGCCGCTCTGTCTTGGTAGAGGGGTCGTCTATCCGGCCAGGTGGCTGCTTTGATATTTGGTTGTGGGGGGTCTGAGGCCTCCTCATCGAATTCAGGTAGCAGCTTCCACTTTGGGTAGCTCTTGGAGGGGCGATTGTCGCCGTACCTCGCTGCTGTGTTGAGTATTTTAATCCATCTGATTTGGAGTGTGTCTTGCGCAGCCTTGAGCCTTTGCTTCTACTTTTTAAGACTCCTCACGGTGGCAACAAGTCTTTTACGGGCATTCTGCTGCTCCGGGTGCCTGTCCGGCGTTATGTCGTCCGGACCATTATCCTTGATAGAATTTGTTTGTTTGGTTTGATTATCCGGATTGTCGTTGTCCGGCAGCGGTTCGCCCTGCTCCAGTGCTGGGTCTGTGTGATCGTTATTTCTGTCGAGGCGTGATTTGGGGCGGCGCTTGCGTCGCCGCTTTGACTGCTTCTCGAGGGAACAAGCCTTCGGTGCGTCCTTCCGCTCCTCATCATCATCTTTTGGTGCATCCACCATGTATACGTCATATGACGAGGTGGCTTTCCAGGGCCCAATAGGCGCTGGTTCTTCATCGTCTCCTTCATCGGCGTCCATACCATCGATGTCTTCGGAGTCGAAGTCGAGCATGTCGGTTAAATCGTCGATAGTGGCTACAAAGTGGGTGGTGGGTGGGCTTTGAATTTCTTCATCATCCGTATCCCAACCTTGCTGACCATAGTCTGGCCAGGGCTCTCCTGATAAAGAGAGAGACTTTAGTGTCTTCAGAATATTGCCGAAAGGTGAGTGCTGAAAGATGTCTGTGGTAATAAACTCCATGATCGGCGCCCAATCGGATTCGATCGGCAGGGGCGCGGAGGGTTCAGAGTCCGGCTCCTTGGAGTCACGAGTCCCGCGGAGTGCAGGGCTGGTGTTCGGCTCGATCGCCGTTGGGATCACAGCCCTCGAGGCGGCGTCCAACCACCCATCCTCGATCAGCGCAGTTGGCTCCGAATTAAGGGTCGAAGCCGATGCGGGTGCGGCCTCCATGGCACTGTTCGGCGGCAGAGCTAGATCATGCTCGTCGTGACAGTGCGGCGCACTCGGCAGTGGCTCGAATCCGTCGAAGATCAAGTCCCCGCGGATGTCAGCCGTGTAGTTTAAACTTCCAAATCTAACCTGACGGCCAGGGGCATAGCTTTCGATCTGCTCCAGATGGCCAAGTGAATTGGCCCGCAGTGCGAAGCCACCGAAGACGAAGATCTGTCCGGGGAGGAAGGTCTCTCCCTGGACTGCATCGCTATTGATGATCGTAGGAGCCATCAAGCCTAACGGCGACGACACAGAGGAACTCTCAATGAAAGCACCAATGTCGGTGTCAAAACCGGTGGATCTCGGGTAGGGGGTCCCGAACTATGCGTCTAGGCCGGATGGTAACAGGAGGCAAGGGACACGAAGTTTTACCCAGGTTCGGGCCCTCTTGATGGAGGTAAAACCCTACGTCCTGCTTGATTAATATTGATGATATGGGTAGTACAAGAGCAGATCTACCACGAGATCGGAGAGGCTAAACCTTAGAAGCTAGCCTATGGTATGATTGTTGTTCTATATGTTGTCCTACGGACCTAAACCCTCCGGTTTATATAGACACCGGAGAGGGTTAGGGTTACACAAAGTCGGTTACAATGATAGGACATCTACATATCCATATCGCCAAGCTTGCCTTCCACGCCAAGGAAAGTCCCTTCCGGACACGGGACGAAGTCTTTAATCTTGTATCTTCATAGTCCAGGAGTCCGGCTGAAGGTATAGTCCAGCCATCCGGACACCCCCTAATCCAGGACTCCCTCAGTCGCCCATGCCCATACCCATCTCATTATTTTTCCCATACCCGTACTCGTACCCGCACCTCGAGTTTCAAACTATTCCCATACCCGTACCCAATCGGTTGCGGGTAATACCCGCGGGTAAAAATACTCATCTTGGTCATCTTACCCAATTCACACTTCATCATGTATTTTTTGACATTTACACATATATACACAATATTTCAGCATGTTATTAATTTTTAAAAATGTCCAATTATATATACATGGGTAAGTAGCCTATAGGTGAACATTTCCTTTGCAGTAGAAGCACTCAGTTTCAGGCTTAGGTCCAACTTTGGGTTTCTTCATGGGAGTGGCAACTTGCTTGCCATTCTTCTTGAAGTTCTGTTTCTTTCCCTTTGCCCTTTTTCTTGAAACTAGTGCTCTTGTTAACTATCAACACTTGATGCTCTTTCTTGATTTCTACGTTCGCTGATTTCAGCATCGCGAAGAGCTCGGGAATCGTTTTCGTCATCCCTTGCATATTATAGTTCATCACAAAGTTCTAGTAGGTAGGCGATAGTGACTAGAGAACTCTATCAATCACTATCTTATCCGGAAGATTAACTCCCACTTGATTCAAGCGATTGTAATACCCAGACATTCTGAACACATGCTCACTGACTGAGCTATTCTCCTCCATCTTGTAGGCAAATTACTTGTCAGAGGTCTCATACCTCCAGACACGAGCATGAGTCTGAAATACCAATTTCAGCTCTTGGAACATCTCATATGCTATGTGGCGTTCAAAACGTTTTTGAAGTCTCGGTTCTAAGCCGTAAAGCATGGTACACTAGACTATTAAGTAGTCATCATATCGAGCTTGCTAAACGTTCATAACGTCTGCATTTGTTCCTGCAATAGGTCTGACACCTAGTGGTGTATCAAGGACATAAATCTTCTGTGCAGCAATGAGGATAATCCTCAGATCATGGACCCAGTCCGCATCATTGCTACTATCATCTTTCAACTTAGTTTTATCTAGGAACATAATATATATATATATTATATAGGGGAGCTACATCGCGAGCTATTGATATACAACATAATTTGCAAATACTAACATGACTAAGTTCATGATAAATTAAGTTCAATTAATCAAATTACATAAGAACTCCCACTTAAATAGACATCTCTCAAGTCATCTAAGTGATACCTGATCCAAATCAACTAACCCATGTCCGATCATCATGTGAGAAGGGGTAGTCATTAATGGTGAACATCTCTATGTTGATCATATCTACTATATGATTCACGTTCGACCTTTTGGTCTCCTGTGTTCCGAGGCCATTTCTGTACATGCTAGGCTCGTCAAGTTTAACCCGAGTATTCCGCATGTGCAAAACTATCTTGCACCCATTGTATGTGAACGTAGAGCCTATCACACCCGATCATCATGTGGTGTCTTAGCACGATGAACTGTCGCAATGGTGCATACTCAGGGAGAACACTTATACCTTAAAATTTTAGTGAGGGATCATCTTATAATGCTACTGCCATACTAAGAAAAATACGATGCATAAAATATAAACAACACATGCAATCAAAATATGTGACATGATATGGCCATCATAATCTAGTGCTTCTGATCTCCATCTCCAAAGCATCGTCACGATCTCCATTGTCACCGCCTCGACACCTTGATCTCCATCGTTGTGTTGTGGTCGTTGTCGGTGTCAAAACTGGCGGATCTCGGGTAGGGGGTCCCAAGCTGTGCGTCTAGGATCGATGGTAACAGGAGATGAGGGACACAATGTTTACCCAGGTTCGGGACCTGTCTATGGAGGTAATACCCTACTTCCTGCTTGATTGATCTTGATGAATATGAGTATTACAAGACTTGATCTACCACGAGATCGTAATGGCTAAACCTTAAAAGTCTAGCCTGACTATGACTATGGTTATCCGAATCTACATACCAACCCTCTGGTTTATATAGACACGGGAGGGATCTAGGGTTACACAAGGTCGGTTACAGAGAAAGGAATCTTCATAGTTGGTCGCCAAGCTTGCCTTCCACGCCAAGGAGAGTCCTGTCCGGACACGGGTAGGGTCTTCGGTCTTCGTATCTTCACGGCCCATCAGTCCGGCCCATATCCAATAGATTGGACACCCCGAGGACCCCTTAGTCCATGCCTCCCTCAGTAGCCCGTGAACCAAGCTTCAATGACGATGTGTCCGGCGCGCAGATTGTCTTCGGCATTGCAAGGCGGGTTCCATTTTCCGAGTACTCCAAGATGGTCTTTAGATTAAACAAAGGTGTGCAGATCTGCAACACAAATACCACACACAATTGCAGGGAATATAATATTTCACGAGTCCCATCTGTTGACAACTTTTTACAAGATGACATCATGTCTGTCCGGTTGTTATTTCGAACCGTTTCCTGGTCCACGTTTCGAGGCGTGGCCCTTATTGGCATGTTCTATCGGAGCAGAGATCGTGTCCCCCTTATTGCAGGATCCTCATTAATACGAGCGTGGGTAACCCAACTGTTCCACTGGAATGATTCCTTGGGAATAGGCAGGCTTTTAGGCTTAGGAGGAGGCGTTCAATACCCACTGCCTTTATAAAGGAACCAAGGGCCGTCCTTTTACGCCAAACCTCTCCTCAACCTTTCCAAGCTCGAGTTCTAGCACCCATGGTCCGACTTCATTGCTTCAAGGTTCCCATCATGTCCGGACCCAGCCCTCAAGGCCAATGGGTGGCTTGCTCTGTTACAGAGGAGGACATTGCAAAGCTTAGGGCGGCCAGATACCTGACTGCGGAGATCCACCATAGGCTTCCTGCTCAAGGACATGTTATCCCAACCCGCAGATCCGGCAAGAGGGTCGTTATCATCTCTCACTTCCTCTGAGGGCTACTATTTTATTACAGACTATATTTTCACGATCTAGCTCCGGATTCTTTCCTTCAGTTCTTGGTGTTTATTGTCATGTGCGAGGCCTTCCTTCAAATGCCCCCACACTTCGACTTATGGCTCAAGACCTTTGGTGTGAAGCCAAAGGTAGTCGACTGGGAACAAGTGGAGTGCGGCAGTGCCGTAATAGGCCAGCTTACCAACACTCCCTGGCTAAAAGGCTCCTTCACCGAAGCTTCCAATCAATGGCAGTGAGAGTGGTTTTATGTTACGGAACCCTGTAGCACCAAGTGGGCAGCTACACCAGCCTTCCATTCCGGCCCTCCATTACAGCTTGCATCATGGGTCAATAAGGGGATGGACTGGGGATCAGCTGATGAAGTGCGGACTCTACAGAGCCGCATCCCAACCCTCCTCGAGAGGGACATCGATCTTGTCAATGTGATTCAAGTAATGCTGATCCGGCGAATCTTGCCATGCCAGCGTAGGCCTCTCCACATGTGGGAGTTTAATCCCGAAGGGCCACGAACCCTCCAACACTTCTTAGGTGCTATGCACAAAGGGATGTGGAAGATGTTTTTCGAGAAACGAAAACATTGGCGGGACACCTCCGAAGACGTCGGCCTTGACTGCAACCGTCCGGACACCCCGGTAAGCACTTGTCTTTCAAACACTTTGTAGTTAAATATATGATGATATGCTACCGAGCAAATTATCTTCTTTCAGGGCTGGATAAAGAAAGCAGAACTAATTAGGTGTTTGACCCCCCTTCCCGAAGCCTCAGCGGATCCTGTATTAACAAGGATGCTGGCCCCGTCACCCTACTAGATGTCTGCGAAGGAGGACAAGTCGGGGAGCGGGAGGACCAAAGAGGGCCTCCATCCCGAAGATATTTTAGACGCTGTGTCCGGGGAGATGAAAATCTCATCTCCCGAAGGCAAAAGTAGAGGGGAAGCCAATATTCATTCCCCCTATGGTAAGAAAAGGACCGTCTCCGAAGATTGGGAAGAAAAGGTTCCCAAGCGAGGCAAGATGCCTCTGTCGGGCTGCTCGGGTTTGAAGGACGACATTATTGTGCAGTCCTCCAGCGAGGCCAAGCCTAAATCGTAAGCAAACAAGGGCATTTTACACATACCCCGTTCCTCCCCTGTGACCAGGGTAACATCTAACATGTATGTTTTTTGCAGCTCGGCGCACAATATTTCTCAACAATCATCTTCGTCAGGAGACCTTCTCCCAGAGATGAGGAAAGCGAGACGCCTCCACCAGTCTGCTCGCCTAATAAGGTGGATGACCTCGAGGTGTCGTCCCGGAGGATCTCTCCTGATCCGCAAGTGATGCGAGGGGTGATGAAAACACGAACCGAAGATGACACTTCGGTAGCCCAGGGTCTGGGGGCCAACAATCAAGGCCCCGGACTGTCCGGCTTTCAGCCGGAGACAACTCTAGGGGCGAACGAACAGATCCCTTTGAAGGGAGGTCGTGCTGCTACGGCTGCTTCCGGAGGCCCAGAAACACCAGATATATTGACGGACATGCTGCGACAGGCGTCCGTCTCTGAAGACCATCGTAGCTTGATGGGCGCGGTGGTTAAAAAGGTCCTGTCCGCGAAAAGCGGATTGAATGAAGCCTTCACGAGCCTTCTAAGAGGTTTCGAGGTTTGTGCTGTAATGCTTTCAATTGTGTTTTATTCACAAAATACTCCTATCTATAGATAGTAGCCCCTGAGACTCTGATAGGCTCCCCAAGGGAGGCAATCAGAGGATCAAAAATATTTATCTAGGAAATAATATGACTACTTTGAACACATGCTATTACTTCCCTTGCAACTGCCCGATCCGCGGAGGTTGCAGATCTGCAGCGGAAGATTGAAGAGGCGGATGATGACATCACGCTGATCAACAAGCGTCTTGACGAGGGGCAAGGTATGTTTTTAGGTCAGCCAGTATATTTACGCATGATAACATGAGCATGAAGCTGGAATTGTACACTGAGACGTGCGTTCCTAAAGATGGTGCTGCTGCGGTGGAGGCCCTTTGGGCTGAGCTTGTCCTTGCCAAGGAACAAACCCGGATGAGTAATCTGGCTGCCCATAAGGCGGCTGAAGAATTAAAAACCGAACAAGCTGTTCGGCGCCAATGTGAGGAAAGAATTACTACCACGGCGTGCAAGCTTGAGGAGACCACCGTTCGTTGCGAATTCCTTTAGAAGGATAACAAGACCAGAACGGACGATCTTGACAAGGCCTTACAAGAAGCGAAAGAAGCACGGTCTGAGTCTAGAGCGGCTCGGGAAGAGATCCAGCAAGCTGGGTAGATAGCGGCTGGTAAGCCTTTATTATTACAGACGAAGTTCGGTGATCCGAAGTATTCCCCGCTTAACCAAATGTGGAGTTCTCCGGGCCCTTTTTTAGACCTGCCGAAGAGCGCCTCCGATGCGTCGCAATTTTATCAAGTGCAGGAAGGGTGTGCCATGGAGAAGCTTTTTTGTTCACAGTTCGGCACGCCAAAGCGTCCGTTGTTATTAAATGAATAGATGGCCCAGTGGGCCGAGCTCCATAGGATATTTGGTTCCACCATGAGGGACGTCATAGTCCGGCTGTGGCCTACGGAGCCCATTCCGAATAGTTACTTCGGTTAGGTGTAGAGGCTTGTGGACGCGGTGCCGCGTATCGACACCATTAAGCGTTCAACGTGCATTGAAGGTGCATGGATGGCCTTTGCCCATGTCAAAACATACTGGGCCAAGATGAAGGCCACTGACGTTGCTGTGAGGAGTCCCCCCAAGGGTAAGGACCCTCACGCGCCCGAACACTATTTCAAGGACGTCTTAGAGGGTGCCCGCTTGATAGAGGGTCAGTGCTCGGAAGATATGATATTTGAATGAAATGTATTGAATTGTAAAAGACAGTATGATGATAATATTATAATTTTTGCTTAAAAGTTTTTGGTTCCTCCTGTGCGGCTGTTGTTTGCATAATCTGAAAGTTTTCCAGTCGTCGGCTTCAGCTCCCACGTAGAAAATACGGGGGTGTTCGGAAAAGCATATGATCACTCTTAACCCAACGTCTTGGTCCATGAATGGAGCTGTCAATGCGATGAACGAGGCAACCAGACTATAGGGCGTTAACACTTTCACTTAGCCATAGGAGTTTTATGGTGGGTTTACGATATAAACCCTGGTATGTACGCTGTTATCCCAATGTGGTGCGTTCACATGTATGACCTAAAGAAAGTCCTTCGTGTAATACGGAGGGAATCACGAAAGATTCCGATAAGTCGTCGAGTGGTTGACCAGTTCTCGCCGCATCATGATAGTCAGTTTTCGGCTTTCTCTATTGAGGTGCTCGCCTGGGAAAACCAAGGCACAATCGCAGTAGTTCTCCCTTTACTACCTTAGCCGATAGAGCGGAACGTAAGGTACCAAGCACAGGAGCCGGGCAACCCAACTATTGACCCAAGACACGATTCAGAGCTAATGCATATAAGGCCAAACTCAAGACGCCGAAGTATGCTATAAAGCTATTCGAACTTATTCGCAATTTAGTTTGTTCTTATATCGAGCCCCTAGCAGGGCGTGTGAAATAACACAAGGAGCAAAATACAGTTTTTTTTTGAGAAAAGTGAATAAAGGATATAAATTATATTCACTAGAACTTGAGTGACATGCCAATCATTATTTTGTATATAATAACGCCACGACCCTGGCTATTTGACATGCCAAGGGTCGATGGCTGAGGTAGAAGGCACTTTACAGGCTCACAATATAGAGAGTACGGTCTAAAAAAGTTGTTTTGGACCTCCTGTCGCATGTCTGCGCCGCCTTTCCTCAATGAAGGGCCTCCTTAAAGGGAGTAAATTTTGGATGAATGTACAAACCGGAACTCTGATGGAGTCGACGAGATGACCAGCCTACGAGTTACCTATGATAAAAGGATAATGAAAAAAGAAAAAGTCGTCACAAAAGAATTGAAAAGAAGGGAGTGATAGAAGTACTTGTAGGCCCGTCCGTATTATGCCTCTGCCGATGCCCATGGTATTTTAAGTGCAGTTATGTATGCGCGGTATAGATTTCGCAGATGTGTGAGGTGGACGGTGGAGGCCGAACTTCTAGTCTAGCTCCATAATTGGTCGGTCCTGCTGAATGGAGACCAGCGGCTTAACGGCCGACAAGGTATGCGGTTTAATAACGCCGACTTGTACTCCGGCTGGAGGGAATATAGTATGATCCTCAGTCCGGAGGGAGTATGTCTCATGCTCCTCTGTAGGGGCGTGTGTTATGTATACCATGTTCACCATTTTTACATCGGGGGGAAATTGCTTCTGACCCCCGGTATTTGTTTGGTGAATCTCTTCGTCATCGCTATCATTGGGCGGTCTTTTCCCCTTATGTTCGGTGTTGAGCCTGCGGCTTGTTTGAAGACCCAACAACTTCTGTTGGTGTGAGTGGCTGGTTTATCGGGATTGCGATGAATCTGGCGGGGTCGATCCAATATCTTGTCTAAGGTGGATGGCTCGTCTCTGTTTACCTTGAATGGCTTTTTCTGTTGACCGGGTTTGCGGCCGCTGAAACCGGCGTTGACCGTTGAGTCGCGTGTTCTCTCATTATTATTGCGACATTTGTCTTTGCTGCGTCGTGGTTTGCCATTGTCATCTTGGACTTCGGAAGTACCCGGATCGCTGACACTGTTGCTTCTACGAGCTAGCCAGTTGTCTTCTCCCGCACAAAAGCGGGTCATCAGAGCGGTAAGGGCTGACATGGATTTTGGTTTTTCTTGACCGATGTGGCGGGCGAGCCACTCGTCCCGGACACTGTGATTGAAGGCCGCTAGGGCTTCCACGTCTGGACAGTCGACGATTTGGTTCTTTTTAACTAAGAACCTAGTCTAGAGCTTCCTGGCTGACTCTCCGGACTGTTGAACTATATGGCTTAAGTCATAGGCGTCTGGTGGCCAGACATATGTGCCTTGGAAGTTGTCGCGGAAGGCGTCTTCCAAATCCTCCCAGCTGCCAATAGAGTCTTCAGGCAGATAGTTCAACCAGTGTTGAGCTGGACCTTTGAGTTTTAACGGGAGGTATTTGATGGCATGAAGGTCATCTCCGTGGGCCATGTGGATATGGAGAAGGAAATCCTCGATCCACACCACGAGATCAGTTGTTCCATCATATGATTCGATATTCACGGGTTTAAACCCTTCCGGGAATTCGTGCTCCATTACTTCGTCTGTGAAGAAAGGGGGGTGTGCGGTGCCTCTATGTTGGGTCACATTGCGACATAGCTCCGATGGAGTCCATCTGCGGTTTTCGGCCCGGGTGTGACTAGGCTTGTCACGTCCAAATAGATAGCCATTGTCACGTGTCAGGGCACGTCCTTGCGACCCGTAGATCGATCTAGTATGTCCTGCTCTATTGTCCAGGTCCTGCCGAAGTTCATATGTGTGACCACGAGCTGTGTTGTCTCTGCCTTTACGGTGAGGATGGGCGGGCTGGTGTTCGGCTTGAGTTGCCGCTTTGTCTCGACCACGTGGTGGTCGGTTAGCAGCATTGTGCGGTGATGGTATGGGCTCTGGTGCCTCATCATCAAACTGAGGTAGCAATTTGCGCTTCGGGTAAACTTTGACTGGGCTCTTGAGGCCATATTCTTCGGCTGCTAGGACATCAGTTCATCTATCGTTGAGCAGATCTTGGTCAGCTTGAAGCTGCTGCTGCTTCTTTTTCAGGATCCTTGCAGTGGCTATTAGCCGGTGCTTAAAGCGCTCCTGCTCCTGAGGTTCCTCAGGCATGATAAAATCCTCACTGTCGAGACTCACCTCATCCTCGGAGAGTGGAAGGTAATTACTGTCCTCCGGGTCGTCGTTTATGGCCTATTCGTCAGGGCTAACTTGCCCGTTTTCCCGATCGTCCTGTTCGGCAGTTCATTCATCAGGATCTTCTCTATTTTTGGCACCATCCGGAGTGTTGTCCTCTCCTGTGTCCGTATCACATTCAATGACGCGACTTAGAGCGGCACTGCTGACACCGGCATTTTGGTTGTATCACAGGAGGTTTGTCCTCAACAGGATTTGCTTTCTCGTTGTCGTTAGTTCTCTTAGGTGTATCCACCATGTACACGTCGTAGGAAGAGGTGGCTGTCCCGCATTCGGTAAGCGGTGGGTCTTGGCCCGGTTCCTCATTGGCATCGTTGTTCATACCATCGATGTCTTCGGAGTCATAGTCGAGCGAGTTGGTTAAGCATTCAGCAGTGTGTATGAAGTGGGCGGTGGGTGGGAAGAAAAATTCTCCGTTATCAATCTCTAGCTCGAACCGGATAGAGTACGGCTGTGAGCCGCCGACTAAGGATAGTGCTCTTAACGAGTTTAGCATGTCACCCAGAGGCGAATGCCAGAAGATGTCCACGACACTGAATTCGGTGATCGATGATCGATCGTGCTCGATATGCGCGGACGCGCATAGTTCGAACCTGTAGCCGGAGACGGGTCCGTAGTTCCGATGACATAGATGTCTCTTGAAGTTAAGTCTGTTTGCAGCTCCAACGCTGCCGAGACCGTGGATTCCGCGGCAGGGTTGAGCTTCCCGTCTTCGGATGGAGCGATCTGCTCCGGATCTATGGCTGGAGCAGCAAGTAATGACTCCTGCGTGTGGACCGATGACAGATTTAGGTCATGTTCATCGTGGTGGCAGAGAGCGCCTGCCGTGGTCTCGAGTCCGTCGAAGATCAAGTCTCCACGGATATCTGCGACATAGTTCAAGTTTCCAAATCTGGCCTGGTGGCCAGGGGCGTAGCTTTTGATCTACTCCAGATGGCCAAGCGAGTTGGACCGTAGTGCGAAGCCGCCGAACATGAAGATCTGTCCGGGGAGGAAGACTTCTCCTTGGACAGCATCATTGTAGATGATTGAAGGAGCCATCAAACCTTTTGAGGATGGCAAAGTGGAACTCTCAATGAAAGCACCAATGTCGGTGTGTGAGGGAGTCCTGGATTAGGGGGTGTTCGGGTAGCCAGACTATACCTTCAGCCGGACTCCTGGACTATGAAGATACAAGATTGAAGACTTCGTCCCGTGTCCGGATGGGACTTTCCTTGGCGTGGAAGGCAAGCTTGGCGATGCAGATATTCAAGATCTCCTACCATTGCAACCGACTCTGTGTAACCCTAACCCTATCCGGTGTCTATATAAACCGGAGGGTTGTAGTCCGTAGGCAATCAACTCCATATACAACAATCATACCGTAGGCTAGCTTCTAGGGTTTAGCCTCCTTGATCTCGTGGTAGATCTACTCTTGTACTACCCATATCATCAATATTAATCAAGCAGGAGTAGGGTATTACCTCCATTGAGAGGGCCCGAACCTGGGTAAAAAACATCATGTCCCTTGTCTCCTGTTACCATCCGGCCTTGACGCACAGTTCGGGACCCCCTACCCGAGATCCGCCGGTTTTGACACCGATAGTGTCAAAACCGGCAGATCTTGGGTAGGGGGTCCCGAGCTGTGCGTCTAGGATCGATGGTAACAGGAGACGAGGGACACAATGTTTACCCAGGTTCAGGCCCTCTCTATGGAGGTAATACCCTACTTCCTGCTTGATTGATCTTGATGAATATGAGTATTACAAGATTTGATATACCACGAGATCGTGGTGGCTAAACCCTAAAAGTCTAGCCTGACTATGACTATGGTTATCCGGATCTATAGACCTAGCTCTCCGGTTTATATAGAAATAGGAGGGATCTAGCGTTACACAAGGTCAGTTACAAAGAAAGGAATCTTCATAGTTGGTCGCCAAGCTTGCCTACCACGCCAAGGAGAGTCCTGTCCAGACACGGGTAGGGTCTTCGGTCTTCGTATCTTCACAGTCCATCAGTCTGGCCCATATCCAATAGATCGGACACCCGAGGACCCCTTAGTCCATGACTCCCTCAGTTGTCTCGCCAACTATTGCTTCTACAACTATTGCTAACACATAGTGATAAAGTAAAGCAATTACATGGCGTCTGCATTTCATACAATAAAAAGACAACCATAAGGCTCCTGCCGGTTGCCGATAACTTACAAAACATGACCATCTCATATAATCACGTATACACATCATGTCTTGACCATATCACATCACAACATGCCCTGCAAAAACAAGTTAGACGTACTCTACTTTGTTGTTGCAGGTTTTACGTGGCTGCTACGGGCTTCTAGCAAGAACCGTTCTTACCTACGACAAAAACCACAATGGTGAATTATCAAGTTTGCTGTTTTAACCTTCTTCAAGGACCGGCCACAGTCAATTTCGATTCAACTAAAGTAGGAGAAATAGACACCCGCCAGCCACCTTTATGCAAAACTAGTTGCATGTCTGTCGGTGGAACCGGTCTCATGTATGTGGACATCTAAGGTTGGTCCATGGTGCTTCATCCCACAATGCCACCGAATCAAAATAAGACGTTGGTGGCAAGCTGTATGAACATCACCGCCCACAACTTCTTTGTGTTCTACTCGTGCATATCATCTAGGCATAGACCTGGCTCGGATGCCACTGTTGGTGAACGTTGCATGGAAAACAAAAAAATTCTATGCACACGCAAGATCTATCCATGGAGATGAATAGGAACGAGAGGGGGAGAGCATCTTCATAACCTTGAAGATCGCTGAGCGGAAGCATTTATCAACGCGGCTGATGTAGTCGTACACCTTCATGATCCGTCCGAACAACTACCGAACTTATGACACCTGCGCGTTCAGCACACATTCAGCTCGATGACGTCCTCGCCTTCTTAATCCAGCAAGACGGGCGGAGTAGTAGATGAGTTCCGGCAGCACGACGGTGTGGTGACGGTGTTGGTGAAGAACAATCTCTGCAGGGCTTCGCCAAGCACAACGGAAACTATGATGGAGGATAAGCTAGAGGGATGGGGTTGCCGGCACATGGCTTGGTGTATCTTGATGTGTCCCGGGTGCTAGCCATGCCCCTCTATTTATATGTTGATCCCTGGGGTCATAACTTTGAGAAAGTGCCTCCTCAAAGTCGGTTTTGCCCATAAGGAAGAGTCCTTCTCGAACTTCCAGGACTAGACGTCACAATCCTTGGCGTCTGGCCCAGACGCCATGGGCCTCAGCGTCTGGCCCAGGGCCAGATGCCAGGGTCTCCGGTGTTTGCCCCCTGGGCTCCGCAAAACCCCTTTTGCACTGACCTAAAACCCCGTGGGCTTTACCCCTTGGCCGAACCATATCATCCTATATATCAATCTTTACCTCTAGACCATTTCGGAGCTCCTCGTCATGTCCGTGATCTCATCTGGGACTCCAAACAACATTCGGTCACCAACATGCATAACTCATATAGTACTATATCGTCAACGAACGTTAAGCATGTGAACCCTACCGAGACACCTCTCTGGTCAATAACCAATAGCGAAACCTGGATGCCCATATTGGCTCCTACATATTCAACAAAGATCTTTATCGGCCAAACCTTGTGACAACATACGTAATTCCGTTTGTCCATCGGTATGCTACTTGCCCAAGATTCGATCGTCAGTATCTCTATACCTAGTTCAATCTTGTTAGTTGGAACTCTCTTCACTTGTTCTGTAATACATCACCCCGTGACTAAATCCTTAGTCATTTGCTTGCGATCTTATGATGTGTATTACCGAGAGGGCCCAGAGATATCTCTCCGATACTCGGAGTGAAAATTCCTAATCTCGAGCTATGCCAACTCAACAAACACCTTCAGAGATACCTATAGAGCATCTTTATAATCACCTACTTACGTTGTGACGTTTGATAGCACATAAGGCATTCCTCTGGTATCCGGGAGTTGCATAATCTCATAGGCGAAGGAGTATGTATTTGACATGAAGAAAGCAATAGCAATAAAACTGAACGATCATTATGCTAAGCTAACGAACGGGTCTTGTCCATCACATCATTGTACTAATGATGTGATCCTGTTATAAAATGACAACTCATGTCGATGGTTAGGAAACCTTAACTATCCTTGATCAACGAGCTAGTCAAGTGGAGACTCACTAGGGACACGGTGTTTGTTTATGTATTAACACATGTATTTACGTTTCCGATCAATATAATTCTAGCATGAATAATAAACCTTTATCATGAATAAGGAA